>NW_024531710.1:1385386-1773849 GCF_017590135.1 Pyrgilauda ruficollis
GCCCTGCGGCAGCGCCGCCCGCCCCGCCCCGCTCCGGCCCGGGAGGCCGGGATTACATAACGGCGCCGGAGCGAGCAGCTGCAGGACTACAGCATGCGGATTGGGGATTACGTTGATTCAGCAGATTGTCCTGTGCACGTCTGAGCAAGATTACACCAGCGCGGTTAAGAATACCCGTTTGCTGTGGTAAGCCGTGGTTTAAGTAGAACAAATTAACTCAATACAAAATTAAATGCAAAAAAAAAAGGAAAAAAAATGAAGTAAAACATCCCAAGTTTAAGAACTTCTTTAGTGCTTTAATTTAAGGTGCTTTAAATGGAGAAAATAATAGAGACTGAAATTCAGGTTTTGACAATTATCCCTCCTGTGTTTTGGAACAGCTGCCGGTAGCAGCAAGCAGCTGTTAGTGCTGGATAAATCCTAAAAAATCAAAATCATTATTACAAAGACCAGTTACACTGGATTCCTGACGACTGACATGTAAAGTAAATATCTAAACTCTTATGACATGAGTTCTGATTGCTGGATCTGAGATTATTGACATTTGAGAGCTGACATTATGAGGGACACTACATCTGCCACTGAGGTATGAATAAAAATTAACCATGCAGCGACAAACTTTAAGTTGCATTCATTTAGTTGATTTCTTACAAGACTTAGGGATGAAACTTGGAAGCAAAAGTGGCACAGAAGAAATCAGTAAGCACACAGAATGATAGAATAGTGGTGGGGGTTGTTTTCCAGGACTGATAGTGATTTTTTTGAATGCAAGGGTCTTGCAAGATTTAATAATTCCCCTCACATAAGCACACACAAGCTTGAAACTGGAATCTCTACCTCAAAATCAAAAATCTGTGGTATGACTACAGTAGTTACATTGGACAGAAGCCTCAACTTTGTAACTTTGCCAATGTCGGTATGAATATCTCATACAATAGAATTGGGGTTTCAGATGGAAATCTGCAGTTGTTTGCAAGCTGTTTAGGAAAGTTTTCCCTGAAATTCACTGTAGTGTCTCAAATTTCAATTTCAACACCATGACGAGAGCTTTACCCCCTGTTTTAGTATAGAATTAATCCTAAACGTACTTTAGTGGATAAAAATGAGAATGTAAACCTAAATTTTTGCTGTAGAGATTTCTAAGATAAGAGGACTCAGCCATTTGTTGTCATTTCAGAAAACTGCAATGGAAGGAATTTTGAAGAACTGTTTCCAAAACAATTACCCTGTCAACCAAAGCACACTGAGATTTGTCATGTATTTGTCATCTGCTTTAGCTTCCCGTCTTTTGTCAGAATTTCCTGATATTGTGGTTATCCCATCCTAAAAGAAACTTCCAATGCATAAATTTAAGTAAAACATTGTTCTTATACAGATTTGTTGTAAGATCTCACCTGTAATTCTTCCTTGTAGAGATCCTCATTTGTTTTGATGCCTTAGGTTTTAGCTTTTATATTTTTCAGGTTCTATACTGCTTTAGTGTGTAGTTCTGATCTTGATACTAAGGGATGGTGAGCTCTCTTCACAGAGTAGGGAGACAAAACAATTCCTTTCCTAGCTTGGGACCAAGGACAACCACCCAAATTTCAGGCCCAAGAGCACAAACAATGTGGACTGAAGAGAGAAAAAACGAGAAGGATGGGCCTTCATAACTTAAAGCTATACCTGGACAATTAACTCCAATATGCAAATGGAGCAGAACTCATAAAAGCGAGAGACCTCATGGCCAATTGTCCATTTTGGTTATCTTGGCTGTAGCCCTGGCCGGGCTCTTGTACTGCCCAAGGTGGATCTGTTGAGGTCTTTTAATAAATCCCTTTCACTCCATCCAGCCTCTGTTCCAGGCCAGCCTTCACAAGGCATCAGTTTCAGGCAGTTTGATGGATTTTTTCTGATGCCTGATGATTTTCTATGCTCAGGTCAGTTCTGAGCTTCAGACACTGAAGGTAAGAGAAGTTATACCTAGGTGAGAAAAAACAGACTCCTTTTAACAAGACTTCAGGACAGTTCCTGGCTCTTGGAGAAAGTATGAGGTGTAGACTACTGACTGCTTGACAGGTATCAAGGACATCTCAGAAGGAAATTTATATTTAATCAGCATAATAAGCAATTTTAAAAAAAAATCCTCTTCATTGTTTTCATGACCAAATATTTGAGCTCAATATTGGGGCAGAATGAGATTTTACCTTTTTTGATTTTTAGAAAGAATATATAATGCAGTAAAATCCCATTCTCAAAGATAGCTGTAAGGTGCAACTTAATCTAAATGTACAAACAATGTATATTTGAAATAGCCACATGACTGAAACGATCTTCTTTAATTTGGGGGAGCGTTTATATAGAGATTAATTTTAAGAATGTTTGAATAGCAAAGATCCATAAACCAAAGCCCAAATCGTTATTCAGTGCTTGCTTTTTATCTGCCTGTGCTCACTGAGACTTACAGGTGCTGTGGATGCTGAGGCCAGCTAACAGTAAAAGTACAGAAAACCAAGAGGCAATACAGATTCTGATTTAAATTGATGGGGAGTAAAGCACACAGGTTCATTTAAAGACAAATCTAACGAGTTCAAGACTTGTTCCAAAATATCTCAGTATACACAGGTGACCTAACTTTCATGTATAAGCATTTCAAACAATGCATTACTATTCTTAATATCAGTTTAGATGACAAAGATGAGGGGAAAAGGGTAGAACTGATAAGATTTTTCAACAAGCTGGCACAGAGCAAAACAGGCTATATTTTAAATTTCAGTTTAAAATATTCTTAACTGGATATACAAAGTAACATTTCACAAACTCCCAAGATACATGGAAGATAAAAATTTGAGCATTCATACAGCAGGATTTTTAGTTTCTGTGAGCATAGGCTATATCTGCATGTAGAGGAAAACTCAGTTTGGAAAGTGCAAGAAAGGTGCACAGATGATCTTTGTGTTTCTAGTATGAGCTCAATGCACACACAGGCGTGAGTTACAATCAAATTTAGCAACAATTTCTGCTGTAGTGCTTCCTTTTCTTTAAATATATCATCTTATTATCTAATGAGATAGTCCAGTTTATTCTTTTTAGAACACTGATACATACTTGAACTTCTGTTCAGAATGCAACACCTCAGAGAAAAACATCTAAGTACATGATTACCTAATTATGTACTTTTCAGTCTTAAAAACAAAAAAGTCAAAGCTGTGAATGCTGTCAGCAACACCTCTTTAAAAAACCATCTTTAGACCCATATTGTGATATTATCAGAACTTAAAAAATAAAGTTATGCTTTCACATTGGCGAGGAAGTATTTTCACTCCCTCCCTTTGTCACCCCCTATTTCCTTGAATACACAGGCAAAAAAGTTTGAAAATACATGATTAGTAGTTCCACAGCCTTCCTCAAACTGCCTTGCTCTCTACACTCATCTTATAAACAATTTGTCTTACATGGAACAATTAGTACTAGTCCCAGGAGCTGATGAGTTGCATAGCACATCCCTTTAACACACTGATGCAGTAGAAAACCACCAGCTTCCCCTAAGGGATTTTCTGTCAGATCATTGGATTTTGGCATCTTCTCAAAAAGTTAAACTTAGACCAGGAGCTGCACCAGAGATACTGAGGTACATTCTGACAGTAAGATGAAGGAGAGGATACGCCAGATCTCCTTTTGGCAGTAGCAAAACTCAAGCTGTTTTGTCAGTTCAAGGATTCGTATCCTAATTAAATCTAGTACAGGAGCTAGGCATGAAATTTAGGTTATACCTCGTGTTTATATTTAATGAGAATTATTGGATATTATACAATTTTGTGGAGCTTTCTGTGAAAAGGGAAACTAAATGAACAAAGACTATTTGCTCCAATGAAACACAAATTTAAATCAGATTTTTGATGCCAGTGTAAAATATATGTATGATACCATTTATATGTACTACATTTTGTGAGTATTTTGAATTCAGCAATAAACTTTTAGTTTTTTTGGTAACCCTAGAAAAATGTGCAAGTGATCCTGTGAGCATGACGGGGTGTTGCCCTGTTCTGTCCTTGGCCCCCGTACACGTGTCTGTCTTTGGGGTAACTTCACCCGCGCTGCACTGTGTGTAAACTGGAAACCTTTCTAACAGCACATGTAGAATCCAGATCTTGACTGCTAGAAAAACCAATCTCCAGGATGATTTATTTCTTTTGAAAAGATTTTAGTTCTGAAGCGACCCCTGTTCATTTGTTTCTTCGTGCCACATGCTGCGTTAATTGTTCTTGCTTCTGTTCACAGAGCAAAGCGTAGCTGCGAGCCAGCTCGAGAGGACGCCTCTGGGTGGGGACCTTGCTGGTAACAGCCCGTGTCACTTTGTCTTCTATGGACAGGACAGTTAAAAAGCTAGAGAAGCCACGTGTGGTCCCATGAAAACCAGAAGCATCTACTTATAAAGTAAGTACAAATGCATTACACCTTTTGAAAAGGGCCTCTACAGAAAGTCAGCTGTTAAAGCTGCAGTATAGGCAGCTATTTATCATAAAGCTGATAATTTATTTTATTTGCTCATTTAATGGTTAAAATAAAATAATCTTCTTCCAATATAGGACAGTTTGCTTAAGTATTTACTTTACATACACTCTGAAGAAAGAACGAGCAAACATGAGAAAATGATGTATTATGTTAGACTTGTTCAGTAACCTATTTGGTATGGTAAAACTTGGCTATACCTAACAAGAAAACAGAATACAGCTAGGATAGATGGTTATAGAGTTGGCATGTCTACAGAATAAGTTTCTTTTAGTAATGTCAAGTGAACATTGGTTTCGGTCCAGGCAGAGAGTTTCTATTGTATATTTAAAAAATCATTGTACAAGTTCTGATAAATTCACAGCTTATATTACTAATTTCACCTGACATCCAGACATGAGGAACAATCAAGTAAAACACATATTGACTCTGAGAAATGACAAATTAGAAAGTTCTTGTTTGTGGAATGGAAGAATTCTACCACCAAGGTCTTACCTGACTAATTAGCAGTCTGAGGAATGGTTCAGTTGTGTGCACCGTCTTTCAAGGTGCAAGTGTCAATCTAATTAGCTAGCCAGAATCAATCAGACTGCCTCAATGCATTAGGTATTACAATTCTGAATAAGCATGGCAGTTTTTTAAAAGTATTCATTGTTTAAACATGCTGAATTTAGGGTTACTCTGCCTTCAGGGATTCACTGAACTTGACAGCAGACGCGAATGTTTGCTATTAACTGTGAATTAATGGAACTTACATATAACAGTACATTACTGTCAGAGTGCAACAGATGTCTTAGCAGAACCACTGAAAGTTGCATTCCAATAGCTATTTCTTCAGGGGAAAAAGACACCAGGTTCAAAAATTATATGCTTAATTTACATGTTTATCTTTAGGTGCTGTTGCCTCTGACCAAGAACAAAAATTGTTGTTGGAATAATATGCGAACAGGTAACTTCCTCCAAGTCTTTACTTGGATACATACATCTATATCATTAGAATTCACTGAAACTGCATTGATTTTGGTAGCTGACACTGGGACTGTCACAACTGCTCTGCAGAAATGCCATCCCTCACTAGAGTTTACCAGCCAGTGGTACGAGTCCTGTAAGATGTTTGCTTTGATCACTCCTGATATTTCAATTAGTGATTGGTTGGCGTGCAGTGTAAAGCTGCTTACAAGTGAGCATTCATCAGCCCCCTTTTACCTTCTGCCAACATTTCCCACTCCTATCTCTCCCTTTTTTGTGTTAGCAGTGTAGTACTTTAGCCTCTGGACTAGGCAAGAGAGCTGAGTTGACATGTGGATTATCAAGGCTGGCTGGCTCTTCGGGGTTAAGATGGTATTGAGCCTGCATTTGCATTTTTTTAAAGCCAGGACAGTCAGGTTACAAAAGTTTAACTACAAACAGACGAGACAGTTTAGGGACACAGCACTGTACCAGCTACTAGGAAGAAAATTAACTCTGTCCCAGCTGAAACCAGGACACCTGCATGTCCTCAAAAAGAATAATTAAGAAAAAGTGTATTTAGAGGCTGCTGTTACCTCAGTCAGTTTTAAGTATTCAGTCTAGCATTAGAAAGAAACTTATTTTATTCCTCTTCACTTCTTCCACCAAAATCCAGCTTTTTTAAGACATAACTATTATGTCCTACTTCTCTTAAATCTCTCACATAGAAGGTGGTATCAAAATACATACTTATGTGTTATGTACAACATACATTGATAGAGTTCTATTAATTTTAAAGCTAAATCTTTCGTATTTTTTTAATTGCCCATCATCTCTTGACTTGTTAAACTTTTCTGTCTTCATTATGGAGTCTGACTGTAGTATACATTTGACTTTCAAAGCATATAATTTACATTTTTAAATTAATATAATGTATTAGCTTACCTCATGAAAAATCATAACACATTCACCAATGCTAATGTAATTGGAATTTGGCTTGTATTGAATTCCTTCTGATTTTCCAGTATACTCTTTTACATCATTGATTTAAAGGGATAAACTGGTGTTTTCACACTTTCCTGTCTACAAATACAGAATTGTAACTTCGAAGTTTGCAGCAAGCTACTGCATTTCAGTATCATAGGTGTGGAGTACAATAATATCTATTTTTGTATTGTAGCAAATTACAATTTATTAGTAACATTTCTTCCTAGTGTTAAAGCTTCCTGCATTTCTTTGATTGTCTTTCATAATTCTAACATCTATGTTATACTGTGTTACTCAGGTGGTTTTACTAATCAGTAGCAAAGTATTAAAACACAAAATAGAATTAATGAAAAGCACAACTGCATGGAGAAAAGGGCTACCTGATCGAGGTGGACATAGAGGTTTCTTCAAGTTTCTCATTACTGCTAAAATTAAGGTTACCATTTTCCCCTTAGTATTGGAAGAAAAGTCTATCTCTGGAAAGAAATAGCCTATAGAAAAACTCTCTGTAATTACAATCAAAAAGGTTTCAAAGGCTTCCTAGGCACTTTTTGTTCTCTCTCTCCACCTCTCTCACTTTTCTCTAATAGACCTAAGAGAAAGTGCCCGAGGTATTTTGCCAGAAGAGAAATGTCTGGTTGGGCTGCAGAGCTGGTCCTCGAGACAGAGATCACACCTTAGCAGTGTTCATTCTCCCAAATGTTCCAAGGCATGAATGGCTGGAGGCATTTAGCATTCTTCAGTACTCTGCCCCTGTGCCAGTGTGAGACAGGTCTGTTTCTGCATAAAGATGAAGAAGTAGAACCAACAAGGCAGGACTTTAAGGAGGCTAACAAATTCTCATTAATTCTCATGAGAATTTCTTTGAAACCTTTCCATGAGCTGTTCAAAAGGATTTTTCTGCAGGGCCTACCTTCTATCATCTTACTTTTCCTTCTGCTAGAATTTCAACAGTTAACTCCCTCAGACACTTAACAGAGTTGAGAGCAGGTCAAAGTTGAGAGTTTTGTTTTTCTCACTTGATTCTTAAAATTGTATAGATATTCTGTACACTGTTGATGTGTTCAGTGCCCTCTCTTCATTTCAGGAAGGATGTAGCATTCAACTGAATTACACTCTCACAGGAGAATCTATGTTTGAATAGACTAAAATCAACTAAGGTGTAGTTCTTGTTTAAAAACCTCTTTGTTTTCTCCCCTTCCCATTTTATTCCTATTGCAATTGTACAATTACCCATACAAAATAATTTTAAAAGTCTTTTAATTGTGAACTTGTAGTAAATGAATTGCCAGCAGACAAGCACAGAAAGCTTCAAGTTAAAATAAATTTCCATTTAACTTCTAACAAGGTAGGACAGAACACACATTTCTGTGCAACAAGGTCAAACGTGAACAATCTTTCCAGCCTTTCTTCTCCCCTCCTCCAGCTTCCTAATTTATCTGCACACAGGCAAGAAGGTCCAGTTACCATTTGGAAGCTGGCACTTTGGTAACAGGAGCATGAAACTGAATTCCTCTTGGGCCCTGGGGTATAACTGTCTTCATCTTAAAATAATGTAAGGACTTTATTCACACTTCTGCATCAATATGCTGTCATAGAAAGGGGAGAATGTAGGAAGAGAAGGGGGAGTAGAATTGGTAGAGCTGGCCTAGAGGATGGCAGGATGCACAGTAGTTTTGTTGCCCAGAGGTAGAGGTAGCTGAGCATTTCTGCCACTCTTAGAAAAGCCTGGCTTATTTTAGATAAGAAGTTGTAGAAGGTCTCTCTAGGGTAGAATGTCTTACAGCCACACTTCTTACTTTTTTTTTTTCTGCAGGAATAAAGGGGAACCATAACTCTTTTTCTTGAAAGACAAATAAGAAAACTAAAATCTTGATTCCTCTTAACTCTATGTTATGTATAGAACATGTCTTCTGTACATAAATAGTGACACAGCAGAATTCTAGTTCTCAGAACTTCTGAGAGAAATAACAGCAAGAACACCCAAAGTGTGAGGCAACACATGACTATCACCCCTGTGATGTCAGAAGACTGGTCTGGTTTTGTTTTGATTGAGATACTGTGGTTGCATAAGATGGAAGAAATATATAAAAATATTAGATGCATATATATGAAATGAGTTACTGATGCATTAAATGTGTCATAAATATATTCAGTCCAACTTCCAAATTTAGACTGCTTTCAGGAAGAGTGAAGTGGTACAGTTAGCTGTGCTTTTTAAGCACAAAATGGACAAGTGCTGCTACAAGTGCCAACGTTACTGTCCTGTATTTGAGGTGTTACCAGAATGCCTAGTCATGTTTAACACATTAAGAATTCATCTAAGAAACCTACTGAGTTAGGAAGAAGCCTTTTTGGGGTCTGTGGAAATGATATTGTAGGCAGCAGTCCTGTACACAAGTGAGTGCTTGCAGGCTGTGGCGTGGTTTGGCCAGTGCCAGTCAGGGTGGGGAAGGCAGGGGTGTCCCAGTGTGCCCCATTTCAGCTTCAGTGCAGCCCAGAGCAGTCTCAGAATGCCCTGGCCCTTACCTGGGACTCAGTGCATCTGACTGTTGCAGGAGCTAGTTAAGCTAAAGGTGGTTTGTGCCACTGGAACAGGACAAAGCAGACTTCATGTAGGTCATCACGTGAATCACTGTACTCACTATGGTCAGGGGCCATGAAAGGCAAAGGAAGGAATGCAGAATTTCTCACTGCAAGAGCAGCTTTGATTTATTCATCCAGTTTATCTGTTTCATGTCTGATATGGTGATAAATTTGTGATCTTTTCTGCATATTGTTACATGAAACTGTTCTGCAAAACAGTGCTCTGTGCTGCTGGCCTGGAAGGCAAGACCTATACCTTTTTTGCTCATAAGCTGGTTTCATTTGTGTGGTAGTTTATTTTTGTGTTTTTTGGTTTGAAGTCTGTTTTTCTCAGTGTTTCTTTTGGTCTTTTTTTTAAGATCATGAAGAACTCTGTGGCACCAGTTATGGATCTTTTTGTCTAAATGGAGGGATTTGTTATATGATTCCTGCTGTATCCAGTCCATTCTGCAGGTCAGTGAAACTGAAGTTTGTGTGTCTAAGTATTGGACAGTAGCTGTCTAAAGACTATTTCTCCATTTTCCTTCTTTAAGAAATCACTTCTAAAGCATTATCTAAAAGAAAATACCAATTACCTATTAGTTACCTAGTTTACAGAGACATGGCAATATGAGAAAAATAAATGTGTATACTTGGTGTATACTTGCTTGGCAGATGGAACAGTATTCAGTTATGTGTGCATTCAGGATTATATCTATAATTAGAGCCATATTTCCTTGTTACGATACAGAAAGAACAAAATACCCTTTGCCTTATGGAATATAGACTGTGGGAAAGGCATTCAGAAAGGCAAAGTGCAGTTTTGCTTACAAAGCAATTATGTTGCAAAAACTTTTGTAATATAAAATGGCCTGACCTGAACAAAATGCAGAGACACAAAAAATAATATAATCTTTTAAGAGGGAAACAAGAATGTAATTCAAGACTTACTGTCTTCTTCAAATCATGCTGAAATACTCAAAGAGCAGCTTCACAGTGACAGCCAAAGACTACTTGGTAAAGAAACATCAAGGCAGCAAATACTTCTTACACCACTCCACAACAGAACCATTCTTCCTTCTGAAGCCCATGTAGCAAACTGGAAAGAAGCACTTCCTGGGTTTGCATGTGGATGCATTTCCTGCATAAATACTGCCCTATCTTTTTATTCTCTGGTTGAACAAGACATAAGATGCTAAATAAAACTGTCACTTTTCACAGTCCTGCGTTTACTAATTCTGAGTTATCATTCATGAGAATAAATTATGGTTGATTTAATGGGTTTGCTTCACAAAAAAATAGGCATTCAGACAAATATTAGATACACTTAAGGATATTATCTTTTTTCTTCTGTGGCAACTTCTGTTCCCTCCTCTGTCTTGAGCTATAACTAATGATAACTGGATAAAACAGTTGAGGAAGGAAACAACATCTTTTCTCAGATGCCTAATTAAAATATTACTATCTTTTATTTGGGACAGTTCAATCTAAATACTTAAACTCAGGCACGTAAACTCATTTAGTAAGACAGGGAGAAAAGAGGCAATTTTGTGGTAAATGCTCATTGAAAAATATACACAGCAGATCACTGTCATTGTTCAGTGTCACAGTGAATCAGATCCAGAAGTGAGATTAAAGCTCTGAAGTGCTGTATGGTGATTTATTCTATGTGCTAAACCTTGCAAGCTTATGCAATATAAAATTAATACTACACAAAAAAAGTAAAACATTTTGAAATACATGCTGGTTTTTTTTTTTTCTAGAAGGAATCCTGTATTATTGTACATAAATGAAAAATGAATGGTTAAACTAAAGAACAGCAGTTATACAATTTCAAAGCACCCTCTCAACTACTGCTGGACTGTGTAACAAGAAATACGTATTCAGTGCAATAACTGTAAATATGAAGTAACAAATACTCAGAAAAATTCATTCTTCAGGAGCACAAACTAGTTAGCATAGATAATTTCCACCTTAACATCTCCAAATGAAGTGATTTTCAATTCAGATGCTATAGGATTTTATAATCTGCTGAAGCAGAAAAGTAACATCTTAAGAGCATTTTTGTTATACTCAGGCAATCTTATTGCATTTAAATTATCAACTATTTTTTTCTGTATCTAATGGTTGATTATGAAGTTAGATGGGCTTAAATAGCAGCATTCTATTTAAGCACATCCTCATTCTAAGCATGTTCCTTAATCAGTCAGAGAAGGCTAATTATAGATGAGAAAGGTTTTGTTTACACACAGATATCTTAGTAATCAGCAGTGATGTGAATAGAAACAACAGAAAAAATGCATCACTATTCAGCAGAATTCAGAAAATATTTGGTGCTTTGGAACTTCATGACTGGCATCATCACACAGTTGCGCAGTTTCTTTGATGAAGGTTTCTGCCAAATCCCACCCAAAGCTCCCCCCCCATGCTCTCAAATGATCATGTCCTACTGAAAGAAAACTCAAAGCATTTTTAGAGTCAAGGGCTGAATGATTGTTAATTATAAGGAGGAGATGGAGAAAGAACAGACTAACAAACTGTAAAAATCCCTTAAAACACATTTGCCTTGACATGGTACTTGGTCACACAAAAGTGTTGTGCTCAGCAGAGTTAGTCCAGATTACCCTCTACAACATCACTGGAAGTAATTTCACCCTGTGACTAAGAAAGATGCATCATTCTTTAGAAATATGTGTTTTGTAGCATGCTAAAAATGAAGAGCTACTGTTTATCTTTGGAATTTCAGGGTTTTTTTTATTAATCAGAAATAGCTATATACAAGGCAGAAATTTAGTATCTGCTGAACATTAATTGACCCCCCCTCCACGTGCAACAGTAGCAGATTTTAAACACAGCTGATATGTTAAAACATGAGGTTTTCCAGCTGCCATCTTGCCTCACTGCTCTCCCAACAAGGAGTTTGTGTTCTCAGCAGTAAAAGGCACACCTGCCACCACAAACCAGATGAGCTTCAAACCCAGGAACACTCAAATGAACTCAATAAACAGGCAGCAGGGCAGAGGAGGATGGAAAAGCAGCTGCCTCAGGTGCATCATAAAACACAAGGTGGAAAGCTGTTTGCCTCAGCACCTGAAGCACAGCTGTCCCATAAACGCTAATTAATGCACTGCAGAACTAAGTGAAGATTTTGGTTTCTGACGGGAAGCTCTGGTACTCTCATTTTTTTCTTACACTTGGCAGATTTCTGAGAACATTCTTTCTGTATGTCAAGTAAAATACAGATGGTATGAGACAACACACACAGAGCTCTGCTTCAGAGGGCAGTACACACAGAAATTAACAGTGAATGCTCTCATTTTGGGACAGGGATCCTACTCTGCCAAGGGCTAAGTACTGCAAGAGACACAGGCAAATCTCTTCCCTGAAATACCTGTGTATCTTCAAGGATATCTCTTCCTTTTTCCCTTTTTTTGCTTCCATCCTAATGGAATCTCTCCTTCACCTTTCCTATGGTAACCCAGTGAATCCCATGCAAATTCCTTCTCCCACTTTCTGTGTCCTCCCTCCTTGCCTGGCTCTCTGCCATGGGCCCTTCATTCCCCATTTCAGACATCCCCACAAAGTCATACACTTGCTGTGCTTTCAGCCTTCAGAATATGCACCCTACAAGTTGCCAGGGAAGGGCTTCCCAGTCATCTGGGCTTTTCTTCCTTCTCTGCCTCCAAAAATGCACTTTAATGTACCTCAGGCTCTTTTGAAAACAAACTGTCCAATTAGTATTTTTCAGTTCTGCTTTTGGCTTTTTTGAAAGGTAGTAACAAAAATTAGAATACACACCAAAAGTATAGCTAAAAAGAGTCAGTAATTAGGATTTCTTTTTAATGGGACATAAAATATAAAGTGCAACACTCTCTTATGTGTTTGAAAACTATTAGCAATCCAAACTAATATCACTGCCAGATAGGTAAGCCTTCCCATATAAACACGTAGCTAAGGGAGGGGAGAATAAGCCATTCTTTTAGAGAAAAATAACCCACTCTTTCAACTTCTCTCCAGTAGGAGCATTTTATTTTATTTTATTTTATTTTATTTTATTTTCTGTGTATAGAGAGTAACAGTGTTGAAACTTCTCTAAATGCAAAACTTTTTAAAAGGTTGCTTGGTTAAATAATTATCTTTGCCATTGTTTATTCACTTTGGCTCTAAATTCTTTTTCATACTTACTAGATGTTCTTAGACTGTATGTATTAGGACAACTTTTAGGACTCTGCTACAGACTGAAGATTATGTTGATTTTGAAGTTATCAGCCATGTAATCTGAACTGCATTGATAAGCAGATAATTTCTCATCTTTTTCTGCTCAGAGCTTTGTATTTACATGGAAATAGTTTTTTACCAAGAAGTATTCAAAATTTTCCTGACTGAAGGAAGTCTAAATGAAAAGTTAACACCCTGATAGTATAATGCAAAGCAGTGACAATCTGTGTGCATATTTGACTCAAATTCTACTTCCTACTTTTACAGTCTGTCAGATACTTCCTTATGATGCCTGCCTTAGAGTCTGGCAAAGAAAGAAACTTCACCTTCTTACTAAATCCCAGTGCCATAGGATCATTTGCACTGTCCAACAAACAGCATCTGAAATGAACAGTAATGCCTGTGTTGCTGCAAGGCTGTTATGTTTTATTTACTGATCAGATTGTAAAGGATCAGTGTAATTGCAGACCTGCTGGTCATCTCCTGACATCTTATCCAATGCAGTGTATTTTCTTCCTCCTTGCATTGATGCTGATGTGATTAATACCATGTGTGGCAAGATTTCTTTCCATATGCTGGTGTTTTGTCTGGAGCTCCTCTAGGACATTTGTATACAACAGTTAAGGCTGGCTCATCTCATCTGACAAGAGGGGTGTGTGTGTGTGCACGTGTGTGTGCACTTGTGTGCAGCCATTCAGGAGAGCAGAAATCTGGATGCCAGCTGAAAGTGGGAAGTTTTAGTCACAGATTTCCCTCAAACACTGAAGTCTGCTGTCTTTCAACTCTGAATTAGAATTTCAATTTTCTTAGAGGGGGAAAGACCTTTTTTCCATTTTAAAAATCAGCTCTGGAATGCTGCACAGCAGGGCCGTTCAAAGGCAGCACTTGCATGTGCAGCAACAGCAACACCTGGCCAGGGAACACAAACCCAGGGAGTGCAACTCCTCCTTACTGCAGCCTGCAGCAGCTCCTCTGGGTTTGCCCCAGCTCATTCAAGTGCAGGTGCACCAGTGCCTGCCACGTCAACAGCTGCTCTTAACTTGGGTGCTACTTTAGGCATCCCTTACAAGCAAGATAAAGGGAGTTGCCACTGGCTCTTAAGGCTGTGTACAGCAACACTGAGTGCCTCTGGGAGATGCTGAACAGACACCATCCTCTGGGTTATGTTCACAGCCCACGGGCTTCTTAGAGACTGCCTTTCTGTCTTGCTTGCAGTCACTGCATGTGTAACTCCACCGAAATTATTGGAGCTTTGCTAGTGCAACAGGATAAGCAGGTCTTCTGAGAGAATTCCACTGCTAATTACTGAAGCTTAGTTTCTTTCGCACCTATTTTAGCAAAGGACTTGCAGAAGAAACTTTTCCTGGTTGTCTTAAAGCATCAGTTGCTTCTATCTTTAACATAGGCCTTTACCTATTTGTACAGCAGGAAAGGTGACTTCCTAAAAGCTTGTTCAAACCAATATTTGAACATCTGAATTTCCAGAAATGCCATAACTGTAGTACAGCTTGGTCACGTTAGCTATAATTTTATTATTTAAATGTAACTCAAAAATACCTCATCTTAATTTTCCTGTTTCTATGAAAACCTACATAATTTTTAGGTTATATGACAGCATTTTCTAGATAGCATGGAATCACTTTCAGCAAGTGTGTCAACTGGCCAGCCTAGAGAAAGTGGATTGGTAGTTTTGTAATCCCTAATGCATTGCTCACAGTTAAACAGATACTATCAAACTAGCTGGTCATATTTCTACAATTTGTTTTTGTTACAACCGTGCAGAATTAATAGGTTCAGCATCCAGGATGTCTTAAGTTTGGCATGTGCTTCTTTAGTAGAGGTTTTTTTCTTTTTGCTATAACCTTGGATTCATATCACTATAGTTTTCCCCTTACTATCTTAGGCCTTCAAGCTCTTTTCTCTCTTAAAGACTTGTGTCTACCTTAAGCATCTGGTTCTGTTTTCTGTTTTGTAGGAAGTGCTACGATCTCAGTGACCCTTTTGCTGTGCTGTCAACAGATTCCCAATTCTTTTCCTACAGTCTTTGCAGAACATGAATACAGCTTCCATGCACTGTTCACACCAACCCACTCTCCTGTACCACAACAGTTCAGTAACCCTCACCCTTCACCTGATCCTCTGTGCAGCTCTCTGCAGCCATGACTGTCTTGTCTTCCTCCTGCTATATTCTGCTCTTTAGGCTACTGACTTACTCCCTTTACACTCATTCTTTAGAACTTTTCCATGAGCCTTAATTTGATGCCAAAACCTGTTTTTTTTCTTCCTGTATCATTTTAGCCTTGCATTATTCTCCAGTTTTCATTGCTATTCAAGAATACTCCTATGAATTTCTTATTCCATTTTCTTTCCCTGTTACTCTATTCAGCTCTCCAGAGCATTTCTCTCTCACTTGCTAGAGAACAATGCCCCACTCAAACTATACTTCTATTCTTAAAGTATTCTACAGTATTTCAGAAATAGGCCACTGAAAAGCCACTACACTTAGAATAAATATCTGGAACATTATCTCAAGCAATCAGAGCAGTCTGCCTACCCTTGCTTCTCCCAGCAGTGAAACATCATGACTTTGAAAAGCCTCAGATTGTCCTTAGTAAATGCTGTCTGTTTGATCAGTTGCACAGCTTTAATATATGATGATAATTAGATGTCTTTTTTTAGTGTCTAAATCTTCTACTATATTTCCAAAGACAAAGAATTAAAATAAAAGGGTAGTAACTGCTCGTGCAGTGGTTTAGGCAGCAGTGCTGAAATACTGGTTGATAACCTACAGGAAGTGTAGTGGGAGTCACATCAGGCATCATGTCAGAAAACTCACAGGGATCCTTTGGTCTTAGTTAGATATGCTAAACATTCTTCTTTTTTGGCAGTTCCTCCCCTCTCCACCTTCTTACCCCTCATCTGAAATTATACCTTGCAGCTGCCAATGGCAATTGAGAACTTCAAGTATGTTGCAGAGTTTAGCCCATTTTTCTCAGCTGGAGCCTGAAATCGCTTATGTCACAGATTATTATGACTTCAGTGCCAGAAATAGCAAGAAGGAGCAAGATCTTTAGTAATACAAATAGAGAGAAGCAAATTTACATATATAAAAAATACACACAGAATCTAGATATTGAAAGAAGCGCTTCCCATTTTCTGTAATGAAATCAATTCCTTAAGAAAACTTAGCGGAATAAGTGCAAAATACATAACAAATGAAGATTAGTTTAGCTTCAACCTACCTATTTTTGGCTGATCATTAATTACTAAGCAATTAATTTTATTTTTTTTAAATAAAATATCATACCATTTTAGCATGGTAAAATACCATATTGGTTTTAATCCTTTCTTCAGAAGAAGTTTTCAGAAGCTCAACACATAAAATAAACACAGTAGAGAAGACTTCCACATAGGTCTCTCCACAAGGGGGTTATTCACCAAGCATGTAGCATGTTCTGGCATGAATTATTACAGTGCATAAACGACTTTTGCAGTTTAAGCTGTGCTGTGTCTCAATGAATTCTCATTTACTTGATCTCTTTTGCTGACACTACCATCTTCAACAAAGGAAGCCAGAAAGTTTCCTGAAACAGGGAAAAGAAAGCATGACTGCTGTGTGAGAACCAGTGGGATGACACAGTTAACACTGAAGAAGTAGGCTTGATTAATTAAATCTGTCAGTGATGAGTATATTAATATATAAAAGCAGCATGGATCAGAATGTAAACTTGATGCCCAACATGCCTAATTCCCTTTGTTCCAGAAATACAAGGTGAGAGGAAATTCTGTAAGAAAACTTGCTGTGAAGCAAATATAACCTTTGAATTGAGTCATAACAAGTTCTCTACCCAGAAGAAGCCTTTTGTGCTTTCCATCGTAGCTGACAAGCTGCCGTCTAATCCAAATCCAACTTGGTTTCCCAGGTGTATTGAGAATTACACAGGAGCTCGTTGTGAGGAAGTTTTGCTGCCCAGCATCAAATCCCAAACAAAAGGTGACCTGTTTGCAGCTTTCTTGGCTTCCCTTCTTCTTCTAGGAGTTCTTGTAATTGGAGCATTCTACTTCCTTTGCAGGTAAAAGTGATTCATAAGGCTGAAGCTATTCAATCAAGTAGAAATTTCTTCTGGTAATCATGTACTAATTATTTGAATGTAAAAGTATGTAATGAATTATCCATGAGGTTGTATGGTTATTCAGCATAATGAATGGGGATGTCTCAACTTGTTGCTTGTAATATTGACTTCCTGGCTTGAAGTTTTCTCAGTGTCATTTCTAAGCTCTTCCTTACAGCTGCTTTGTAAAAAATAGCCATAGTACACCCCTATCTGAGATTTTACAGTCCATCCAGAGTTAGTGCTAACATTTTAAAACATTAGTCTACCTGATGTTGTCCAAAGACTGAGAAGTAGAGGAAGATTAACAAAGTGCTTAGGGATCAGAAGCTGTTCCAGCTGAACTGGTAACTGAAGCAGCTGGTGACATTAGCTCCTAATTCTTCTACCAATCCCAGTCTAAAATGGAAAACTAAGGAAAGAATGAAATTGAAGAATTCTTCCAGATAGATGTTTACTAGCATTTAGGACAACTCAGAGAGCTCACTATTTTGTCCAGGATGATCTGGGTTTGAGTAGAAGGCAAATGTCAGTGCCAGACAGCAAGTGCTGCAGGGTTGGTTTTAGTAGCATTTTAGACATATTAGGACTTGGAATAAAAACACATAAAGATTTACTGGGATTGAGGCAACTGTTTGATGCTGTACATATATCACTACACTTATACCAAACCAAACAAACTTATCATCTTCACTTGCAATGCTCTCTTTATTTTGCACCTGTGCAATGCACCTGTGTCCCTTCTTTATTTTTAGAGTACAGCACTTTTTGTAAGAACTCATTTTGCCATATACCAATAATATGTGTTGATGCATCTGTATGTCTCTATAAAGCAACTTATAGCCCCTGTAATTCTTTACCAACACAGACTTGCAGAATCTTCTCTTTCCTCCTATACTGCATTTCTCCTTGGTTATGATAACTAAGGGTTGTTGCAATTCTGTTCTTTGTGCTCCCATGGTCACATTGCCAAATCAACTTTTCTGACCTGTGCCTTTCAATGAGCCACCTTTGGAATAGCTGGTCTAGTTTTACCTCAGCTGCTGTCATGGAAACCCACTGAATGCCAGCTTCTCCCACAGCTGAATGTATTTAGAAGAGATGGAGAGCATTTGATAAAACAGTTGATATAAAACAAATCTCTTGTTTTAAAGGATACCCCCCATATTAGCAATGTTAATTAAATTAATTTTGCTTAAACATGGAATGTCACAGTGGTTGCTAAAAAACATTTGCAAATTACTATAAACTTATTAGAACAAAATACAGCTTAAACTAACTTAAGAAAAATTCATTGAAGTCTCACAGAGATACAGACAGTATTTCTTTAGAAGTAAAACTATCTCTGGGAAAAGGAAAAAAAAAAGTCTTCAGAGAGTAATGTGTTAAAAGATCCCTTTTCTTTCACATACAGTGAAATTAGGGGAAAGCTGGAGACAATCTATTGAGTTTTGTGGTCTAAGTACAGAAGCTTAGAGTGATAGCAATGACAGGTCTGTGAAAAATCTTTTATTAGACAGTTAGAAAAACTTTATTAGAAAAATAAAAAGGGCAACAACTCAGTTACAACATAGTTGTCCTTGAACCCTATCTTACACACCAGACTAATTTGGGAAATCTCATAAAGCCATTATGAACTTCTTTAGTACAGATGAAAGAACCTAACTGGCTAAAATTGTCTTACCTTTACACTTCAGAGGCTGATGTAGGATGGTCATCTGCAAGAGAACTCATCTATAAATGAAACACTTTACATCTCTAAGTCCTTATCTCTTGGCTGAAGTGACCAACACCTGAAGAGTCTCAAGTGGATACTTTAATCCACTCTCATCTTTTCAGCTGAGTGAATGAGCATGATTGCTAAGAGCTGTCATTAATCCCAACTTTTGTCTCAAACTTCATCTATCACCTATGTCTTAGAAGAGGGTGGAGCTAGGGCTTGTAAGGGTTAGCTGAGAGTTTGCATCATCTTTGACTTGGCCTCCTGACAGGATATGTTAAGTTTAAAATGTTAAGAGACATACTGTGCTAAAGTTTCCACCACTCCACTTTGTTAACAAAGACGTTTGATCCACAAGCAGAGAGCAGAAAGCCTTTTTCCTGATACTGTGTTAGTGAGCATTTCCATGGCTCGCTCAGCAGAGGGTTCTGGTGGGGTTTTACTATAAACAGTAATGTAATCTGGAGAGGTGCAGAAGAGGAGAAACTAATTGAAGTTCAGGACAAGGAAACCAAATTCCTAAAATTATACATCAAATCATTTGGAATATAGAACTCAGTGCTTTATTTTCTTGGCCGTATCATCGTGCCTCCCTCCTTTCCAAGTTTTCTTTCTCTCAGAGTATTTGGGGCAGATTTGAGGACCAAGCATGTACAAGTGCATTTCCTGCTCCCTAGAAACAAATCCATTCTACATACAAGGGTGGAGGTTTCATTGCTCTGCTTATAAAACCAAATCACAACTTACAGTGAAAGTAATCCATAAAAGTGTAGGGCTGCACATGCAAGCTCTGGGTGAACAGTGGGAAATAATTCTCCTTTTACATTTAACTGAGTCATCACATTTTTATCAGCTGATGATTTATTTTTTCCAGTCTGCAGAGCGCATGGAGGCAGGGCAAACACAGATCTAGCCATTCTCCATCTTGAAACAACCCCCCACCCTCTGATAAAGCCTGTCCTTCTGACAGGGGCAAAACAGAGAAGTGTACAAAAATCTGTGCTGTTACACTGCCACTGAGGAACAAATGGCATATTCTGCTTCCAGCAATTCACCTATCAGACCAGGTCCATCTGGTCTTCTTCCTCCAGAAACATATTTTGCCAGGGTTACTCGAAGAAGAATAAGAAAGGTGATGAGAAGAGATGCCACATGAGCCAGCTTTTCTTTAAAAGCAATAGATAAGCCTAAATGCCACACATATAGCTCAGAGAAATAGAGCAAACCCTAGGGAAAACCAAAATAAATCTGCAGTTAATATCTATATTTCACTGTAAGTGCATGCTGAAATGCCAAATGACCTGTAAAGTAAGTGTAATATTGATGAACAAGAACTCAGCCAGCCAAAACAACAGGGTCTAGGAATAAAGCCATTTAAGCTGTCCAAGACAACAGACTTTGTGGAGGAGTTACATCACCACAGGACACAAACTGGACAGAACAGAGAATAGCTCATGACTCTTCTCAAGAGAGCAGATGTCTGATTACTATTAAAAGAAAAGGAACTAGACAGCAAATGATCAGCTTCATTTACAAGACTTGCTTCTCTTCAACAAAGTGTGGAAAATTTCACATCATTTCCAAACACTAAGAGAATTGATAAATAATTCTGTGCTATTTACTCATTTTTTTAAATAAAGACCTAAGAAATCAGACAAACAGGAACATTACCTTCAGGAGAGAAGCCATGTAGTTCCAAATGCTGTGCTGCCCTCTGATCTCTGTTCTTCTCCCTCAAACACATGCTTCTCAAAAGCAATGAGTATTAATTAGAACGTAATTGGAGAAGATCTATGTCATTTTTTCCAATGGAAAAATCATTCTATTAATTTGTCTCTTCCCTGGTAACATTTTTCACTCTGTGTGCATTTTTCTCTCTCTCTCTCTTGTCTCCTTTTTGGTTTTTATGGTCAGGAAAGTTGCCATTCCAAGGACAAGTTCTTCAGAGTGTGGTGCCAACCTAGTTGAAGCTACAAGCAGCAATGGCTGCAACAGTGAGTACAGTTTAAAATTAAATGACCAGACTCCACAAGAGAAGTGGAGGAGGAAGTTTTTGTTATTTGAAGTCACGTGTTTTATTTTTCAGAAATAACTACAGCCTAAAGCATTAGAGTGGAAGAATGGTGGAGAAACAACATGCAGAGCAACCCTAAGAATCTAAATTGTAGAGGGTGACATGGTAAGCAAGATGAGACAAGAAAGTTGATGGAAACAGGAGGCTGACATGTTGGGGAAGACTACATCTAAGACTTCAACAGTTGCACTTAATGGAGTTTCTATGTATTTTTAAAACTGTCAATTATACAGAAATCACTATAATTTATGTTTGAATTCTGTGAGATTTTTTTATGGTTTTCAATAATGCACAGCTAGATGCATGAGATAATTTTGGGTTTTACTACATGGAAAATAAATAAAATATGTTATTTTTTTCACTGCACAGAGAATATGAGATATCACAGGATTTTAGCATGAGGTGATACTATGAATTTTTGATAGGGGTTCTCATTTTTCATGAGGAGCTGAAGCCTGTCTTGATTCAATAGTTTCAAAATTGATATTTGTGATACATGTCCAGAATTTGGCTTGTTTCAGATGCCAATATCAGATGTAGGGGAAAACCCCCTACCTTTCTCCCAGCTAATACTTACTTTTGGTTGTTTTTTTTTTTTTTAATTGGAACAAACATCAGCGTGAGATACCATTGGTAGTTTATTGCCCAGGTTCCTGACACACTATTTTAATTAAAATTAAAGGGAAATATTAAGAAAATAGATTGATAACGGTTAAAAAAGTTTTTTAGGCAGAGTTTGGTGTACATTCCTAATAGTAAGCAAGACATCTCCCTTGATGGTTTTAAATTTTGTCTGGCTTTCTTCTGAAAATCTCACTACTGAAGGAAATTCAAACCTTACCTTGAATGTTCCAGTTGATATTTCAGATAGCAGAAATCAGGAATTTTGTTCGTCAGGTCAATTTCTGACACTGAATATTATCGAGACAGGTATCTTGGTTGAAAAAAATGCTGCCCTCTCCAAAGATTTATTTCTTTCATTCACATAAGCATCTGTTGATCACACTAATATATTATATACCACACTTTGGTCCCTTCCAGGATTCTCTTACTCAGACAAAAAGAGGCCATCTGCCATGGTCCATGTCTTTTATTTTTGCCTTCACAACACAAAGAGAATGTCTGGTTAGTCAGAGGCATAGAAATTGTGAACTGAACAGGTTGTTTTCAACTTATTTCTAGCACTGGAGGCAGAAACCAGCAAAAAATCAGATATGTTTCCATAATGGCACATTACCAAGCAGGTGATTATATGGGATTTATAAGGTTGTATTGAAGGGAAGATTAGCTGAGAAAATTCATTAGTTAAAAGGAGAGAAAATTCAGAACAGAGATTTCTTTTGTCCAAAAGAAACAGTCTGAAGATGTATAAAAACATAGGCGCTGAATAAGCTCCTGTTTCTAGGATGTCTACTACATGCTCTGGTGTCAGAAAAAGCAGTGTGTGCTTTGTATCAATGTAGACAAAAGCACAGTGGGAGGGGGCAGAAAAGGCACGTGGGTACAGTGCATAAGGTGAGAAGTCAAAGAGAAATCACCTTACAATGGTTACTAGAACACAAACCAGAATGTTTCATTACCTCCTGAAAACTCCTGGCAGAGAGGTCAGAGTCCAAGTTAGAGCTCAGCATGTGAAAGGAGAATCTGAGGACACCAAATCAGGTAGAGGACCTGATCCAGACACTAAGTTATATAAAGCACTAGAAGATCACTTTTTCCCCATATTAGCCAATCATACATGTTATTTTCTGGACTTCAAATCTTTAGCAGATAAGCTGAAGGAAGCTGATAGTATTGTTTTAAAGGCTAGGAAAGATAGAAGTTATTTTTGGTCACAAAGGGACAGGCCACTGTTGTACAGAGTTCAAGAGATGTGCAGCAGTACTGACAGCTACACAGAATCAGCATTACCTGAAGTTTCTTACTTTGCCCAGCCTCAGTGAAAATGAATCAGAGATGACACCTGGTAGATCAGTTTGCTGTGTTATTGATCATGAGACAATCAGGCTCACAGCTTGGTACACTGTCTCCACTGAAGAAGGAAAAGGCTTGTGGTCATTTCAGTGGCAATTCAGGAAGGAGATACTAATAGAAGATATAAGAAATAAATGGACTGAAGTTATTCTGTATAAGCTCTTAGAATCCTCTCAGCTTTCTAGACAGACATGGAATAATCATTGTTACCGAGCTTATTTGCATTATTTGGGAAACAATCTGTATAAAAAGTGGGGCTGAATAAACTGACTCCCTGTTTAAATGCGAACAAGCTGATTTCTGAATCACTGTTACCTGTGAAGGAAATGCTCTTAGCGATTCAGACCGCCTCAAACCCATTGCATCTGAGAACATTTCAGCTTCTAAAATTAATTCAGTTCACAAACTTTGTGACTATGACGTTCAAATCAAAATGGCATCAGGCTACAAATTCATTTTAAGGTGGTCAAATGTCACAGAAAGTACAGTGTAGCCAACATTATATATAATTTAATAAAATAGTGCAACACTCGTTAGCAATGATTGCTTACAAAATTAATGAAGCAGTCCTGTGAGCAATTAAGGAAACTCTAGATTCAATGGATCACATCTCATGGTTGGAGTCACTGGAGTCTTAAAAATCATTACATGTTTATGAAAGGGTGAGTAATAAGGGCTCTCTCTGGTCTCTTTGACTCCCTTTTTCATGAAACAGAAGATCTCATATCTTTGAAATTACCTCTCCACCAGCTGAAAGGTTATGTAGGGAAGAAACTGGAAAACACCAATTTCCTGAGCAACTCCATTACTGTGATTAGACAACAATCTATTAGAGTGTTATGGCAAAAATTCTTTTATGCCTGGGGATCATGTTATCCTGCCAGAACCTTGTAGTAAAAGTCTCTTCATAATGTATCGCAAAAACCTTTTGATCATTTGCAGAACTGACAGCCATTAGCAGGAAATCTCTTTATAGACCTATAAATAAGAGGTTGCTTATACGTTACTCAATCTAGAATTGTTTTTCACACTGGAGCAAAGTACAGTTAAATTAACAGTTAAAGAGAGTCAAATGGCTTTTCAAAGAAAATAAGGATTTCTCTGTGCTGCATAGTCTTTTGAGCAGAAAAACCAACAGAAGTCCATTTGTAGCACTCCCCATTTTAAAGGTAAGTTCAATGTTGTGCAACTCCTTCAAAATTTACTGCACTAAAAGAAAACATTTTCCTTCTGGCTCTGAATTTTTGAAGAAATTTGAAATTGGAAAGCCAAGAAGAAATGTGGGATAGAACTTCTCACAGCAGAAATGGTCATTATTCTAAATTATCTGCTTATGCTTATCCAAGTCTGTTCTGGCTCCCCTGGCAACTGCAGCCTGTTCAACATAATCTGTATGTAAGGCAAGAGATCCATTTCATGCAATGAAATACAAACCCTGTGAAATACCAATAGTCAGGCTGCTGCTCAGTTCCATCTTTGACACTGATCCTCCACTAAACCTTTCAGCAGGAACCATTTCTAGAGCTGCAGAACCTGAAATAACAAGAAGATACTGCTGGTTTCGGTCCCCAAATAGAAGCCACAACCAATTTTTAACACTTTTTAATGCACTTCTATGTCAGTTTCTGTACCATTTAAAAACTTTTTCTAGTGCACATTAAAAGAGACTGTTTCCAAATTTTCCTCTCAATGCAAGTAATACTTCATCTAAACTTCTGTGCAGGCAAACAATGGGCTGTAAAAATCTGGGTGAGCTTCCACTGGTGGCATTTTTTAAGAGGACTGGATCACTTGAATCTATGTTGTACATTCTCCATCACAGAGTTTGCTGCCATTCAGATATTTTCACCAGTTCTGAAGATTCCACTTCTGAAGGAGTTGCTCTTTTGAGAGGATTATTGTTTGCCATCACCGTTGCCATATTGACAACTAAGATGCATTTAATTCAAAAAAAGTTGTTTCTAACTCTCATAGCTGTGAAAATTTATCATGGAAAGGTGACATGACCTGCCACTGACTCAGTGATATGAATCTCTGAAACATTTATTTTCAGAATTTTGTGCTGCCTGCTCAGGGAAGATATACCTGTGAGATGTAATGATGACAATTTATATATTGTATTTCAAAAGCATTTAGAAGCACAAATCCCAATGATTTGGGAATAAATTTTCTTCACGTAAATTATCAAAGCACTTGGAAAAAAAAATCTAATTAGCTGTTTCTCTGCTGATAATTCTAATATAAGTATCTAGGTGATACCACTTCCAAATCCAAACCTCTCTCAGGCGTTTCCTTTGAGTTTCCAGTTTCTCACTGTAGCTGTATGTTCTCTTTAGACTAATACCCCACACTGTCCTGAAGTGCTGGTAGGCATGGAATAATCAATTAAAAGGCCCTACAATGTTTAAACTTCTATTTGTTTGACCTAAACCAGTAGAACAGGAGCAATGCACACCAGCAGAAGTAAGCTTGGTTTACCTCGCTGCACACCTTGGAGCCTGCAGTTCAGAACCCCCTCGAGTTCTGAGTCCTGCTGAAACAGCTGAAACAGCCTCTCCTGAAGCTGGCTGAGAAATGGGCTTAGCAACAGGAAAAACTGCAATGATAATTAGACTCAAACAACTGTGTTACCTGCATTTGTCTGCAGAACATACAACTGCTGTAGTAAGATTAAATGGATTTTAGAGATACACCAGAGATTCATAAAATAAAACTTTGCCCCCACGAAATCATGAAAAATAATCAGAAAGTGGAGGAAATAATTACTTTCTTAATGTTTGCAGAGTGCTCAGAGACTATAAGAGATCCTATAAAAGACCACTTAACTGTACACTTAAGATCTTTGTAAATTCTAACTATGCAAACTTCTATACTTCAGATGTTGTTTTTCTGTATCATTCTGTTGAGTAAAACAGAAGCAGATATCTGAATGACAAATGCTTTTTGCTTGTTCTCTCACAGGGCCAAACACCAGAAAACTTAATTCCAATTTCTGATATGAAAGCTAAGAACCCCCGCCAGTTACTTCTAGTAGAGAGAAGTTCTCAATTTTTAGAAAGAAAAATAGAAACTAAGAGGGGGTAATGACAATTAGTAAGTTTTGAGGTAAATTTTTAACTAAAAATTAATTCAGAATCATATGTAACTATTTGTTCTTAAAAGTTTTGCTCCTCTTTATCAATTTATTCTCACTTTACTATGACTGCATGTTACAGAAACATCCTATTGACGAGATCTCTGGATAGTAACTTTAAAATAAAAGTGATAGCAGTAATAGCTTTATGTTTGGTAGTTGCTACTTTAGTTGTATGAGTACAAGGTTATACATCACACTGCTTGCCTATTATTTTTTGTGGTTTTGAAATCTACAGATCAATTAATTGAATGATGCATGAAGAACAAATGTGCAGCGAAGCATTCATATTCAAAACATTGGAAAAAACAATGTCTTTACCTTTTGTAAGCAAAACCATCACTCCTCCCTGCAGGTATTGTGACTTTGCAAGTTTTACTTTTTTTGTAACAAAACCAAAATCCAGTTGTGGTCACTTAAGGACTCTCTTCTCTTGCTGGAAACACATTACTGTCAGCACTGTAACTGCAGACAAACCTTTAGATATCTTTTGAGTAATCCTGCTATTTACATTTGCCTTAATTGCTGAATGCTCATTTAAGTAACTTTAACCACTTTAAAACCTCATGCTTGCTTCTTTTGAGTAGCAGAAGTATAAATTTTGGCACTGCAAGACTTTCTATCAATTATCTCTGCCTTTTGGTACACACACCTTGTAAGTAAATATATTTGGGGTTCTCTCAGGAGTTGTTGTGGTTGAAGAGCAAATAACAGCATGGAGGCAAAATGAATTTGGATAGCAAAACACTTTAATGACAGATGTTGCAATTTTATCACTTATACCATTTCCCATGGTGTCACATGGATGTGGTCTGGGACAGACATTCTAGTAGTTCCAGCTATGTGCATGGTTCTAGGGTATTCATCTCCACACTTCTTGATGCTGGAGAGAAGGATTCCTGGATTCTGATGCAGACCCCCCCACCCTCCACCCCCTTTTCTGTACTGTGTTTACCTCTGAAGGTTCCTCAGCTACAGGACCTGCTGACTGTCCCCTGCAGACCACCCTGGTGGTTCTGGTTTAGCTGTGCCATCATCTGAGCTCACCATCAACTTCTCTGACCTTCTGGCCAAGTCTTTATTGAGGACACATGGTTGATCACTCTTCAACTGCTCCAACACAGCAACCAGTTAACCTTCCTAGGCTGCTCAGCACGGCTGACAGCACCAGGAATCCTATCTGCATTACAGAAATGAAACATTTCCTTTCTGTCCTGTTAAACATGAAGTTTATGCAGATGCAAAGGGCCAAATGTGACATTCTGGTTATGCTAAAATAACACACATCACCTCCCACCAACGGGCTTCTCTGAAAATTCAACTGTACTCCACTTCCAGATACCTTTCCCTCTAAATGAAATAACTAAATGTTGTCCAAGTCACACTCACACTTACTAATCTTCCATCCACAAATTGCCACTGGGAGTTCACAGCTCATACTATCTTCTAATTAAAAAAAAAAACCCCATCATCAATACAGCCATGGGGAAGTGCTGTCTGTCTGTGCTCAACTGACAACAGTTAGTGCTCACATACACCCCTACTAAAGCTCGCTAGGCCGAGTCCAGGAAAAGTTTTAACTAGACATGGACATAAAGTTGCTAACTGAAGTCTTCCTTGATACATTTAAAGCAAAACTTGTTACTTTGTTACAACATACAGGTAAGTCTTTTCTTACTACACTGAAAATGGGCCAGCTGCCTAATTTAGCATTTAGAAACCTGGTGATATGGTGCAAAATCCATCTTATTTTCTTGTCATTCTATTACTACATGAAAATAAAAGGGAGGAAATAATTTAAAAAACAGCAAATGTATATTAACTACACTGAGACTATGCTGAATTTACTTACTTGATACTGCATGCCAGCTGCAGCAATCAAAACAGGTGACTGATGTAAAAGCATGGGAAAAACATGCAGAAGCACAAGTCTTACTTAAAGTCTCTATATAAATATAATATAGCCAGATCTTGTGTGTCCCACCATTCCAAATTTTAGAACAAAAAACTTCCTATAGAAACTTAAAGATAGATAGACTTACTTCTAAGTACTCCGGATTTAAAAGATTGTAATCACACTACAGGAGAAGAGGCAACCGCTATATTCTGACCTCACAGTTGAGTAACTGAAATTGAGTTCAAGGTGGTGAGCCCACCTGAACTCTTAGCTGGACAACATCTTTAAATCAGAGCTTTCTCTAAGAATAGAAGGCAAGGTACTTTTACATACTTCTATCTTTATTTAACAAGTACTTTGTTACTTTTCTCTAAAGATTTTAATTGATTTTATCTAGTAAAACTTCAGTTTTGCAAGTAGAACTCTGGGAAAGTTCTGCTTCTCTCTAGAAATAAAATCCAGGAAATGGTAGATTTAATGCATCAGTGCTTTCTCTAGAGTGCTTTATATGCATAAATAGAGCACATCAAAGTACTGTTTCTTTCTACATTTGGGTTTGTGTTTGCCATTGACACTAAGTTGGAAGGAGTTGTCAACGCTCTCAAGGACAGAGGCCCTGCAGAGACATTGACAAAGAGAGCTGGGCAATCACCAACCACATGAAATGTAACAATGCAAGTGCTGGATTCTGCACCTGGGACGGGGCAGCCCTGGCTGTGTGTACGGACTGGGGAGCAGGAGGGCGGAGAGCAGCTGTGGGAAGGGAGCTGAGGTTGATGGTAAGCTGGCTATGAGCCAGCTGTGTCCTGGCACCCAGGAGGGCCAATCATGTTCTGGGGCATCAAGCCCAGCACCGCCAGCCAGGCCAGGGAGGGGATTGTCCTGCTCTGGGGCAGTCTCCAGTACTGTGGGCAGTTTTGGGCACCTCTGTATAAAAAAGACATCAAGTTTAGAGTGGGTCCAGAAGAATGCCATGAGGAAGGGAAGGATCTGGAGGAGAAGCATTATGAGGAGTAGCTGACGACACTTGGTTTGCTCAGCCAGGAGAAGAGGAGACTGAGGGGAGACCTCATTGTGGTCTTCAATATCTCTTCACTCTCACCAGTGCCAGAACTCAAGGAAGTGGCACGAAGCTGAGCCAGAGAGGTTTAGGTTGGATATCAGGAAAAAGTTTATCACCCAGAGTGACTGGACACCGGAAGAGGCTCCCCAGGAAAGTGGTCAGAGCACCAAGCCCTGCCTGAGATCAAGAAGAGTTTGGACAACACTCTCAGGCACTTGGTGGGATTCTTGGGGTGTCCTGTTCAGGGCCAGGAGTTTGACTCAACGATCCTGATGGGTCCCTTCCAATTCAGCATATTCTACTATCTGCAGAAACCATTTTCATTTTGGAAGAAAGAGGCTTTCTTAAAATACAGAATTCCATCAAATATAATTTCCTGCAATTCTGATATGTACAAGGGACTACAAAAAATGCAAGGTCTTCTCACAGATATTACAGTAAATTCTATTGCAACTACAAGACTCAATAACATTACCAAAGTGATGTTTATGTTTTGGAAGGGGCTTTGACTGCACGATGTCCACTCTTCCAGACTTCTCAGCTCTCTGGAATGAAACAAACAGCTCACTGAAGCATTAAACCTTACTTATGCTTGGTTTGCTTTAGTTGAACCAAGGTGAATAAGAGTCATAACTGTAGTATAACCATGAAGCAGGTCATCCTTTATGTCATTACATTCTCTTAACACGAAATTCCCAGTAACTATTCGATCACATCCTATTTCCCCATGTCCAAAAAAGCCAAAGAGGGGTACATTTGGAAAAAACTTCCTAAATGCATCTGCTTCCATATTCCTTTTGGTTTTGTAATGCCGATATCCTCTGCCAACACAGGCGAACATGAAGCCAATGGTGTTGTGCTCGGGGATGTTCGCTGCTTTGAGACGCTGCATGGCCGCTTCTGCTGTCCTCTCATCAGCCACATCCTGGTCTAGCAGGACAGTGGCACTCTGGATCTGGGGACCGCTGAAAGCCAACCCAACCACACCGCAGGCGTCACCAGGCTGGGCGTGGTTACTGAAAGGCAACAGGCACTGAGTTAGAGAACACTGTGGGGGGACCAATCCTCACCGGACCAAACTGCTGCTGCGGCAGACATAGGTTCAAAGCAGCCGACATTGCAGTGATTCTGATACCAATCAAAGTTAAAAAGCAAACCAAAGACTTCATATTTTAGCAATGTTTTTGTGTAGAAACCTTTCACAAAGAAAAACTTCCACATCCATTACTAGGTATTGACCATAAACTTGTTTCACTCATGCCAAACTCAGTAGTTTGTGTATGTCACAGATCTGCAATTCCAACTAACACATCAGTTAAGACAAGCAAAGGCACTGAGGATTTATACATTGAAGCAGGGCAGCAGTCAGTACAGGTTATGGATTCATGTTGCTTTAAACTGGTTGGCCAGGGCACATGGGGTTAAGTAGTTACGTATTTAACCTTTATCTGCAGTGACTTTATTTAAGGTCAGCTCCCTTATCTGGGGCAATGGTGCAGCTGGCAAAATCAGATGCAAGAAAAACGTTGATGTTATTATGGACTCCAGCCCCCAGTGGGACGAGAGGAGCTATGGGCATGGTTGCACCGTGCTCCACAGGACAAAGTGCCACATCCTTCAGCAGCCACTGTGGACCAGGTGAGCTCCTGGGGCACAGCCTTGCTGTGTGTGCAGCTACTGCTCCGTGCTGTGAGCCAGACTGAGGCAGATACACAAACACATGTTCACAACCTGGGCTCCATCACAACAGGCACTCACTCATTCACCTGCACTCCAGTAATAAAATGCTGACTGCAATAAACACACAAAGGTATCTGAAGCTAGAAATCTCCTTTTCATTGGGTTTCTCCTAGTTTCCAGAATCCAAATTGTAACACAGCCATACCAAGCTTCCAGCTTTTCTGGCTACATCACAGTGTAGCAGTTGTGGCATTTTTCTCTTTAAGAAATTGTTATTTTACTACTGGTAAGGACATTTTCAATATTACTAGAAGGCTATGGATCTGCAATGTTTCTCTCATGTTAAATCTTTTTCATAATTTACCTTGAAAAAAATACCTACTTCTCAGAGGTCAGTGATGTAAAGCTCTCCACTTGTCCTCCAGCCAGGATGATACTTTTCTCATTCAATGGATTGACTATTTGATGAAGAAATCGAGTTGCTCCAGTCTTCCAGGAGTTGTAGCCAAACAGAAGAACAACACGGAGATCTGGGTTATTCTTCAGACCTACAAACAAAAGCCAACACTGATCCCCTTATTTTTAAATCCTGAACTCTGAAGTCTAAGCATCCTAGTTTCTCCTCAAATATTACATCACACTTCTCTCCGAACAGCCCCACTTGAAATGTAACTGAAGTAACTGGAACCCGATTCTCGGGATGACTTCTGCTTAGTACTCCAGAGACTGGGAGGAGCAGAGATGCACAGCCACCAGCTGGAGCCCCACAGAGGCTCTCGGAGCCAGTACAGAAGCTGCTGGTTCTACTCAGAACTCCACTGGCACCTCGAGAGCAGCACCTCATAAAAGCCTACATAGAGGAGAGAAAAATTACATACCTGCTTCAGCAAATTTGCCTTCATCAAAGACCCTGTTCTTCACATCTTTAGAAAAATGGAAGGTATGAATTTTCACCCCATCAATTTTGGGAAACAACAAAGCAAACCCAGCTTCGCCCTCTTCAATTTCTTGAGGCTGATTGCTGCTTGAACCCATCGGGGTAACTACAGAGACAAAACCAAGCATCTTGTGTTCAGAGATTCTAATACATTAATTTACACTGACATGGGCAGAAAGGAATTGAACAGCTCAGGTGATATAAAACATGACAATCTACTTCTGTAACAACTTATCTAACCGAAAACTGGTGTGATTTTTTTTTGTTAATGTTTTGGAAAGATGAAACATGTAGGTCCTCCTGGCTATCGATCCCACTGAAGTCAGTTTTGACATGGAGACATGGATATATTTACACATATCTCCCCAGGCACACCAAATATAAAACATTAGGAAAACAAGAACAGTACAATACAAGCCTTCCTGCCAACTTCCGCAGGCACACAGACATACTCAAGTTTTTAAGGTGTCCCATAAGCATGTGATGACAGTATAAAGCAAAACTGATACAAAAATTGGGAGTGTATTATTAAAATACGGTTATGACAACAATCAAACACCTTACTTATAATGTGGGAAGTGAATTTAAGGTGAGAAACTATAAAAAACCAACTTTCTAATGATAAAAGTGAAGCATGAGAAAAAGCCTGCCACAGGAGACCGCAAATTTTCCAGTTACTGCATATGCCTCCTGCTAGACCATTACAATCAGGTATATACCAAGATGCCCTCTACAGTTAGTCACAAGATGACTGAAATGTATACATAAATCCAAGCAACATTCAATAAGTACATTAAGGTGCCAGGGAAAGCTGCCGGCCCAGTTAAATCAACCCTTTTAATTATAACTGCAATACATGCAGTAATAATTGCTCCACGTCACTTAGCAGCGACACTGTGACCTCCTTAAAACTGAAGGCAGTGCTGAACAACACCTTCAAGCTGACTTCTCAAAAACCCACACATTTTGCTCCTACCTACAATCCCTGGCGTAACCAGTCCAAGAACCTGACATCGCTTTGGCAACAACTTTTCAAGTGCGAGAGCCGTTTCTTTACTGTTTCTTTTTCTGGCTGTTAAAATAAGAAGAAACAGAAAAACCCATCAGACAGCAATAAAAGTGTGTTCTGAGCAAATCCCACAGCCGACCCTGTCGTGTTTAACCAATGCTGCCCATCAGTGGCCGCTCTGGTAACAGCACACTGGTCTGCGCTGCTCCCTGAGAGCACAGGGCTGCCGGCAGGCACACGCACACTGTGTCCTCCACAGCAGGGACAGGAACCCCTCATCTGTGACATTAACAAAGATCTGCGAGCTGCTCCGTACCACAAACGCAACACTACGCGGTCACGGTTTCTGCAAAACATTTCCTTTCCACTGAAACCAAAACACAGAGAATTCCCTTTCAGCTGACTACGCTCTACTTACATCCCAGGGTATCTTTAAGTGGAAGTGAGTTAGGTCCAGGCTTTACCTTTCTTTTGCTCGTGACACTCCTCGTGCCCGCTGAAGGTCTCTGCATCAGCGATGTAGAGCACGGTCTGGGGCAGCACGTGCACCTTCTGCAAAGATACAGCGGGAGGAATACATAAGACAGGACAGAGTGGAGGGAAAGTGGGGGCAGAAAACCAGAAGAAACTGCTCTTGCTCCACCGCCGGCCCACACCGGTCCCCTCCCCCTCACCAGGCTCCTGGCAGCCAACAGATAACCCCTCATTAACCTCGGAAATGCCCAGAGGCACTTCTGCCCCCAGGCAGGAAGTGACCCAAACCTCACAGAAGCAGGAACAGCTCAGCAGACTGGCCCATGACTCTGCTCCTTCTTTTAGCACTATCTAAACTCCCTGCACTCATGGCTATCGACGTCTACTGCTCACCAGTGCTGGTGCTAGGAAACAGCGTAGAGGCGCTTCCGGCCCGTCTTGTCCCAGCTGGTTTAACACTGATCTGCTGAGGCCTGTCTACTGCGGGAAGACCCTGACATGAATCTTTGTATAGTGAAGACCCAGCACCAGGTTAATACTGGAAAGAAATCCTGCCAGACAGAGAAGTCTTGCAGTGTTTACTCAGTGTCTCCCCAGCCTGTGAGGGTTAACCTCTTAACAAGATTGCCGCGATGAACAGATGTGCCCTGAACTGCAAATCCTCGGTGTTTTGATCGGTGTATTAACACGCAACACTTGAACTGTCAAAACCTCCTATGCCTCCGAACACGTCCCTTTTGCCGAGCGGCTGGAAGAAGCGCTTTCAGCGTTTAAAAGAAGGCGCCGAGTTCGTGCCCCCCCGGCGCCCCCTCACCTCGAGCTCGCGGGCCAGCGCGCGCACCAGCGCGTGGTTCTCGGCGGGGCCCGGCTCCAGCGCCGACACCCACGCGATTCGCTGCCGCGTCCGCAGCGTCCGCCGGGCGCACTCCCTCCATAGCCGGCACACGCTGCAACACAACACGGACACTGCGCGTCGGCCGCACCGCCCCGCCAAGCGGAGCCGGCCGCCGCCCACCCCGCGGCCCCGGTCCTGGCCCTTACCAAGCGGCCCGCAGCAGCGCCTTGGTGGGCAGGAAGCCGAGGACACGCTCCACCACCTCGGCGAGGTTGGCGAGCACGTAGCTGCCCTTCGCCGCGGCTTCCATGGCCCCGCCGCCTCCCCGGCCCCGCTGCCCCGCGTCACGTGACCCGCGCGCCTACGCGCCTGAGGCAACTTCCGGTCAGCGCGAGGGGGCACGAGCCACTACACTGGCGTCGCCTAGCGGCGGGGAGGACTCGTCCCGCTCTCACCTCCCCCCTTCCCTCGCGCCCCGGGCCCCAGCACGGACACAGCGCTTCGTAAAATGCTTTTTATTCATAAACTTGATGCAAGTTTACAAATTACTGTACATTGCCAAGGAACTCTGCCAGAAGAAATGGAACCCACACCGAAGCATGCGCCGCAGGGCGGAGGCCGGCACAGCCCCGGCGCCCGTCCGGCGCAGCGCGAACAGCGCGCACTGCGGGCGGCGCCGAACCGCGCCCAGGTCGTTTCTCTCGAGCTAAAAACTGGATCTAGAAGCAAATGCAAAAGGACCCGCGGGCGCCTGATAGAGAAAAGAGCACAAGTTCGATAGTCAACTAAAAAAAAAAAACCATAAAAACATGCTTCTGCACTTGTGAAAGTGCTTAATCCATGGAACACACCCTTCACTCAGCCCCGAGGAGCGCACAGGCCTAAGGACTACTACTACAACCAAAGTAAGAGTCGATTCCGGTAAGGCAATGGAATTGTGTAAGTACACAGACCCAGACTCATCTCCTGATAAAGAAACAACAGTTCCCATTAGTCTTTCAATAACAAAACCACCGTCATAACTATGGCAGCATTTCTTACGCCTCTGAATTGGATGACATGTTTTTGTACTTTATTGTAGTTTTTATATAAAATTTTTTCATTCAAGGACTTTCATCTCAATTTGTGCCAATCACTTTACAAGTTCATTAGTTTAGAAATGATTGCAACAACCCGTTAATAAAATGGAACACCTAAAAAGGTTTTTAGTATTTTAAATAACTTCAAGCTTCATACTGTGGCTCTTCTTGTTAAGGAGGTTGAGCCAACAAGTAGCAGGAACAGCCCAGCAAGTTCTGATGCCCCCAGTGGAAGTGACTAGTTACAAGGTTTTATTGGCACAGCCTTGCTCTGCATAAAAACAAAAAACCAAAACAAAATAAAAAAAAAATTAAAATAATCTAAACAAAGAGCATCTTTTCCAATAAACAGTTCATATTCTCATACAGCCATGAAAAATGTTTAATGACTTAACATACATGTGTTTTTCCTATATCATTAATTTGGAAAATACTACAAACGCAGTCATTTTAGACCAGAAAAACTACTGTGATTTCCAAGACCTGACATTTCCTAAAACAATATTAAACAACGTATTAAACTTCTTGGCTTTAAATGAAACAATACAATGCAAATCTCTGCAGTCTGCATTTTGCAAGAAGTAAGAAATACACAAAAGTGTGTGAACAACTCACTCCTATTGTATGATCTTGAGTAAGTTGATAGCCTGCTGCAGGGAGAGTTTATGCTTTCAAATAAAAAAAAAGGGAGAAGGGAGGGCGTGGCCCAAATCTGCTTAATCCATAAGAACAAATATGGTAAAGGCCCAAACTGCTCAGTCCAGATGCCTAAGAAGAGCGGAATGGTAAGGCTGTAACTTATACTGTACGTGTCAGTTGACAGATAATCCACTAACTTATCTAATAGCTAAAGTCCTCAGGACAGCTGTTATAGGGGCACTCATAGCTTGAGTCTGTGTGTTGGAAAACATAAAAAAGAGCTTGTTTTGTTGACATTGGTCCAGGTATACAACAGTCCTCAGCATTAGCCATCTTCTTTTGGAGGAGTGTACCAGCCTGTGGAGAACAGAGACACGTTAGGTACCAACACTGCTGTGTCCAGACCATCCTACTCTTCACCTGTGGGAGATGGAAGCCTAACCTGGCTCAGTCCTTCCCTCTTAAAGCCAGCTCAGCAAGAGCCAGTGCCCTAAATGCGAGGAAGTCAGCAGTGGGAGACATGTGGCACATTCCAGGATCTGAGCTGGTGTTTGGGTGTGCACACACTGATTTCTGTGGCAGCAGCTATCCTGAGCTGGACAAGCTGAACACCAACAAGAGGAAGCTGCTGAAGGAGTAACATTGCTCTAACCAAACTTAATGGAGGAGAGGTAAAACCCCCAAGTCTTCAAGCTACTTAAAACATATAACATACAAACATAGACATACAAACATGACTGCACTGGGAGAGTTATATAAATCCCATTTTGTGTACTGTAGAGTTAGGCATGCACAAGCAACTGAATGGTTTATCCTACTTCTGCAAATCTTACCGTAGGAATAAGCTCAGAAATGCCAGCTGAATAACTGGTCTCCTGACATGATTTGCCATGTTTAACAGCTGAATCATACCTGATCAGGTGTGCACTGCTTTTTCCAGAGACCTCCAGAGCTCCAATCTTAATTCTCCCAGCCCATCTTGTAACATTTCCTTTAAATGTGTGTACAGTGACTACAAGGCCTATTTGTGCTGTCCCAGAGAGCACGTAGCAGCTCTAAGCTTGACACCTTTCACAGCAGCACTGAGTACTGTGAATGCTTTGTGTACAGCTCCTGAGGCAAGACTGGCGACTTGTAGAACACACAAGTAAGCAGCCACACTGGCTTTTGCAGCCAACAAAAAGAGCAAAAGGCTCAGTTAACGGCAAGATCAAAATACTGTAAAATTGGAGATGATGTTGAAGTCATTATCTTTGATCTTCCTCCCAAGAGTACAGGTGTTATGTTCCGTGTTAGCAGCAGGGAAGCTGAGGTGCTCACTGCAGCCACACAAACACTTTCACAATAACCTCAGTTCCTGGAGGACATTGTGTCCAACCCAAAACCCCAAACATCACAGAAGTGTAACTGCACTGACTCCCTCATCACAAGACCAGAGCACCAATTCTGCTGACTACCTTTACATAACATGTAAGCTACTTAAACCTTTTAAAGCCTCAGGCTTCTCACACTGCCACAGTAAATTCAATTATACCTGAAGCATTTATACACTTGTTTCATGCAGCAGAGAGACATTAAACAGTAAAAAAGCCCACACCAAAACAGGTGTTTCCCTATTCTACTGTATACTTCCCAAGCTAGTACACCTCACTTGGACTTCTATTTTTCAGTCTCAGGTCTCTTTCCCCACTCTCTCTTCATTAATGATTATTTCCACTAGGTTCTTGACACATGAAACAAAATCTTTCAGGGAAAGGGATAAACTCCCAGCAGATACTTCACCAATATTAAGAGTCCTTAAAGCTGCAGTAACAGTGAAGTTCCTAGGTCAAATGGCTGAACATGAAATGCAGCTGCCATTCAAGAAGCAGCAGGAACACACACACAACATTCAAGTAAACTGGAAAAGTTGCCATGATCGCAGTCAAGTTATTTAAGCACTACAGTGTTTCCAGTGCAAGATGAAAAGAAGGAAGAAACATTTATGGTCTTCCCAAGCCAAAATAAGACACTTTATCACTTCAAGTTTCTCTGTGGCAAACACAAATTCCCAGGGTGCTGTGCAGACAAGAACAAAGTGGCAAGAACATACATACCATTTTTCTCATGTATTTGTACTAGTGACTTATAGGACTGCTGTGCTCTTGCTAGATTATATTGATTCTGAAAGGAGAAAAAACTAACATAAAAACCTGCATCTAGACATGCAAGACTCAAAAAACAGTTCTAACAAGTATATTTTTAAGCCCACTGTAGAATTAAGTCCATGCACAATGTTGAAACATTCCTGGCTTTCAAGATTCCCTTCTTAGAACCAGAAATTCCAAATCCTCCCAATTCTCATCCTCCTTCCCTCCCCTCGCTTGCCAATACAAGGATAGCAAAAGCCTACCCTGCCCATCCCAAGGCTTTATTCACCTCATATCCTTGTAATTAATTAAACAAAAAAAAGTTTAATTGCCAATAAGAAACTCATACAGGCATGAGACAATTTGAAATGCATATATATTTGCAATAGCAATTCTGTCATTAAGCATCTTCTATGCAGGTCAGCAAGGAAATGCAAGCCCAACAGTGATTTGTGTAATTGAGAAACACAGCACATTTACCTTATTGGCTCCAAACTGTACTCTGGCTTTTCCTTTGACTAAAGTGGCATTGATCTGCATGATGACTGATTCTATTGAGTAGGCACTGCTCCAGCCCTGAAGGAGGAAAAGAATGCTAACATTCAACATGTACTTGCTTCCTGTGCTCACCTCAAAAAATCTGTTTTGGAACATGTGCTTTGGGATTTTTTTCCCCTGCATTCCAGTTTCAACTACTGATTTTCAGTTAACATTTATTTTCCACAGAAAATCTGTAGAATTATATACAGTCCTAGTACTAAGAACTTGTAAGAAGAAGGAAAAGGCTGAATTACATTTCCAAAATACAGCAAGACAGGAACCAAAAAAGCTCCATCCTTACACCACTGACACATTTTCAGCAATGTCACAACAGAAATTACAACTCCTTTTTCCAAGAAGTAGAAAAGACTGATCTCTAATGAAGTCTATTCAGTAAGTTGTAAGAAATCTGCTCATCTCTGGTATTGTTCTATCTTCCAGAGTTTGCAAAAGTTTCTGCCAGAGCCTGAAAGTAAGTTACTTCATTAATTTACTTATTTTAAAGAGAAAATCACTCTGTCTACACAAATCATCTATGACTGTAATCATCTGTATTCCTCACTTCTCCAGAGCTGACTTCACGCAGTTGAAGAGGCTTCTAGAAAAGAAAACAACAGGTCTTGCTCCCCCAGAGCTCACTCTCCATACTGCCTTCCTCACAGAAATTGAGAGCTCCAAGCTGACCTGTTCGCAATGCCTACCTCCTCCTCCTCACATCTCTTGTGAGCCATCCAAGGCAGAAAAGAAGATCTCAAACAAGATCAGCAAGGCAAATCTTGTGGAATTGAGGTTTAATTCCACCATGTTTCCTTTGCAGAGTGTAATTTATTCCACACAGGGATTCTTCCAACTCAAGAGAAGCATATATTTTCATTATTTGCAGACATGTTTTATTATCCAGATAATAGAGCTCATATTCACCTGTTTAGTAAGAAGTTCCATGCATAATGCACCTCCACCTAGGACATACCTAGAAACAAATGTGAAAGAAAATACGCTTGACATCAGCAGTTAGTAAAAAGATGCAAGTGCTCACAGCACTTGAAGCTCTTGCCAGCTTGTTTGTGCAATTCTTTGTCCATAAAGCTGAAATGGTCTTTAACCAGTAATATATTGTAGCTAGTTATCCATGTCATACTTAGACAAAGAAAATCAGCATAGTGTGACAAAAAAAACTTGTTTGCTAACTAGACTTAAAACCACTGACTGAGCTATTCTGCACAACTGCAGAGACCATGGAAAAAGGAAAGTTACTTTTTATAGCTACTCTACATATACATGGTCCCAATTGTGTAGCTAAAAGAAACCAATAAAATTCAATTGTGTAAACAAGTTTAACACAATTTCAAACAATGCACATGCACTTATAAATAATATGGGATAACCAGATCTTTTCTTGCTCTTTTCCTATAAATACCTTTTTTTGAATTTTAAAAACACTTTATCCATTGTGCTGACAGGGACTCAGCAGAACACCTGAGCATGACAAAACCTGGAAGAGAATTTACCACTGCCAAAATGTATTCTCCTCTATGATCAAGACATTTATACCCTATAGATCCATATGACATTCAGAGGGAAATGACCACTGAAAAGCCATCCTTTTTTCATTCTAAAAAGAAGTCTGAGTACAATCAAATTAGAATCTAATGAATTTTCTGGTGTTTCAGTCTGCTTGTTTAATTTTGGGATAGCAGCACCCCTCAGGAACCCTATTTAACTGCACTAACCATACATGGCAATTCAAATCACATAATAATCAGCACCAGCTACCACAGACAGCATTTTCAAAAGCAAGGTATCATTTCCTGTCACCAGGACATGCATAAAAGCCTTGGAAGGTGAATTTAATAGTCTCTCCATGGATATATACCAGTCCCACAGACAACACTTTAAACATGCTTTAGATGACATTTGGAGCATATTTTCAGTTAAATTTTGTGGTTTTGGATTAGCATTCGAGGAATTTTTTTTTTAAAAACTTTATGGCAGTGTTACCAGCAAGAGAGAGACAGGTAAGACTTTACAGCAAACTTAAGGCAACACAGGGATCAAGAGCCATTCAAAGCACTAACCCAAAGCACCCTACAACAGGGGAAGGAAGATCAAGGTTAACCCCCCAGGTCAGTTCTTACACGTATGGCAGGCACAGAGTTTTTCAAGTTGTAACATTTTTACCAGAAAGCACAATTTCTGCAGGGTAACTCAAACCTACCCTCCGGTGAGCACAGGAGACACCACTCGCACAAAGGGAGGATCAAAAGGGAAGTTATCCTGAGAAGAATAATAAAAAAAATCAGGTTAAGGAAAATATTGTGACATTGCTTCCCAAACAAAGTATTTCAATAACCGCATGTGTCAAATCAGATTTGAAGTACTACAAGTTTTCAGTTCTGTAAAAATTCCCTTTCCACAGAATTGGCTAAAAAGCATTTTTTTGGGAAGCTTGAGTGCTGAACTTAAAAGTTAGTTTTCTTTTCCCGTCCTGTTTTTCAATGCCACAGATCCATTATTACCCAAGTAACAGCTGAGGGTCATTTCAGTAATTTTCTATAGTAAGCCTCAAATTTAATTGCAGCTTTTCATCCTACAGACACTTACCTTAAAAGAGAAGTTGAGTAAAATGTATTCTACACCTTCTTTTTCTTTTAAGACCTGAAGATCACTATGCAGTGGGCTATCAGGATCAACCCTATAAAAGCAGCAGGGGGGAGACCATAGAAAAAGTTAATATTTTCAATACCTGTAAACAGTAGTTCCTGTTAAAGACTTCCTTTATGTAATTGTAGTTTACAAATTGTAGTTCAAGGTGAAATGTAGGAAAGTCTTTCTCCTTTTACCAAGTAAAAACTTTGCCATGAGATCAGCATAAAAGCTTGCTGCAACGTACAACATTCCCAATGCTATCCAGTGTTGCTTCAACACAACACAAAATAAGCTGTTTATAATTCTCTCTAGTTCAGTTGTGTTCAAATAAGAGGGGAGAAAAACAGAAGACTGTAGTCATCTTGTTTTCAGCACATAGGCAATGAATCCTTTATGGAATATGTAATTGTAGTTCTGCATCAGCTGTTAGAAGTAATCTGCATCAGCAGAAGTACTAAAGCCAGCAGCTTCTGCTGAGCAGAATTTCAACAACTGTTTGCTCCAAAACACTGGTGGTGAGCAGCCTGGCCATTAATTCAGACACTACTGGGTTAATCCCCATGAGTTAATCTGACACCCGATCAGCTTTTAAATAGAAGACACTAGTCAAAAACACCTGCAGCAAGCCAAAACCAGATGTTAAAGGGACTGAAAGGCCTTTAAATCTAATCCTCTACTACAGCTAAAACTACACAGTTATAAGATCTCATTTCAGAACTTCTTGGGCAGGTAGTCCCCATCCTACCAGTGTAAAGCTATTTCAGAAAAAAATCTTCCAGTGCTTAGGAACCTCTCATTTCAAGCCATGGCTTTTGCTGGAGCAGTTCAAAGGGACTTGTTCTAAGTAACAATACTGTTCCTTTCTCACATGGGCTCTTCCCTCCGAAAACCTACCCCTCGGCTACTCTGCACACAGTGCATTTGTTTCCAGACACTTTTTGCTGCAATAAACAAGCACAACACTTTTTTCTTAGATATTCTGGAAGGCATTTGCTGCATATACTCCATTTCCTCTTTTCTGAAGGCAGAAAATAAGACCTCTTCACAGCACTTGAACAGAGGTTTCAAATCACTGCACACGGTTTGAGCCCTTAGTTACAGACACACTCAATAGGAAAGGCCTTCAACAATGTGACACAGATTTCTCTGATGTGTCATTCCTGCCACTTTCAGCCTCAAAACCTTCACATGCCCATGATTACACTAAGAAGGAAACAAAACTATTTCAGCAGCTGGTGACCCAGCTTGCACAAGTCTCACCCCTAGGACAAGGCAACAATTCCTACAGGCAAGTCAACTACTGTGCTGAAATAGCCTCTGTCCTTATCCTCATCCCCCAGGACATCTCTGAACCCATGGAAGCTCTTCCATCCATTGCCAGATGCTGCAGCCACCCAGCCCAGTTTGGGTAGGCTCTTCCTTTCTTTAGGGTACTGTATAGGGACACCAGCAGATGATCCTGTTACCAGGAATAATTTCACTCTAACACCTCTAGGATTAAAGTTACTGGACTATGGATGTAACAAGGTGAGTTATGTACTGCTTTTTACTTGGTATACTACGTGATGACAGAAGACATGGTACATATAATTATATAATTCACATTTATGTGATAGCTAGAAGCTTCAGTCCTATGTGTCTGTTTAACTGTAGAAATAAACAACTAATGACACTCAGTTCTGTTCTTTCCTACATCTTAAATGCAACTAGAAGCTGGATTTTCCTATCATTCAAAACAAATAAAAATAAAATCAAATAAAATCAAAAAATTCTTGAAAAGAATTTTCATCATTTAAGGCTGCATATTTTGGAGCAGTTTTAGAATTGAGCAGTAATGACAGTTAAAGCAATACACATAGCATTGGCAGGGAAAATCAGGTCTGTCTTTTTGCCAGCTCATTTACTACCATTCCACCTCCACACGTTTCTATGTATCAGAATTACAGCCACTATTTAGTGGCTACAATCACCACTGCTATTACCACAGTAATGGTAATTATATTCTATGGCATATGTGCAACAGTAATTTATATGCTATGGCTAGAGATACTCATTTATCAAACGAATCTCCCCAGCAATAATAAAACATTGTTCAGAACATGTAAAAACTTTATTAACTTACTTGAGAAGCTTAACATGCCATTCATACAAGCTGTCATTTACCAGTTCCACTGAATATATCCCTGTAGAAATATTAGATGGAATTAATTATGCACTAGAAGTGTGGATAGAAAACTTAGCAAAGCCATTCTTTCCTTTAAATTGGAATACTGTCAGCAGGTGTAAGCAATGTGTAGGATACTGATACTGAGGCACATCCTTCCTCCAGTAGCAGATGCACTTCTGAAGAGCTACAAGGAAAAAGTGTTTTTACTTCTATTAAAAAATTCCACATTAATCAATTTTTTTTCTGATACTTAACCATTTCACCTTCAAACCTCCTACAATAACAACTCCAGCTTGCTTATTACTCACTATATTTTACATCCAGTACACTACCAACATGTTTTTAAGACACTTCACAACACAGTGTGAGTGTGCAGCACTGTGTTCCACAGGGTCTCATCAGTACAGGCAGACCAGGACAGCACACAGGACAATGTATGCAGTAGAAACCCAACAGAAAAGAGATACAGCAGTGGATGAGGCACATTCCCAACAGCTGACTGAGGAAGCCAGAAAGATGCATCTGAAGAATGGTCTGTGGGAGCCAGCTGGTGACTTTCAGTGGCCTGTTTGTTTTAAGCATGTTAAACAACAGTTGTGCAATTCATTCCCAGGGAAGGATGGAAATTATCTGCCATTTTCTTGTATATTCAAAGCTTCCTCTCTGCATAAATTCACAAGCAGCTCTGGAAAAAGCAATAAATCTTTAACCACCCAACAAGATTTAGAGCATGGTATCAGTCATGTACAGAAATTAAACCTCCTTTTTCACAGAACAGTCACGCATATAGACTAACCCACTATTATTAAACTCGTTACCTGGCCTAATATTTAACAGCATCTGTGTTCCTGACCTAATTATTTGGAAGCCATATACACATCAGGAACCTGCCTAGGATTTCTGAAGGCAATACAACCATCAGATTGCAGTCACCACATTCTTCCCAAGGAATGGGGGATATTAATTTCTGAATTTTGTTATTCTAGCATAAAAATAATCTTACAATTGAAGCTTATAAGCATTAGTACTTTGAGTACATATGACAGTTCTAGCTCTCCAGACACCATTATTTCTAAAGCATTTCAAAACTTGGCACACAAGTTTAAGCACCCATGCTTGGTTCTCCTTTCTGAGTGCCACTAACAAGGGAGTACTGCAGCCAAGAGTACAATTTCTAATTTTTCTGTGTCTAGAATAACAATGTAGGCCTGAACACATACTGCGCTATCCATGTTCCTTTTAATCAGTAGCTACTTGAGAGACATAACATCTCCGTTTGAGGAGCAACCAAAGGAGCTATTAAGGCCTTTTTCCAACTCCCCAGATCCAAGGACACTATTTTCTGAACTGACCTTGGTTTAAGTCACAAACTGTAAGAATTTCAATTTGTACTGCTCTGATGTCAGAAGAGCTGACATTCAGAACTCTGCTCATTGTCAGCTTCCATTAATGACAAATCTATTCCATTGTTGTATCCAGAATATTTTCTTCCACCTGCATCCAAGTGGGAGCAAAGAATACTTATTACAGACAAGGCAGTAAGTTACAGTAAGGCTCCTGACACTGTGCTAAACAATGGAAGGTCACAAGAGAACTTCCATCCCTTTTTTCACTCACTAAGCCTCCAGCCCCACTCCTGCACTCCTTCCATTATCCTGAGCCTCCTGTTTTTAGCCACAGTTCCTGTCCCAGTCCAGCTCCAAGGCCCAGACACTCTGCCAGCTTCTCCAACGGGAAGAGCAGTACCCTGAAGAGCTGTACTGCATCTGAGCCAGAAGCTGCAGGAGAGCTGCAGGGCTGAGCCTGAGCACCAGTGCAAGACACTCCAGCAGCCTCTCAAGCAGCCAAGTTTCAAGCCAAACAGCATCTGTCTCCTCATGAGCAGCAGCAAGGGGGCTCCATGCCTTGATACGAAGCTGAGGCAGAGTGTTGTTTGGGGTTTTCTGAATAATCTAGGAGATGGTATTTGGAAATAATTTATGTGCTTTTTTGTAATTTTGACAGTGAGAGGAAAAAGGTTCCTGTCAAAAAGAATTTAACTTACTAACAGCAGTTTTTGAGAAGTCCTTAATTTAGGAAAGGAATCAAGGTAGGTTCCCTTTGCTTAAATACAAGGTGGGGTGAGGTTTTTATTACTCAAAGGTGATCAAGTATAAGGGTGTTCAAGTAAAAAGAAACCCACAAAACCATGAAGCAAGTAAAAAAAGTAAGGAACGGAAATGTAGAAAGAAAAACAATTCCCTTCAAAACAGAGGCAACATCTCAGGACAACATTATTATATCAAAAAGTAAATCCCACATAGTCTTTGGATAACAACAGGGAATTGAAGTCCATATGAACTATATCTGAATAAAACAGATGCTAAAGATATGAACAGAAAAGATTTCATTTAATATCCCCAAATTTGTTTCTTGCCCTCCTTTCCTAATCCCTTAAACTACATTAAATCATTTGTGAATCTCCAACCTGATATGTGGAAATGAGATAATCTTGTTTTACAGGACTTGTGGTTCCCATTATCTGAACAGGCTAATGAAACTAATTCACAACAGAGTATCTTAATTTTCTGGAGTATTTTTTGTTTTTGTCAGCTCATAAGAAAATTATTTTCTGTTTCTTTAAGGGCAATTCTTCCCCTAGATTTCCCAGGTAGATAAGCAACTTTGCTGTTGAGAGCAAGTTTGTAATCTTTTGCTTGAAATTCACCAGCATTGCTTCATTTGATGAAGGAAATTTATTTCTAAAATAGATACTACTTTGAATGCACAGCTACAGTTGAAGCCACTACCTTTTAATAGTACTTTTTTATAAAACAGTCCAAGAGTAAAGAAAAAAATTAAAATACTATTGCTACAAGTATTACTTCAGAACTCCCAGTGTTCTACAGTCAGTCCTAAAAACATGTAACCTCATGAAAACTAAATAAAGTGATCCTTACCCAACTAAAAATCAGCCTTAGCCTTTCTGGCTTGTCTTACAAAGAAATTAAAACAGCGTTAAATTACCTTGAAACAGTTATAAGAACCTGGAAGTTGCACAATTGTTCCCTTTGTGCATTAGTAGGAAGAAATTAAATTTCGCGTAAAATGGACCATGGGGCAAGTACTCTAACAAAAATGACATTAAAAAAGCCAATTACCTGCCACAGCCTGTGCACGTGGTGACAGCTATCTAATAAAAGGCAGAACTAGGCTATGAAAGCAGGAGTTTTGTGCAAAGGAAAACAACCAGGAACAGAAATTCACCCAAGGTCGAAGAATAAATGAAACCATAAGATATGAATCCAGGTAAGTTTTATAAAAAACAGCATCAATTTACTGGCAAAATGTAATAAATGTGTCAGTAGGACGGTGTTTCAAAGCAGAACTGCATCATCTTTGTAGTGTCAACCTCCACTTGACACTACTTCATTACCATGTTTTAGAGATCAACATGAGCCATCCAGTCGCAGTGTTTTTACATATTTCCAAAGTCAGAAGCTCTAAGTTACTGCACTCACCCTTTAGAACCTCACCTTTCTGTAAAGATTAGCAAGATTTACTCTTCCTCATAATTTAGAGTACACTTTCCTACATCAAGATCCGTCTTTTGCAACTCATTAACACTTGTTTGTCCAAAGCCAAGAAATGGCATTATTAGAAAGCCTGAACTCTCCCCTCAAACCACAGCTAGCCAGGGGCCCCTGGCTGACTGCAGTGGTACCACCACATGACTGAGCACCCCACAGAACTCCTTACAGTCTGGTTTGCTATAGCCAGCCCTAGCTCTGATCACCAAAACAAACCCTGAAGGCCAAAACGGGGCAGTAAAGCATTCCCCATGATCAGACACAGATCTGCTTCCAGCTCTTCCTTAGACCCACTAATCCATTCCTTCCTGGATAGATGATGATTGGGGCACACTGGCAAGCACTCAGGTGCAACAAAGCTAAAAGAAGGAGGCCGCATTAGATCAACACTAGGTCACCTCATCAAATTTATACCCCAGACATTTTACCACTGTCCCCAGCACTTACACATACTAAACAATTGACCTAAAAGTTAAACATGACAAATCAAAACAGGAACCTACTGTCTCTTCACCTCTGTTCTTTTACACATGACTAAAATGGCCTTGTCAAGTCAGGTTTAAGTCCACTAGAAATAAATATGGGCCAAGACCAGAAAAGTGAAAACGTATTTAAGTTTATACTGACCCTCTAATTAGGCATTCCTCCTGTTCTCACACCCTGGCCTGCACCAGGGTCTGACACCTGGCTGCAGTGATGGAGTTGTCTATTTGGCAGACCTAGAGGAATACAACTTGCTCAAAGTCTATGTAACTTCTGTTTCTCATACAGTAACACTGAGGCAATTCAATACGTTCAATCTCTGCTGAGTTACTTTAGCTACAGCTACCAAAGGAACAAGTGAAACAGCCATCCACTACCTCAAGGTAATCATTACTGGTCATTACTCAAACTAATTTAAAATACAGGCTTGTTTTCCACTGTAGTTCACATCATTATTGCAAGGAATATATGTTCTGACTTTTCTCCACAAATAAACTACTTTATGTAATAAGAGCATATATAATGTATCTATGTATTTTTACATATGTGCACACACAAATATGCACGTATATGCAAACACAGGACAACAAAACACAGAGAAGTTAGCAGCAAGCATTTCCCAAGAGAATTAATTTAAAGTATATGTTAAAAAGGGAAATCTGAGGCATTTACCTGTTTTATAACTCTGTGATCTATATATATCCCTGAGTTCTTTCATAAGTCGATCTGAAGCCTGCACTGACCCAGAGACTGCACCCTGAAATAAACAAAAAAGACTCCAAATAAGTGAAAAGTAGTAATTACAAACAGCTTTACATTACTAACTAGAAGTATTAACAGTATATTAATTTCTGTATGAGAATCGGGTTTCTGAAAAGTTAAATTTTCCAGTGAGCAGAGTCTACTCCAAAGAAACAAGGCCCTCCCACTAAAGAACATTAATATATACTACTAAATGCTACAGGTGATACAAACTTTTAATCAAGGCACAACAGGTATTTTTCTGTAAAGGACTTAAATCTTTGGCATTTTCATTTCCAAGATGGATGCACAGTACATCTCAAGAGTGAAATATTTAATTTTACATTCTGCTTTTACACACTGGGAAGAAAAGTAAGCCTAATCCTAAGAGCAAGCTTCTACACATAAGGTTTTATTGCTTTCTCAGAGGTATATTTTTATTTGGTCATTGAAAAAGGTACAGGAGCTGGTAAGTATCCACCTCTAGAACAGCAGCTTCCAGAGGAATAAGACCAAGCAGTGAATTTAGAAAATAGGGAACAAAAGCAATATTTATTGCAATTGAGTGAAAAAAAATCAACATCTACACAGAGGAAGACAAAGGTAAGTAAACCTTAAAATACAAAATATTTCGTGTAACTTGTCACAGTTCTTGTGATTTATTCAACTATGGCAAAATCTCTTCTTTTCTTTTAGAGCTCAGTTCTGTACTGCTCAGCACCTCAAAGTGAGAGAAAACTCAAAACAATTTTCTTGTAGGTTATGTGATTATTCTGCTTATATACCCTGCCCAAAATATCACTTTAGGTTCAAGTGTTTTGAAAAACAGAGATATAAGTTAGCATTATAAGATTTAAAATACAGAATAGGAACAAGGACTCCAAATGAGCTGAGGTAGTTACCACCTCAAACCCTGACCCTTGGGTTTTCACCATCAGTGTTTCCCAAAGGTAGATTATTCCATTGGACCTTTGTAGTTCCCTTCTGCTCCTGCTCTTCAGTCACTGCCACTGAAATACAGGCTAACATATACAGCACATAAGCATGGCTGGCAGGGAGAAACCATGACAAAAAATAAAACTGCCCCACTACCAAATAAAAAAGACCCACCTAGGATAGTTCAGCCTGTCTGTATCAAGTACTGAATAAGTAAGTTCATGAGGCTGCTTTTTTACTCCATCTAAAAATTCAAAGATTCTTATTTTTTCAGTTTCCTTCTAGACACTATGAACACCTATAAACACATCCTTTTTGGACAAGTGTCAGAAAAGTATTTCTGGAAGAATATGAAGCAGCTGTGACCATTACCTAATACCCAAAACATCCTCCCTGTTTGCCTGAAGTCTACAGTGATGTTTTATATTCTACAAGGGCTTAACTGTAGGACCAAATTACTTCTTAATAAAAATTAAGTATCAGTAACAGTTACTTGATGGTGAAGCCTCCTCTGTCTTCTCCATCCAGTAGTATCAAACAATACACTTATCTTCACACTAGAATCTGCAGACTTTTCTTTTAAGACTACTCATTTTCATACACCTTTGGATTTAATTATGCAGATTTCTGAAATTCCACTAGTTTTTCTTAACAGATCGGTATGAAGGATGAACCTTGTAATTAAACATGCAAATAAGAGGCAACTGCTTTCATCTGATTAAACAAAAGCTACATACAAACAAGGCTTCAGACAAGTAATTTCTCCATTTACTACACGCAACTCTATAGAGCAGTATCAGACAAAAAAGGGATTTCTCAAACACCAAGTACATGAAATTTTATGGAAAAAGGCTGTTTATATGCAGTATCTGCATATTACTACTATTTATGCCCACTATTTACAGATTAGCTGAAAAAGGAAACATTACACTTAACCAGTTAACACAGCAGTGTTAATCACCGTTCTTTGTATAGTTGCTCTGCTTTGTGAGCATTAAGACTGAGACTCATCAATATGTTGAGTCTGGAGGAAAGACATTTCATAGACAAGTGTCAAGACTTTGGTTTTCTTCTGAGCAGAGCTCAGAAATACCCCTTTCCACTGTATTTCTTACTAAAAGAAGGAATTTTCATACACTTTCCACAGATTGTCAATCTATAAATATAGGCAATTTAAGAACAAGTTAGATGGCCAAAGACATCTACCTCTTTCATTGCATCTCTATTTCCATCCAATTAAACTACTGCATTTCTATACATAATGCTGAAGTTCATCTTGGCAAACGAAAATTTAAATATCTTCTGTACTGGAGACATTTAAAAACCAAAGCTTAACAGACCAACATCCCCCTGATCTTCCATTATAACTGCTGATAAATGAGGTGGTATTAAAGGAGCTAGTGGTAGCATGTGAAAGCAAGCCTCAAAACACAAAACACTGGGTCTTTGTCTTCGCCCTTTCTCCCCCAGGAGCTTCTGGTTGGGCTGCTCACTCCTTATATAGCAGCATTAAATATAGTTACACTTGCTACTCTAAAGAATCAATGGACTGTAAACCAGTAATCTACAATCTGGAGAAAGAGGATAGCAAGCTTAACTTAAGAAGTTTAGCACAGGGGCTTATTTTATGTGCTCTGAACTACCCTTGGAGGAACTTGAAGAGGAAGGTAACAGCTAAACCTGATGGTAAGCCTAATGCCAAACGCCACTGCACTGAAGCACATCTTCACTCTGGTGTCACTTGTGGGTTTTGGAGCCACTGTAAAGTGCTGTTTGGAAGAGATCACGACTTGCATCCCACCACTGCACAGAGCTCTGAGGTCAGTTTTGACTACAGTGATACTAAAATTAAAAACTCTTTCCATAACTCACTACACTCAAGTTATAATTTCAAAGACTGAACCCAGATATAAATAACAGTATCCTTCTGGAAAACTGGGACTTGACACTCCAAGGGAGATAAAGTTCCCATTTCTCAAATTGTGGCAGTAAGATTTATAGTTGCAACTGCCTCAGACATAAGTGGTCAATCATGGGATTTGATGGGTATCTGTCACATGAGGCTGATGCCAAGAGCAGAAAGGCAAAGCCATTTCATCTGAAGTAGTTAAACGAGCTGTGGGACCAGACCCAAGTGACTTTTTTCCTAAAAAGTAATCAAATATGCACAAAAAGTCTCAATCATCCCATCCTGTACTAGCATATGTTGTGGCTCTCCAGAACAATGAGCAGGTAAGCTGGAGAAATCCCTGCTACAAGAGGCAAACATCTATGCTGACAACATGCCAGCTGCTGAGAGCTGCAAATAACAGAAATACCTGATGCAGGAATTCTCGCAGCTAAAACTGTTGGACATGAAAAATATTCACAAGATGCACCACTACAAGCCTGCCCTGGTCTCAAACTCTTGCCCCCCAAGGACGAGCCACTGCTGGAAACGTGAACCTTGTGGTGCAGACAGACCAGCACTTGCCATTGCCCTGCTGTACCAAGGCCACAGAGACGTGATGGGTTTCCTTTCTCCCCTTCCAACCCCCAAACTGCACCCACAGCCTGCTCTTCCCCCCAGAGTTATAGGGGATAGGAGGTGCAGTTCACTGCAGATTTTAATCCAAAGATCTGATTTTTTTCTGTCTGATCAGAAAAATACTGTGAACACATCAGAATACTACTGGAAACCTCTTCACTCAATACATTTCAGAAGATTTAGCCATAAGACTAAAAATCACCTGCTGAAACAAAACATGAAAATTCCTCCAAGATAATAAACTGAAATCTAAATAACCCAAAAAGAGCTAAAGAACATAAGTTCCATTTGTTACTGAACTTTCTCCATATTTGTGCAGAAGCACAATCATTCCTAGAAGTTAAAGTAGTTTCATACTTCCTTCAAGGATTAGACTAAAAATAGAAATGACACCTTAGATTTTATAAAATCTGAAGATGAAAGTAGAGACCTTGGAGAATTCTGAAGGGAAGTGCTTAAACTCCTCAGCAAGGAACAGGAAAAGCTAATAGCATTATCTAAATAACAAAAGGCATTAGTCTCTGAAATGACTATGTGGGGAGAGACCTCTGAAAAGCAAGCAGCAGCAAGTTGTTACATATTTGAATGATTTCAGTTCAAAGACCTATTTTAACTACAGGTAAGCAAGTGGTTCTTTAAAGTTATTACAATGTTAAGAGGAGGATTAATTCTTGCTCCAAGTTATACACTGTACCAAAAGCCAAATTTATTTCCTGATGCCAGCAAGAAGAATGGGATTAAGGATACTGCCAAGGATAGAACTCATTTACAAAATTAGTAAATACACATTCTTAACTTGTACAACACACATAAATCCTAAAAACTCCTATGACAACATCTTGAGAAACAGAAAACTGTCTTTTACCTATCAGGAATAAATTACAATGAGGGTGCATGCACTGCTTTCCCATGAACAAGCCTTGAGCATGATCTTTAACTCCAGCCTGCACTGCAGCCAAGGGGAGAGAGGACAGCCCATGGGCCTGGGCCAAAGAGCATGGAAAGGAACTGAAAAGTCTTCTGGCTGCACTGGGCACCAGTCAAAGCCCCGTATTATGCTGCACATTCCCTTTTCCAACAAGCAGCATGTAAATGGTATGGGTTTGTTTTACTGGTCTCTGCTGAGGAAACAAAGTACGCCAAAAGGCTAAAAATCCAGACTAGTTTAGCCACTGCATTTAGGTTTGTGAAACTCATAGTGTCCTCTAAGAAACCCAGTTGTGAGGGCTGTACAGATCTAAATTTTCCTTTGTGCTCGTACACTCAAACTACTGCTCTTAGAGTATGGTTAACACATTCTATCAGAAGCCCCCTGTTTTGGCAGCATGGAGGACCAATAAGGTGCTACTGGGCTAGCTCTTTCCTAGGTCAGTAGCACAGCTATAGCTTTTGGTTCTCCAGCACCTAGGAGTAAACCCTCACAAGTCCTTGGAGAAATTATTTCAGCAGCACAGCTATTTCTGGTGACCCACAAAAATATCACAGTTCTTCAGCAGCAGCTGAATACCCTGTTCCCTGCACTCAGCTGACCTTGTTTATGCACCAGCATCACCGAGAGAGTCCTGGCATGAGAAACAGCTATTATGTAAGTTGAATCTGCTGTTGTCAAACAGAAAACCAGCAGTGTTCATTTCAGCTCTACTAAATGTGGAGGGAAAAAAGCAAAAGGAAAGGCAGTATTTGCCAAATAGGAAAAGAGTAGACAGCAAAAGAAAATCTGCAGTTTTAAGAGGCTTTCTGCACAAGGAAGAATGCTGACACTACAAAAACCTTTTTTCTGTTCTACCACATTTCAGGTGATTGTAAAGCAGGCCATGCCTTTCAGGCTGCAAGAGGATATATTTTCTTTAATAGTTAAAAGACTCCTTACTATTAGGAGTTTGAGTCATACACACAGAAACACACAAAACCTCACTAGGCATCTTCTCAAACTGTCAACATTCAAGTCTAAACGAAACCTATAAGTGACTTGTGCTCATGGTTATGCAAGTCTCAAAACAAGACTTGACTATACAGCCAAAGCAGTCTGGGAACTTCTGTTTACCTGCTTTTAAACCCTGAAATGCCAATCAGGTTTAGGTGTTAAAAATTTAAAATCCTGTGGACTAAGCAGATCACAAACAGAAATATTAAATTTGATGTTTTATATATTTTAAGCCTCTATGAAACAAAAGCTTTGATTTCTTTGGGAGTCAGAGTAAATAAAATGAAGGTTGTATGACATCATCATACCCTCCTACATGCACCTCTGAGAAGTAGAAGCCTCTCTGGAACCTGGCACTTGGGACAGAACATTACTAAGCCTCTGGAGAACAAGCACTGCTTCTACAACTGCCTGCTGGTAACATCACTCAGAAAACTGACAACAAAGCTGCAGTGCTGCTGAAGGCCCTTCACTTTATGCATGGCAATAAAAGAACTGCAAAACAATCCACCACCCTTCAGTAATTTCCAGGTGGCACAGCTATTACTGAAAAATAAACTCATGCATAAAATGGATTTAAAGCACAGGTTTGCCAAGTATTTTAAGTCACCCATGACTTTTAACACAGGCAATTTTAACTATGGCTTTAGTTTTTTACTTTAATAAGAGTTCAGCAACAAAAGTCAAGCTCACAGCCTGGACTCATTCTGCTGATTCTGATTTGTAAAAAAGGCACCAAGCAAGAAATAGAGGGACAACCCATGGATACCTTTGGAGATGAGCAGGTAAACAGACAGCTACAGGTCAATTTATATCTTGGTGTATAGCAGTGTGCTTTCTTTGCTGAAAACCATCTCTGTTTTAAAGTCAGAAGTATTGCAAAGAAGAAGCATGGAATTATTAACTCACATTTAAGTGATCTTGCCTTTGATTTTTTCTGATTTTTTCTAAGATTGCAAGGTTCTCTTTTTCAATGCCTTCATCCTCAGATTTCTTCCCATCAACTGGTTCCTCCTCCTTCATATCATAGTGATCCAGATCTTCAATATCCTACAGGAGAGAGAGAAGTTAATTGTAAATAACTGTCCTGTGCTCTTCATTCAATGAAGCCCTCTCCAAAGGCATGTGGGATACATCACATACCACACAGCGCTATGGATTTGTGACTGTTGGATGCCATTTCTATTTTGTTCTAACTTCCCTCAGCCAGCATAACCACTGGAAGTACAGGGATAATACAAATACAAATAATACATAATACAAATGAAACCCAAATTCACAACATGCTTCTGGTCACAGAAACAAGTACTACCTCTGCAAGAAGATAGCATTGTAGAGAATTAGCCCGCTGAAGTAGGCAGCAAAATGGACCAGAGAAGCCAAAAGTGCCCCAAGTTAGGGTGGCTCCAAGATGTTTCTAAAAGCAGACTCTTTTGCAAATAGAATCCTAGCTATACTACACTTCTTGCAAGCAGTGATCAACACATCTGGCAGGGCTACAGCCACCCTTCAAGAAAGTTAAATATTAGGAAACTATGTGTACTTTATTCAAGGTTAACATTTCAGCTAAAGATTAGATGCAGTAATTTTGGAATCAGGACATAAAACAAAATTCTGTGGTCAAGCAATCTGATCACCCAAGCCAACACTACAGTTCTGTGCTCTAGACCAAGGCACTAAAACGCCTCCACTCTGTATCTGGAGATGGGGTCATCTTTGTGGCAGAGAAGCACTCCAAGCTTCAGACAATTGCCTGAAGGTGATTCAAAAGCTGGCTACGGAGAGGAGGGAAAGCATGTCAACACCTTGACATGAAAAAGGAAGCACTGCAGCAGCCACACCAGCAGGCTTTGGTTACACAACTACCAGATTCACTCCAGTATGCAGAGCTCTGGCACACCTGGGCTGCTCTCCATGCACCATCTGTTTGCATGGCAGGAAAATCCAAATCCAAATTCAAGGATGCCCTACCTAACAAAAAATACACCTGGTGCATTTGACAACACTGTTTCCTTCAGCTGTAACAGACTTCAGACTGAGTAGTCTTCAAAATCCTCATGTTTCTTCTGACAGAACTGAGGAATTGAAAACTGCTTCTCCATTTAGAACTGGGACTAGATTACAGGTTGCAGATATCACTGCCACACACAATGCCCCCTGACAGCTGATAAATAATGGCAGACCATTTCTTTTTCGTACAAAGTAACCCAAACAGAATGCAAAAGGCTACTCCAGCAGTCTGCAAGCAATTAGAGCCTTGTGCCAGCAGGATATGGGACACACCTCCATTACAGAAACACCAGCTCCAGCAATTGTAGTCTGGATCAGGCTAAATATGGCATAAGAAAGGCTGCTACAAATTAATTTAAGAACTTGGTAACATTTAGATCTTTTCTATATGAAGATCATTTATTCAGAGAGTTGTTAATTCTTACTAAACCTTAATCAAAAATCTAAATCTGAAGTAGTCAGAACAGTTCTACTATAATGAGTCAGTCTATAGTGGTGTAGAAAGCAAGCATCTTGAAGCTATTCTAACGTGTAGCAGATGTAAGCAAAAAGGGTGATTCTTACAACTAAAAGCTCCTTAAAGAGAGCACCGTGTTGCCAGACATGGACATAAAAGTTTAGTGTGTCTGCTTTGACATCCTTCCAGTCCCTTCAATTTATTACAGTCAAAAACTATCTCACCCATTTAATGAGTCAGCAAACTGATTTACTCCTAGCAAGTCTGCTTCAGTTTGGGAGGCACTTCCAACTGTATCAGAGCCAGTTCACACGCTGCTTGAAATAGGAGTTAACAATGCAAAAAACTTACTGATTTGGCACACAATGTTATGTATTGTTTGACTAAAGCACAAACAGATGTCCAATTCTCTGTATCCAAGTACCTCACAGCTGAGATCTAGGTTTAAGAAGAAAATTTCACCAGTTTTCTAGTGGAAGGGAAAACTGACATTCAGGTAAACATCCAAATTTTAATTATCTTTTCTGTTGAACTCCAGGGAGGTTACATGTTACAGTTTGGTTTAATTATTAGCCAGACATTGCAGAGCAAAATACCAAAATTCTACTAGATCAGGGTAGCAATCTCATATATAGACATACTTCACCCATATCATCTTCTTCCTCCTCCTCTGATGTAACTTCTTCTGTTGTTCCATTCTGCAATACAACAATGAAAGTTCTGCATAAATTTTGCATATGCTTCTTGCTTTCAAAATCAACAAGTCTACTCTCAAAGAGAGGCAGTAAATGCAAAAGTTATATGTCAAACTTCAGTCCTTTGCAGGTAAGGGTAAGATGCATAAAGATGCTTTCCTGGCATATGACAGTGAAGAGACTTTTTCATGAAGCAAAAATAAAGAGAATGTCTCAATTAATTCCAATTAAGTTGTAAATAGAAGCTTTAAATTCAGATAAGGAACATCCTATTCTGAGACACTGACAAATGCAACAAACACATCAAGTGGGTTACAACCCACTACCCCTTAAACATGAAATCAGATCATGGCTCTGACTAGAATCTATCTACATACTACACCCCTAAAAAGAAAAAACTCAATGAACTTTAGACATCTAGAACTTAATGGATTCTTTTTCTCACTACCTGGAACTTCCATGCAGCCACCAGTATCATCATGTAGTCATTGCTATTAGTCTGTTTGAGGAAATATCAAAACAATACACTGAGTTAATTTTTATGACTTTCTTTTTCAGGATACCACTAAAAGCTCAGGAAATCTGATCTGCAGAAATACTCAGGAACATTCTGATATGCTTGTCCTCTGCTCACTCTTCCTTTGGCACAGAAGGAATAACACTGCTCTAGACAAATATGGGACCAGATGAATCTTTGGTCAGAGTTACTAAGACCCCCCTCTTATTTCACTTGAAACTGTATCACATTTCTGGCTAAGAAACCTTTCATGAGTTTGTTTTTGAGTTTCACAGCACATGAGACCCTTCACAAAGCTACACCCTAATAGCACAGCCCATTGCCTTACAGCTGCACTGCTGAGTGGGTGACTCGGAGAAAAGACCTATAGGATTACAGTTTGGCATGTGACCAAAAATTAAGCAAGTTATTTGTCATCTCTATAGTACTGTCAGCACAGGAAAGCATCTGTTACTCTAAAGGAGTATTTTAGCAATCATATCATCTTAATGTGTTCAAACAAAAGAAGATCCCATAATCTCATTTAAAAACAGAAAAGAAACAGTTCTGTTTTCAACACAATACAAAACATTTTGGTTAAGAAGATCACTAGAGGCATTTACAATTCTTAATTTTTCAAGTGCACAAGAAGAGAGCAAGGCACCTCCCTACCCAAAGTAACATATGGCCTTGATATCCCGTGTCTCTGCAAGGGATTGAAGAAGGAAAACATCAACAGAAGTTCATCCAAGTGCACACTGTGAAACACATACTCTTCAACAAAGAGCCAAATATTTCAGAAAAAGTAAGTTTGGGAAGCACTCCAAGTGCACAGAGATTGGCTTGAATAATGTTTAGGAGTGAATTAAACTTGACAGCACTGGTATCACATACACACTTTTCAGTGATACAGAAACTTCAAAGGGAATTGTGTAATATTATCACCATTATTAAATGGATTTTGCAAACAAAATTCAGATTGAAGACACCGTAATGGAGAAGTGCTTCATGTCTCAGTTCTGATTTACACAAGGTTTAATCTTTCCCATTATCTTATTTCTTGGATTTTAAAAAAAACCAACTCCTTTATTGGCATAAGAAGGTGTCCACAGCTTTTTGATTTACCTGTCCAGCTGGCAATGGCTGATCTAACATTTCAACATCTGGATGCTGAGGAAGATTATATAATCTGCAGAGGTCACATATTAATCGCTTCAGCTGCTGAAGAAGCTATAAACAACAAGAAAACATGGCCATGTTTATTTAAACCAAAGCACAGAGAAATATATTTTTACTTTTCTTCACACACTGATACTGAACTTAAAGTCAGTGTACAGCATTTAAAGGGCCAGAATAAAATTTCCTCTGTAGTCTTTGTAGTAAAACCCCCACAAGAGAAACTCAAGGACACAGCCAGTCAACAGTGACTCCCACTCATCTTTCTATGTCCAAGAAGAAAGCCATGAGCAGAGAAAACAATTTTTGCTCTGACAGCGTCATCTATTCCAAGCATAGGTGTCTGAGCCGCACATCACTACGGAATAAGCAAATGGACACATTCCATGAGACAAAATGGTCCATTCCCATTTTGCAGCTTAAATAACCAAGGAGGAACAGTCTGGTTTTCCATACCCTGAATTCCTTTACAGGGCACACCAGAGAGGCAGCAGAAGCAGGACCAACCCTGTCCAAGTCCCAGGAGCCAGGCAGCTCTGAGCTGGAGCCCAGGCACTCTGCCTGCTGTATCTTGTGTCAGGGTGAGGCACAATCTGTTACTATCCCTGACTTGTGTTTCCAACCTGTTCCAGTGACTGCACGCTGTTAACTGCAAACTATGCACCACCTCACACTCACTAATGCAAGCCAGAAAAAAATTTATTTCTTCAGAAACAAACATTAACTTTGCTCTTTGATCACCACACTAATGAAGGTGATTTCTACAGCCCTTCACTTTCTCTAGGCAGCCTCAGACTCCTAGCTAAGGGCAAGACATGAAAGACTACACTACTGCATTTCCCAGCTTTCCAAGGTATGTCAGCAAAAAAAAGACAGCGAAATCCATTTGTAAAAGGGTCAACATCTCATCATTTGCAAAATACTAACCTAGATGAAGCTTATAGAAATTATACATCCATTTATGGACTTTTCTTCCAAAAACCAAGGAGAATTTGTCTTGCCACTTGTCGAGGGTAGCATGCAAGACAAGTTATTTCTGCACACACACTCAAAATATGTGTCTAAAGTCTTGGTATTGGCCAGTTGAAATGCTCTCACCTTACCCCACTGGAAGTGAAAAATTCAGTCTCTCCAGGGTTAAGAGCTCATTTCCAAGCCCTAATCACTAGCAGTGACAGGAAAATGTTGCCCTTATGCTATCTGAAAGCTTCAGTGCTTTTCCCTTCTACAGCAGAATTCCACATTGCGTTTCATAGGAATGTTATTTATCCATCTGAGGCCATGAACTGAGGTACCAGCCTGCACTGCACTATCACACACCATATCTGCTGTTTCTGCATCATTCATGATAGTCAACCCAACAATAAAGCAGATAATCAACCTAACTCAAAAATAAAGCAGGTAACACCTTAAGGACTGGGGCACCAGAACCACAATTCTTAGGAGTATATACATGAGACATGATAGGTTTTGGCAAAAACCCTTCTGAAACAATCACGTTTCTCATCAGCATTAAGACTCTACACTTGTTTGAAGTGTCCCAGGTATCCAGAACATCATGAAATCCTTTAGCAGACAGGAATCAGGTTAATCAATCAAAAAGTTAGTTGCCAGAGAGAACCACAGGTCTCAGAAATATTATTTTCAGTATGTTCAAGATGCTTAAAGTTGCACTGCTACACATTTTGTTGAGAAACTTTTTCTCTGCACAAGCATTGCCTCGTGGAGAGCTGGAATACAAACCATACCACTCCAGGAGCTGTAATTTTTCTCACAGAGCCAATAATTTGTTTAAATCTTCTGTGAATCATACAAAAATAAATCTAAGCAGTGAGAGAAGACTGCCACCATTGGGCTGGTCAATTAGCACTGGCTTTGGAAAGCAGGTGAACACAGTTTTAGATGTGCCTTGACAGAGAGACAATAAGGGCTGGAGAGTTAAAAACTGCTTCCTGCCCTGCTTCCTTCACTCCCTCTCCTCCCCACAATCAGTCCTGTCAGCTGAACTGGAATTCAGAAGGGATTTTTGCAGCCAGGACCTACCACACTGTAAGCTTCCCTGGCTTCCAAGCACAGCACCACAAGCGAGGAAACAGGAGCACCCTCAAAACAAGGTGCTGGCACAGCCTGGGCTGAGTTACAGCTGTGCCTGACAAGGGCTGCCAGCAGCTCTTCACCTTCTCACTTCCACTGCACCACAGATCACACTGCTATGTGGCAGCTTATCAGTCTTGTGGCAAATCAATTCTGGTGTCCTTCAGCACACAAGCGCCATTTCATCATGAAGGGGGAGGCAGAGACCTGCTGAGAGGAGGGATCCCCTTCCTTGGCAGGATTCTACACTGCAGGGTTGGTTAGCTTAATGCAACTCAGACTGCAGTTCATTTTTATAGATTAGCTGCTTTATTTGCAATCAGTGTCTACAATTTGCAAAGGTGGTGGGAAGGGCAAGAAGTTGATCCTGTCTGTACAGCCCTTCCACACTTCTTCCTTAGTGCTACATTTTTCCTCCACAGGAATTAATTTAATACCATTGATCTTTCTGCCATGGATCATCATCACTGTTATCCCTTATCCTCTGCTCATCTGTATGAAAAAATCACAGGGTAATTTGAGCTGAAAGTCACGTCTAGAAGACATCTGATCTAGCCCTGCGCTCTAAGCAGGGCCTGGCATGGTCTGGTATGTGTTGGTATGTACATGAACGGACTTTCAAAAGGGAGAGCAGATTTCTGTCATGTATTAATAATTTAAATGTATTTCCAGGGTAACTTCACAGGCTTGACTAATGTAAAATGAATGCTTAACACACACAGTTGGAGGCTACTGAAGAAAAGTGAGCTATCAGCACAGCAGTGGTTTCCCTGGAATACAAACTGCCTAGAGCACAAAGTAAACAGCAACCAGAACTCATAACCCACAGGGTAAGGGAGCGATGTGAATAGCCTGCAGAAGGGAAACGCTCACGTGACCACACATAACACATTTCTAAATTGGTTATAATGATTATAATTGGTATCAAAATAACAAAAATTACATCATTAGAATACACATCCCTCTATAATTTTTAATGCTTCAGGAGTTCTGAGAAGTTGGTGGTTCTTTTGGACACCATAATGCTGATTTAGAACACAAACACCTCTTGAAATTTTGTTTCCTATTTTAATGTCCTGCACATCCAAAAACCGTTTCAAACAATTTTTTCTGAAACCCAGCCTAGACTAGGAGGCTTTTTTATGTATGAAGATATCTTCCTAATGTAGTATGAAAGCATTAACAAATTTAGGATACCTTTGATGATATTAATATCCTGCTGGGCTCACTATGAAACACCCTGTTTCCTGATTATGAAGAAAAATGAATTTAAAAAGTACAGTTTAAGCATAGAAAGACTTAATTATTCTATGTGTCTCTACCTACACCCACAGTATCTATATAAAAATAAATGCATCAATAAATCTTAGCCTAGCACTGAGAAAGTGCTGAAGAGGGATACAAATGGAAACAGAGGGAAGCAGTAATTGTCACTTGGAATGTGGCCACTACTTGGTTATCAGGTAACAGTGACAGTAGCTCGCCTGGCCTCCCCCACACTCAGCAGCCTCGGGCAGTTTCAGACTAAAGCAAAGCCGATTCCTGCATTTTGTCTCTTCGACTCCCACTACAGAAATAGCTGCTGCCACACTGGGAGTTTGCAAGAGACAACATTCTTCCCTGAAATGCCTCCATGTGGGACTTAATCTAAAATATTAACACAGAAGCAGTGTACAAGACAGCAGCTGACACAAGCTGTAAACAGGAATTGTGTACTTACTTTTGACATCTTCCATGCAAGTTTAAGGTCTAGAGTGTGAGAATTAAAGCTGCCTCTCTGAATTTCAGCCCATTTCCCTATTCTCTTTAAAAAGCAAACCTCCAAATAGCATAGAGTTATACTTAACATCTCATGAAATAAGGTTTGAGGATTCAGACTCACATTATGTAACTTCCATCATATTAAACAAACAAGGGAAATCACAGTAAGATTTCTCTTTTGCATAGCACAGCCACTAGAAGGCAGATGGCAGTTTCATACTTACAAAATCTAAAGCATGGCTGATTTGCAGAAGGAAATTCAGGAGACACTAGGGGCTGAAAGAACTCTGTAGCCTCTTCATCTGCTGACTGAAACTTGCCCAACATTGACAACCAAGCAGCTAAGCTGTCCAAACCTGATGATATCCATGCTGATCACATTCCTAATAACCATTCAACATTTTTAGCATTTAGAAGAATTTTCATAGTAAAAGCAACATGCTGGTGGCAAGGTAACTAACACAGTCAGTTTCAGACCCACAAGAAGATTTTCCAGGAAACACATGTATGATTTTGACATTGTAAACCAGTTTTTGTGTTACCATGTCAAATGACAAGGCCTCCACATGTCAAACATGTGAACTGAAGAGCATTTCCTTCAGTTTCCCAACACCAGACACCTGTCCCATGTTACAAAGCAGGTAGAAAGGGCAGTAGAACACCAAAGGCTAAACCAGGGTACATGTGCTAGCACTGCTTTTAGCACAGCTGAGCTCCTGGAAGAGTCCTATGCCTTCTTCCATTCAAAATTTGACTGCTCTGGTAACTTTGAGTTTAGAGCAACATGGCACTAATGATCCTTTACCTGCAGTAAATTAAATGAAAACTAGTTTGAAACATTCTAGATTATTCTAAATCAACCAAAGTGAATTTTTATGTGATAAATTAGAAGCCTTTGGATTTTCACATGTACTCCCCTATCCCTTCCTACTTTGCTGCAAAAAGTCTGCGTGAGTGCTCCATGTCATTGAGAGGGAGGAAGTTCTATGGGGAAGAGTTGTAGGGAGAAAAAAAAATTAAAAAAAGTCGCAAGCCATGTCTTTGGAGCAAAAAAAGAAATCAGATTTTGCAGCGCAAGTATTTGTCTCTTCAACCACTCCCATCTGCCTTCACCTTGGCATAGCACAAAGCAGGGCGGATTCCTGAGAAACCAATGGGCCATCACAGGTGTCTATTACATCAACCCATCAGCTTCTTTACATGGGCAAGTACAATCTTGATAGCAGAAGCTGTTTTCTTACCAGCTACATAAGCAGTCTGTGTGCATATGCAATTCAGCACAGCAAGTCCCATGCATGTTTACAACAAAGCTTTCCAGCCTCTTGCAGGCAGTTGCACACAGGAAATACCTTGTTCAGAACCTTTAGGCTAAGTATCAGCCACACCAGTTTCAAGCTGCACAATCTTCTGAAAAGTGTCTTTAAGCAAAAAGCTCATTTGGCCAGACTTTCTGCTACTGCCCCTTTCTAGGCAAAGCTTGAAGACTAAGATTTGTAATATTCTTCTGAATGTAGTTCAGTCTAAACCATAGGTTGAAGTAGAAAATACAAAGATGTACATCTTGTGCAATCAGATCCAACAAAATGCATGAAAGCACTTTACAATTGTTTTTAATTATGGCAAGGCCCACAAAGACTCACTTTTATTAGTTTCCTAATTATTTTTGCTAGAAGTCAAATGCATCCTAAACTATCTTCAGAAAAAGACACTTGTGCATTCTTACGTAAGGCTGGGTATCCCAGATGAACATTATCCCAGGAAACATAACAAGTAGTAGGTTTTCCTAAGAAAGAACACTCCCAATTTTTCCCAAACCAGACAAATACTAAGCACATAATCCATGCAGTAAGCAGTACTTTGCAGACTGATTTGTTTAGTATGTATCATATTCATGTCCACCAAAAAAACCACAAAATGTTAATATCATCTATTAATAAAGATCACTTGAGCTTGTCAGTATGCTGCAATACACCTTTTGGTGGCACAAACTGCATTTGTACTGAAATTTATTTCCAAGCACTATTCAAGGACAGTTTCCTACACAGACTAGGAAGTTAATTTTTATATTCATGTGCCTTTCCCCTGAGCTCCCATTGCTACATGAAAGGGTATTTAAGTAAGATACAATGCTTGAGTTTTCTGAAATGTGAAACAGCCATCAGAATCTGTATACAAAGATTTCCTTTAAGTAGCAATTGTCCAAAGTCACAACACTGCTTAAATGGATCAGTACCTAAGGAACATTCTGATGAACCAGAAGCCATCAGGTCAAGTTCCCTTTGAAAGAAGGAAAAGATTAAAGAAACCAAGAATTCTTGGTATTAGAGTAATGGTTTGGAGAATACACATTCTCAAGAGTATGGAGTTTTGCCTCTGCAATTGATTTCTGTGCAAAGAAAATTCTACAACAGCTGTCTTATTCAGCAGTTTTAACATTTTCATCCACTTCACTGTTTAAATATTTTCAGAAAATGTTACACTAATTACTGGTGCTGAAACTTTACTTAAAAGCTTACTCTCTAAAAGAAGAAGGGCCTTTTCTTTCTTGCCTCAAATATTTTGGATTATTTTTGGCTCCTAAGTTTTTTTGGAAGAGAAAGTTGTGTTTATAAAATCCCCCAAATAACCATAAAACTGAACTAGCTAACCTGCTTGTTAATGTGACAAAGCCAAGTAAGCACCCAATCCCAAGTAAATGTCCAAAATAACCAAAATACTTCACTCACCAGAGTATTGCTCTTCTTAATATCTTCTAAACGCTCTAAGACTGAAGTCAGGTTTGGGTCATCTGATTCTACAAACCATATTGGTGATGAAGAAGGGTAAGATTCCTGTTTAAAAAAAAAAAAAAAGAACAAAACACAAGACCCAACAAATAAACAAAAAATCCCAAAGTTTTAAAAATCATTTACCCCCAAAATTTCATAACACAGTGTTAATACCCCCTTAATCTTACTCTATGTCAGGTAACAAAGAAGCTTTTAACACCACACTTTTAGCTAATGCAAAATAAATTGAAAGAAATCCAGCCAACTGGTTCTTCTAGTATTTCAACCTATTTTTGTCTCTCAGATGATGAATATAAGAAACAGTGCTGAAATGTTTAAACCTTGGGGGCAGGTGGAGCAGGAAGGAGAAATTTCAGAATGTGGTATGGGTGATAATCAGGAAAAAATGGAATCACAAGTAGTAGATATCAAAGAATAAAACTGATGCTGATTTTTCATAAAAACACAGCTTCCTGCAAAGAAAAGTGATAAAAGTTGGCATCTTTAGATTTCCTCAAACAGGATTATTGAAACTCTTCAGGCACTGACCCTCAGCCAAAAGCAATACACCTCAAACGTCCTAGCCCGGAGGACAGTTTAACTGGTAGATCACATTTAATCCCAGATAAAATCTGCCATTTTATCCTTGTACCACCAAGGCCCATTGAGGACACTCCACTGTTGAAGATCTCTCATGCAATATGCTGAATCCAGGAGAGCTCACGGCATAACTCCATTCCATCCAGAGTCCCACAGCTGGCAGGCAGGTGCCAGGACACAGCCAGGTGACACTAAATGAGCCCAAGGATCACAAGTGTGCTCCATTTTCCACAGCAAGCCATGGTTTGGGCACATGGAACCCACAGGAAAGATGTGGCCCACAGCTGCTCATGGGAGCCACTAAGGTGCCACAGCATGCAGCCCTTCCAAAGGTGCTTGGCAGACCCCTGCTAGAGAAAGGTGAACAGAAAGCCCTTGGCTCTTGCTCAGACATTCTAAAAACCAACTCAAATTTTCTCCTCACACAGGTTTGGTAAGATTGTGAGGATGGAAAATTACCATGTAGCTTCCAACTCAACAGTAAGTGTCCCTTCATGTCCTTGATGTGTGTGGATTTTACTTGCTTTAGTTATTTAAGGCATTCTCCACTTCTCACCCTTTCAATTAAATTTTAGTAGCTGAGGACAAATTGCTGAACCTCAGTTTTATCACCAGATATTATCTTTGTATCCCCCGGTCTTACAAATTAATGAAGGAATTTTCATTCATTTCCCTCACTGCAGTTGAAAAGGGGAAAAATCCATCTTTCTCATTCCAGAGACAATAAATTATGCTTCATTCTTCAATAGTTAACAGGCAAGGTTTGAAAATGAGAAAAATACATGAAGAAAGCATGTCAAAACTGGCTTTTAATAAAGCATATTTCCTAGCTGACCTTCTATCTGAAGTGCTGAACCACATAAATGAAGCCATGTGACTAAAGAACATCAGCTTTGGCAAAACAGACTGACACCATACTCCAGAGAAGTTCTAGGTCTAAAATCCCACCTGTAAACTGAAGCCTCTGTATAAACTTATATTCCAGAGAAGTTCTAGATACAGAGGTCTAAAATCCCACCTGTAAACTGAAGCCTCTGTATAAACTTATATTGTATAAACTTATATTTAACAAGTTCAATCCCCTCAAGTTTATGTTTATTTTTTTTTCTAAATCACAGCTAAAAACTCCTTAAAGGAATACATTATACTGCCATTATCTTTATGAAAAGACAAACTGTTCACATCTTTCATCTTCACTTCAAAGTACACTATACCATACCTCACTCTCTCTTTGTATTTTTTGATGGGAATGTTGGTGTAACCTAAAGTCACGGCAATAGTGTTTACCCTCCTGCCTTTCTCTTAACTTCATGAGATGTCCATGAGATGGACAGAGAAGTTTGGGTCTCAAGAACGCTGGGTCAAACAAGTATTCAGGCAGTGGGGCCACAGTTAGCTGAGATTCCCTTGTGCTGTTCCCCCACAAAGCAGAGACCTTTGAATATCTATTCTTGATTAACCAAGACCTAACATCTCAAAGATCTATCAAAGTCCAGCTTGCCAAGATTTACAGCTAAGGCAGGCTTACCAATGTGGTGTAATCACCTTCCTCCTTCACACAACACAGTACTTGAGAAGAGTGTATTTTCTCCTCAGTTTCACTTAATAGATTAACCACTATGTCTGTGGGAGAAACAAAGCTGAATTCCCCACTGCTACTGGGTTTCTAAACTGTTATTTTTAGGAGCTAAACTTCATTAGAGGTATTTCAGGTTTTGTATTGATAACACCTCACACATTTTTAATAACATGCAACCTACTTGTGAAGTCTTCTGCACTGGTGCAACCTTCCCACCTCAAGCCTTTCCCACTGCACACTGATCCAGATGTGCAGGGGGAACAGCACAAGGGAATCTCAGCTAACTGTGGCCCCACTGCCTGAATACTTGTTTGACCCAGCTGCTCTTGAGACCCAAACTGCTCTGTCTAGCTCATGAATTTAAGAGAAAGGCAGTAGGGGTAAGCACTACTGCCACAACTTTAGGTTACACCGACATTCCCATCAAGAAATATAAAGAGCAAGAAACATCCCTTCCAAGATTCACCAAGCCATCTATTTCTTTAAAATCCTCAGACTCAACAGAATAAAAATATTCTCCAGATAAAGTCAGATTTGGACTGTGCATGCATGCACCATTCTGCTAACCGGTATATTTGGCCTTTTTTTTTAATCAAGCATTTTTAAAATTATGTTATTCCAGACCTACACAAGTCTATTAATTGCAAAGATTTATAGAAGACAAACACCTGCTAGTCCTCTCTCCTAAGCTGTATCTAGAATTTGAAGACTGCTTAGAAAGTGGAACTCAGCTCTTCCCTGTCTATATTCTTTTTTTTCTGACAATTTTATTTCTCCACCTGAAGAATTTAAGGAACAACCCCACAGTAGGACACTCCTTACTGTGACCAGTACCTGTTCCAGTCTGGGGGCCTATCTAACTATCTCCTCCAAAATACTTGCAGCATGTCCATCATCAGCCAGGGACATGACTGACAGTGAAGATCTGATGATCAAGCAATCCCACTATGAGTTTAAATACACTGCAGTGGCTACTTGAACGTGCTGCTGCCTCCTGCTCTGAGTGACGGCTCTTACTCATGGTTTACACTCACTCCATTTTGTGCCCTGAAAACAAGCTCTTCCCTCCTGCAGGTGAGGAAACCCACAAGGACTTGATACTGCCTGGATTATTGGTGTACAGCGCACATGAATGACTATGTCCTAAAAATTATTAACCATTCAAATTTTTAGTTTGATCTAGCTTTTGAAACATGAACGGAAAAGTGTACTTCTCAGGCTCTATTTTAACACTGCAAGCATATGTACTCAGCTGCATCAGAAAATACTTCAAGTTTTAGATTTTTGGAATATGATTACTTAATTGCACATTCCAACTTTTTCACAACAGATGATTAATATTAAAATACAAATTCAATTAAACTTCCATTTTGTTGCTACACTTCTTAATTCTTCACACTTACCAACAAATATATTAATTTAATTTAAAAATATAAATGGATTTAAGTTTCTTTAGATCTGTAAGTAATCCATATTTTTGGAACAGCTGATTTCCACGCGGATATGAGTCACTATGTTTTGAAATATAGAATTCATACACGAACTTCAAACGTTCTGAACCTGAGATATAAAAAGGCTCATGAGTTTGTAATAACCACAGCAGGCAACTTACAGCTAAGCTTGTGGTTTGTAAGGTCAAACAACTGAACTTCACATGAGCTAATTCTGTTGAGAGAATTAAGTCAGCTTTTTTTTTCTGTATCTGCATGCTACGGAGATAAGAGGTGGATTTGAGATGTTGTGCCATGTAAGGAACACAGGCTTCCCAAAGGCATTTCATGAGAGGAACCCTAAAATAGCAGTTATTTTCCTATTAATTGTCAGCGGCTAAAAAGCCCCTTTACTGCGAGCCTTTCACTCGAGAGCTGCCATGCAGTGGTTTTGTCTCTATAATCTCTCTCAGCTGCACAGCTCTCCCCATATTCAGTACTGGAGATGTTTTATGTAACTGCTGCTTTTTTGCTGCTCTCCACAAGCGAAGGCAGGGGCTCGTGCCCCAGGGAGGGCCGTGGGCACAGCGGTGACAGGGCAGCAGTGACATCACGGCAGGACAAAGGCAGGATGTTTACAGCAGCACAGATACAATTACAATTCATGGCATCATCATTTCTAGAGACTCTTTGTATCAGCACCAGGACAGACTGGGAGCTTTGTGAACGCAAATGCTTCTGTGACAGAATGCACTGAAAGAATTTAGCCCACTAATAAACACACAAAATACAAAGGGAATAAAGCCCTGCACTCCTGCCATGGGAACAATTTCAAAGCTGATCAAAATCATTTAGAAAAACCACTGTGTTAGAAGAATATACACGGGATCTCACTGTTCAGACATTCCATTACATCCTCTGTAAGAGCTCGACTTACATTTAATAATTTTGCCTACCAAATGAAAAAAAAGGCAGCAAAATGTGACAGAAGGTTCCAGGAACACACACATTAAGACAGCTTTTCCTGGGCAGGATCTGTCATCTAAGTATATCCTATCTAAGCTTTCTCATCCTTAACAATAAGGCCGTTTCCTTGCAATGTTATATAATCTTCAGCCTGCTTTCTAAAGCTACAGTGACACAATTTTGACATCAGTAAGAGACTTTTAAATGAGACATTTCTAAATTACTACAATACTTTTAGAATTGTGATGTTGCTAAATCAAAACAAAACATCTTGCTCTCACTCTTAACATTAGAACAACCTGTACTTGCAGTTTGCTACAAGGCAGAAGAGAAATCATCTCTCCTTGTACACAACTGAACCATTTTATCACAGCTAAATGGTAGGAACATACATTTAAACACATGGCTACTCCATTATGGTTTAAAATCACAATGACATGGTGACAGTTCTTAAATTTTCTTTAATTTCCCAATCATACTAGATGGAAGAAGTGTGGGGGTGGTTTCTTTTAAAAATCCTTAGCATACTGTCTGAACAAATTTCAACCAGTTTTATTTCTTTTCTGTTCATTAGTTTTCACAAAATCCCCACCATAGACAAAACCCAGTTCTATTATTTTCATACCAGATACAACCAAAACTTAAGTAGTTTTCCCAGCAATCCTTCTAATATTCATTTCCTCAGTCCCAAAATTTTTATCCACCCACCTCTGCATACAAAAAGAAGGTCTTTTAACCAGCTTAAATACTCAGAGAAGGCTGGAAAGAGACCATTCTTGCTTACCCAAATCTTGGTAATGAAGTAAATCCTAATGGAACAAGACATCCCAGAGGCCTAATACAATCTTCTCAAGCTGAATACATTTGCAGCTATAAACACATGCCAAATAATTTATTTCAAATCACAGATGGCTTTCCAACTTTGTCCATTTAATTGAACAGCAGAACCAAATCTTTATTAAGGGTCATATATACATCCTACATGAACATTCAATAAATACTGAAGAATAAACAACAATTAGCTACACTTTAGTACATGTTATTTGCAATTGTTAGTCAATTATTCACCACTTATTTTTCCATCTGTATCAAGCTGCCTTTAGAGGAAAAAACCCACAGAGTTAATATTAACAAAAATATCAGGATTTCAGAAGATATTCTTAAAGCTAAAGTTGAGCTTGGTGACTATAAAACACTAGTACTTACAGCTACTTAAAACAGCATTAGTTGTGATTACACAACTGACAGATTGTTTCCCATTATTAGAGTCCAAATTTTCCAAAGGCAGCTTAAGACGCAGCAAGCATTTTCTACCACTAGCAGCACAAGTGCCAGTGAAATCCACAGGCTTAAAAACTTTAAAAGTCAGCAGATTGTCATCTGCCCTCTTAACCAATTCTTTATAATAATTAAGAAAGAAGAGAGCACGAAGAATCACTTTCGTTGAAAGTAATCCAAATCAAACTATTTCCCAGAAACCTCCTGTTACTTAAACCCTCCCAAATTTTTATTTTGGAACATTCAGACAACACCATTTGCTGTGTTGAGTAGATCAAGTAATTGAACACTACAATACTCTAACATTTGCACTTTTAGATATGAAAAATTTGTAATTTCTTAAAGAATCTAATATATCAGCAATCTGGAACTCCAAAAGATGAGAAAAGTGTTTGCAATGGAGGGCTTAAAATGAAATTTAGTATTTGTGGTAGCAAGAAAGCAAAGTGAAACAAGAGGACCTTGCTTCAACTTGCTTTTGGTCTCAAATTTTAAAATCATATATAACATGCTATTAACTTGCCCAAAAGCAAGCCTATATTGCTTTACTTTTCTTCCACCCTCCCTAAAGCCTAACAGCCTCAGTTCAGTGAGAACACTTGTTATAAATCCTGCACTTGGTAAGGCACCAAGTTCAGCTGTCTGAAATACACATCTGTCTCTACAACATACAGAATTACTGCAATTCTACTCTCAAATTTAATGGCTGTATTGACAGCTACAGCCAATAGACAACAATCCCACGTGAAGCATCATCCTTTGGTAGGATCCCTGGGATTGCAAGAGCTTAATCATGCTGCACCTTCGCAGGAAGAAGGTGAAAGAATCCCCCAATCCTGTTCTATGTCAGTTCTGCTAATACGCTCAGTGCTGCCAAAGCCAATACCTTCAGGAGCGCATTAAATCAACACAACTAACAGGGTCACAGCTGGCCTCTCCCACACACTCTCCAGGGAAGGAGGCAAGTGCAGCAGAGGACCTTGTTCCAGAGTTGTTCATGTTATTAAACACAGCCATGCCAGAAACGGGAGGGTCAAAGGTATGTGCCTCATGGAGCAGAAAGACCATAACAAACCACAGCTCTACAGATGCCAGTAAAATTCTCTCTGCAACCACAAACTGTCCCAGATAAAAATACAGTTCTCTGTACAGACAAGATCTACTGATTGCAGAAGGCTACCACAAAAGTAACCAGGAGGAAATGTTTGCTGCGAGTGTACAGAATGGTTCTGGAGAACTCCTCTGAGAGCAAAGCTGTCACATCAAGTGTCACAGGCACATGTGAGGTGCTCTGACACTGCACGTTCTCCAGCCGCCTTCTGCATGAGTGCATAGGGACCACAGCATAAATCTAAGTCAACTGATCTGGATCATGGAACACTTTTTGCAATATACAGATTCAGCAGCATCTGTAAGTGCCAATCTTCACTAACAACCACCACAGAACTAAGGAAGTATCAAAAAGGACAGTATTTCAATGGCAATTCAGTTGTGTACAAATTATTCCAAAATCCAAGCAGTTTGTAATCTGCTTCTTCATTTGCATTAATTTCCAGTGCACCCAAGTTCATAGAACTCTCTTGAAATTATTAAGGAATCTTTAACTTCTTGAATTTCTATACACCCAAGACAGCAAATAACACTTTGAGGAAAAAAAAAATCCTGAAAACTTCAGCAATTGCTGCTTTCAAACAGGCACATACAAGAGGCCAGCAACTTCAGAGTTTGTGGAATAATCTAAGATACTTAAGTGTTTTACTTCCATATCTCTCTGTCCAGGTACACGTGTCACTGCTCAAAACATCACCACCTGATAAGAAGCCAAAACATCTACAATCAATGTAGAAAAGGCACAGAACATCACTTCAAATGGTCACAAACATGAATGCAAATGCGGCATTGTAATTCTTACATTTCTTGTGTTCAAGTTTTCATGGCCAGTTGTTCTTAAATTACTTGATCTATGCAAAATGTCCCAACAGCCAACTCCCATACATGAAATTGCACACAGCCCTGGAGAAAACAAGTTTATCAGATTCTCTTATCAGCTGACACAACCTCATTCCCTCTCCATACCAAGCAAAACGCAGGAGGCTACTTGTCCAGTGGAACAAAACTACACAGAATTAAAACAGGAATTTGGAGCAGAAAAGGGAGGAAAAAAAAAAAAAAAAGCCCTCTTCTGACAAAACACAGTTACTGTTCATCACTGTGAAGCAGCATTTTACTCTCCACATCATCATAATGCAATAATGCAGCATGTAATCCCTCCACTCAAGGAAATTCACAAAAAAACTCCAAACACTCCTACCACTTTTGTCCTGACCCAACCTAAAAATTTACCAAATGTTATGGAACTGCTGCTCAAACACAACTCAACACCACAGGACTGCATTAACAGCACAGCAAGTCAGTTCCTCTTGAGAAGCAAGCAGTCTCTGAATATGTACACTATCGTGGAGGGCCAGCCTAAGGGAGTTAAGGAACGTTGCTTTGCCAATGTTAACAGCAACAAATAAAGTTAAACATCCTCCACAGTCAAAACTGAGCAAAGCACACAGCACTGCTGAAGACTAAGTGACTTGCCTATTGGGAACAGGTCTGTAGGCCTGAGACTATGTCCAGGTTTTTATTACAGCACCTCACAGCAGCAGGATCAAGCTATCCTGCTCCTCACACACAAAAACCCACTGTGTGCTTGTACCCTCAGCTTGCCAGTTGTCAGAGGCTGGTTGTTTGGGAGCCCTCAGACACAAGGGGTTCTCTTTAATGCACACATTACACACACACTCAAGCTGGCAGTGCTTTACCTAAGAGCAGCTACACACAGGGGCTCAAGAGAAAGGTATTTTGGAAGTCTGATTCTGCAGTACTCTTTACTACCAGCACAGAATCTGATGTACCCAAATTCCTGAAGGAAGTCTAGTTACTTGAAATTATCAAGTCATTCTAATCATCAAGAGTTATTAATTACCTACTTCTGCAGCTATACAGGCCAGTTATCATCAACATGAGTGTCACAACACCAGAGTAACAAGAAATGGCTTCTAGTACTGCTGGAACAGAAGAACTGGTTATAACTAAGTTGTGACATATCCCTCTCTCACCAACTTAACTCCAGAAAGTTTCCTTGCAGACCTGCTCTCACCTTTATCACAGTACACAGTTACCCCACAGTATGCAAATTCTGATATCACCTCTGTTGTCACTCAAGAGATCCAGGCTTCCCCTTCTTCTAACTTCAGGAATTTACTTCTTTCAAGTGTTCAAACCACTAAGCATCACCTTCTATCTGTGCCCCCTCCCCTCTCCAAGAGCAATCTTCCTCTTTTTCGCCTTTTCCCTCTGCAAACTTACTGTACTCCAGACACACCTGCAGGCAGAAGAATTTTTCATTCTCACCCACGGCTGACAGAGGTCCTACTGCTCCTTACCCGTAAGAGCATTCCAGCCACCACTCACCAGCCTCCCCAGCTCTCCCCTCATGTACAGTAACATGTACACAGCTGCCCTGATGCTGCTTAGCTACAGGCCTTCAGATTACAGCCACCTGGATGGAACTTTGTCCCCCCCATGCAAAATTTCAGTACCACGGAGTTTAACCAGCATTTACCATTAGTAAGTTTAATACCACAACTCTTACCACAGTTATTTCCTACTTCAAAAATTCAAGGAAGTCTGTGGTATCTTGAACACCATTGCTCAGGAACGCTTTGATTTTTTTCCTAATGCCACTATACAAGTTCTAACAGAGCTTATGCTCCTGCCCTCCTGAATACACACTGAAGAAGCTACTACAAGATCTCCAATTGCATTGAATTCTTTTGCTGCAAGGGGACAAAAGATTATAAGGTCTGAGAGAAAGGAGAATACAGTTCATATTAAATCTTCAGAAATCATGTATTAGCTGCCCTACAGTACTTAGTACACCAAGATGTCCTGTAAGCAAGAGATAAAGAAAAAAATCCCCACATGTAAGGTCATTATTTTTATACCATGCTTAGAGATTACAGCTGGACACAAGACATAAGTAAGACAAACTGGTAGGCTTGATTCCACCAGAGATCAACTGAGAACTGCTGTGATCATATTAGCTTCAAGTGTACTGCATACAGGCAGACTGATGGAAGACCTAAATGCTAAATAGCATCTTCTTACTTTAATCAGTCACTTAATTTTCTAATTATCTTCTAGGAGCTGGTGAAAGGTCATTTTTGCTTCTCCTACATAGCTTGTAGCTGAAGAAAAACAGTAGAACACATACTAAATCATCAACTATCATGTCTCTTAAAAACGGAATATTACCATTTAAAGGAAAAAAAAAAAAAAAAACAACCTAATACTCCAGCCAAGAATTCAGGCATTTACAACCTTTCAAAACTACAAAAAGGCAAACAACCTGACAGTACTGAAAAGTAGTCCACACTGAGGAATAACTAAAGTAGCAGTAATTTCTGTTAATCAACTTCTACAAACATTTGTTCCTATCAAGAAATTTCACCTCCTCTTTTTCTTTTCTAATAACACTATTTTAGAGAACTATCTTCATCTCTGCATCTTGCAGTCTCCAGGAAAGAGTCAGATTTTTCAAGTAAACAAACTCCTCGTAGTTAAGCGTGGTCCAGGCATTACTGTAAGAACACAGGCACTGGTGGAGGCCGGGGGCCAGGTGCCACCCCAGGCAATGCAGCCAGGAGAGGTCAGTCCTAAGTGCCACCCCAGGCTCTGCCAGCACTGCTGGATCCAGCAGCTCCCACTCAGTGCTGTGCCCCTGCTGTAAGAGGACAGATGTTTGTGCAGCTAAACCAGACTGGGAAACAGTCCAGATCAACAAGAACTTGGTAAGAATTTTTACATGCCAGCCAGGTCGTAATGCAGCAAACTCAATTTCAGCCACTTCACAAGGCACACAGCCTCTACTGGTCTGCAAGAAACAGCACTATTACCATCACACTTTTTTCTTACTAAAAATCCCAATTTTCAATACGTGTTGAGGATATCAACAAGGCACCAAGAGACAAAACCTCCCGAACAGCTCACAAGAGGAAGGATGTTGAGTAAAAAGAATGCAATTCTTTCTACAAAACTTCTTTAATTATAAAAGTGCACAGAGAGCTCTTTCAAGGACCACATCAATCCCAGTTCTGAGGTTACTGTCATCAACTCACATGAGCAACCCATTGGAAATGAGCACAATTTACTGTGCATTGAGACCTCAACACACACCAGCATTTCTAGTTGAAGCCCACCACTGTGGCTTTCTAGGATATTTCAGGATATTTCATACCTTGTAGGGAATACAGAACCATCTTTTAAGTCCTGAAGTACTGGTTACAGCCTTCCACACACATCACACAACCAGACTGTGGTGTCAGAAAGGTCATCTCCCAGACACAAAAGATTCCTCCTACTTCTTTTTTCAACATTCTTTTTCCAATTACAGCTTTGACATAAAAGGAGAAACTAAAACCCTCACTACTCTTTAATAATTTTTTTGTTAGCTTGATTTTGGTTTGCTACATAAAACAATACTAAGCCTGGTCAATTTCTACTGCATGTTATGTTTGATAATAATTGCATGAGTGCCTTTTTTAAAATCAGCAAGTATATCTAACCCTAACTAAAAAGTACATATTATCATGATAAATCTGTGTATGCTTTTATACAGTCCTGACATCCATGTGCTGCGAGACAAAGGTCTCAACCTCACTACAGAATGCCTAATGAGGTACAAAAAAAAATAAATCCATGGTTGGAACTGAATGCCTCCTTCATTATGTGGTTAGTTCTGTGTACAAATAAATAACCTTTTAAAAAGGTTGCCAGCTGTCTAGGCATTAGCTAGGAGTGAGTTCAATATGAAAATCCTATGCCTTTGAAGAACTGTCCCAGGTTCCAATACACTCATTCTCTGTATATACCCAACTTGTCAAAAGCTTCGCAGGTAATATCTTTTCATCCATTCTGGTTTTAAGGGAAAATAAAGTCTTTTTCCACCATTTGCAGTTATCTGTAGGCAGCAGCCTTTTCAAGTCTTTCACAGCAGCTTCTAACTCTGATTTAGCAGCAGGGTATTTTTCAGCAGAAGCAGAAGATGCTTCTTTCCAACAGAGAAGCAGGAATTTACTGAGTCAGCCACATCACCTGAACTGAACTGCTGAAGTATGAAGGATATCACTGCACATCACAGCCTGGTATCCGTTCAGGGCAAACCTGCTACCACACGGAATTGGCACAAACCCCCACTCTACCTGCAAGGGTCACTTGAGGATACAGAATTTCAACAGGAATTTTGCATATGGGTGGAGAGATATTAATATCCAGTTTCCCTCTGAAGAGATAACATTAAAAAACCAAAATGTTTTACAGCAATCCAAACCAGTCCTTTTCCTTGAAACAACAAGGAAAATACTTCAGCGTAGAATAATTCTAACACACCCTTTGCAATACTATGACCTAAGTTTGATAAGGTACCAAACTGAAGCTAGAGATTGTACTGAAAGACACTGACCTAAAGTCATGATCAATAAACACACTCCTCTAAGTAAGACCATAGGCTTGATACTATTTCAAAACACATGAGGAACAAGACAAGGTTTACTGAACTTGATCAAATGGAATAGTGCTGTTAACTAAAATGGAAACCTGAGGAAAACAGAAATAAAACTCCAAATGGAGACACACACGGCTGCTGGCATAACAAAATGGGAATGTGAAGGTACACAGCCTGAACAAGTTCAATAATTGGACAGTTCTCAGGAATAAGAAGCAATATTTCTGACTCCACCCTGAAGTGCCTCTTTTAAAATAATCTGATTAACCATGTAAGCTCTAATACAGGTCACTACCAGAAATAGTGGACAGACTTGGACAAAGTTCAGCTGCCACTCTAAAAACAGAGGAGCTATCAAGTAAAATCTATCTTGCTTTAATTTCTAGCCTTATTCAGTGTCACAGGTACAGTGTCCCTGAGATGCTATAGCCAATACTGAACTTTGATAGTTCTACAAACTTATAATACAGAGACAATCAGCAAATTATCTCAGTGAGAAATGCCAGTGGCAGACTTCCCAAACTCTGAATGTTAGCCTAGAAAACTTGTGGAGACCTACACAGTTCCTAAGCATATATGCTCCCTCACATCTCCAGAGGAATATTTCCTCTTCCCTCTAGGCTGGAGAGAAAAGAAGATTTGTTGGGAATTTCAGAGCCAACTTAGTTATCAGATCTCTTTTTAGCTACTGAAAACTTCCTTCCCTACCAGCTATTTCTCCATCCCATAAACTCAGCATCTCCACACACTGCTAGATAGCTGTCATTTTACATAAACTATTAAGGTATGCTAATAGAACCACAAAGAAAAGAAGTGGTGATTGAGCTCTGTGCTTACTCTTCCCCCTTTACAGAATTCTTGAACACCCAGACACAACCCACAGGATGCTTTTGCTGAGTAAAGAAAATACCCTGGCTGGATCAGTATTACAGGGGTTAAACTAGCTAGAAAAAGCGAACAGTTAAAATTGCATATTTGCTCTGCAAATCCAAAACACTGCGACAGCAACTTCTGATGTAGAGTCCCTCAAAAAAAACATGTTTACCAACAACTTTATAGCCTTACCAGTCTTTGCAAGCTACTACTGCTATTTGAAGTCCTAGTTCCCTCAGTATCTGCAGAGCCACCAAAGCACAGTAAAAAAAGACTTAGGCTCTTCTAGTTTACAGTACCCTCAAAAACCCCCAAAAATATCTGGAGGCAATCAGGAGTTAGGGCCAAGGGACTCCATTCAGTGGGAAGGGGGAGAAAAAAAAAATCACTTTTGTGACAGTTAAGAGTTCTAAAATGTGCGTGAAAGAACTAGGATGGAAGGCCAGAGATGAGCTTTCTCTTCTAGGCTCTATCACCTGCTGCCCATTTGTTTCAAGGGAGCCATGCCTATATCTCAGGTTGCCCCATCCCATTTATTTTTAACATGGGGAAAGTAGCCACCTGCCTCAAAGAACAAGAAATTAGTCAACATCAGAAAGCACCAAGCTGCTCACAGACAATTGTAAACAGAACTTTCAAGAAGCTCAGACACAGCCTTTCATCAAAGCAGAAGTCTCAGCTCTGCGGTTTCAAAGAGCACTTTTCCTGTTCTTTTTGCAAGTTCATATGCCACAAGTCTAATGGAACATGAAAGAGCTCCTGACCTTTGGGACAAGTGACTGTAACAGCAGATTGCAGACACTGTTTCCTCATTAACACAAATATGACAACAGTGACCTAAGCGGTTTCTTGCCTGCTCATCTCAGCCAAAGGCCTACAGCTAAGGCGGTGTATTTCTTCGCAGTAAGAATTACTATCAGAAGTCGGTACAATGAAGCAGTCCCAGAAGTAGATAAACACCAAGCACAAATCCTGAGCACTACAACTTCAGGTCTTACTTCTGGCTTACCTGTTAGCTGTGACTTGACAAAGAAGAAATAACTCCTCAAATTCAACTGGCAACTAAGGGTGAACAATCATCAGACCTTTCATTTTATTGTTTAGAGCGAGACTTATGAAATAGATCACGCTGTGTGGAAACAAAAAGTCAAATTTCTCTGCAATGGAACACTCTCTACTGAATAAAAAATATTTATAGGAAGTCACAGAATTCATTATCTGATGGGTCATGTCTGGAAACAGGAACACCAATGCTTCTTGTTTATCTTACCATTAAACCCCTGAATCTTATGTCTTACAAGTACCCAGTAAAACAAAGACCTGTCCCATGACTACAGAAGCAACTTTTCAAAACGGTTAACTGTGAAAACTGAAAGATCCACTTAACAATTCACCTTTAATTTAATAAAGTTACTTTAAGGCAAGTGAGAATCTGGTCATGATTATTATTAAACTTGCCTGGTTTGCACACACATTGTCATCTTTCAGTACTAAAATATTCACATTTACATGAATGTTTTGACCACCACGGTGTTTGAAACTTTCATATAAAGACAAAAAAAGAGTAGTAGAACGTGTCTTCCTTGAACACAAACGTGCTATTTTCACCTAAAGTGTTTCAATATGTCACTGTTCAGTTGAATCTTGATAAGGCATTTAAAGTCACTTAGAACTGCAACCAACCCAATAAAAATGAACCTCCAGCACTTTCCTGTACATGAGTCACAGACGCCAATATGTTCAGATCCTTCAGCAAGTTTAGGCCTTAAACTTCTAAAGAACCAGAGGACTGTTACCACGTCACACAACACCAAACGTTTTACTCAGCTTCTCTTCCACTCAGATGAAAAAAAATTAAGCCAAACCAATTTAAGGGGGAAAAAACCCACAGAAAGGAGAACCTTCAAAGCCCCCGGCAGACACCAGACCCTCAACTCGGACACGGCTGGTCGTAGCCCTGACAAGTTTAAACGCACCGTTATGATAAAACGGCCCTTCGGCGGCAGAGCGGGGGCTCTGCGTTACCCCGCCACGACGGCGACACCGACAAGTTTCCCGTCGCCGCGGCCGCCTCGGGCTGCCCCGCGGGGGAGGCCGGGCCCGCCCCAGGCCGCGGCCGTGTGGCGCACTCGGTAAAGCGCCCGCCCGCCGCCTGCTCCGGGCTCCGCGCACGCCATTACCGGCGACCTGCGAGCCGCCGCAAGGCCGGGCCGGGCAGCGGGTCCCTCTGCTCCCCCCCGCCGCTGCCCCGGGACTCTGAGCCCGCTGCCCCGGGCCCGGCCGCCCTTTGTTCCGGATCGCAGCTCTCGGCCCCGAAGCGGCGGCGGCGGTCCCGGCCCGCGTCCTTCCCCCGCGCCCGGGTCCCCCAGAGGAGCTCCCGCCACGCAGGAGAAGAGGCCGGGGCCGCCCGCCCCCTGTAACTTTTGTTATGGTGGCAGCGGGGAGGGCGCCCGGAGCCCCTGCGGAGCGGCCCCCCCGTGCTGAGTCACCCCGGCGGGGCTGCGCCCCCTCCCCGCGCCCCGCGGACAATGGCGAGGGCGGGCCGTGCCCGGCCCTCCCCGCCCCGCGCGGCCCCCGCACCGTGATGTTGCAGTGGATGGTGAGCGGCGGCGGCGGCTGCGGGCTGGAGCCCGGCGGCGGTGGCAGGAGCACAAACTGGCAGTGGAGCTCGTCCAGCTTCCAGGAGACGATGCGGAAGCGCTCGTGGTCCTTGTCGAAGATGGACTCGAGGAACTTCAGCTCGGCCTTGAGCCCTGACACCGACATCCTGGCCTCATCTCCGGGCCCGGGCCTGCGCTGCCGCCGCCTCCCTCCGACTCAGCCGGCCCGACCCTGGCCCCGGCCGCGCCTGCGGGGCAGAAGATGGCGGGGCCGGGGCAGCCCCAGCCGGCGGGGCACGGCGGAGCTCCCTTTGTACCGGCCTCCGGCGCCCGCTCGCTCGCTTAAAAGGGCAACAGCGCAAGCCCGCTCCCCTTCCCTTCCTCCCCGGCGGGCCGGGCCAGGCTCGCTAACCGCCCCGCCCTCGCCCTGCCCTCCTCCCTATAGCCCGGCCCCGCGCCCGGGACACGCGCACCGGGGCCGGCCCGCGCCCCGCTCCTCCCCCGGGGCCGGGCGGTGCCCGCCCGCCCCAGCCCTGCCCGGGCACCGCCTCCTGCAGCCCTGCTCGCAGCCCTCCGGTCCCGCTGCCGAACCGCAGGAGCCGCTCACTCGTGCTGCTCCTGCTCTCCCACCGCTCAGCCCTGCGGAAGGGCACTCGGTATTGCTTCCTCACCGCACTTCTGTTTTGCTGAGAAAAAACTGCAGCATTGGGTTTGCACTTGTCATCTCAGAGTCCCGTCAGTCCTTCAGTATTCCTCGGGGGTCGGGGGTCAGTCGACTTAAGCCAGGAATTGCTGTCCTGACGTTTCTGGTGGATCCATACACATAAAATCTGCTGTCAGTGACTGCAGGCTGGGAATCAGAGGCCAAGAAAAATTGCTACTACTCCATTTAAGGTCCCCTATAATTGTTTGTACAACATTTTATCCCCAGAAAAAGCATCATGATGCATGAAAGCATCAGTGGTGAAGTGAACACTCGCTACATTCAGAGATCAAGAGGTACTGCCCCTTCCTGACACTGGAAATACCATCTCTGCACCTTTATCTGTCCCTTCCCCTCTTGGTTTTGCATATAGGTAGTTGTCAGTTCTTCGGGAATATGGAGCGGCTCTCACATGACAAGTGTGATATAAGCAATGTTGTTGCACCAACCAGGTATTAATTAATGCAGTACACACATAAACCTGAAACAGGGAATTGCCTTTTCTAAAATTGATATTTTTTATAAATCTTTAATTCCAGACAAACCGGAAGCACTTCACTAACCACAAGGTGAACCTTGTCAAGTGGTGAGAATTCTAATCTTGATCCAGAAAAACAGTTATGCACATGCCCAGCTCCAAGCATATGGAAGTCTTACTGATTTGTGGGCTTGAGATTCCTATCCTTCCATCAAAGAGAGCTGCAAAGAACACACTTTGCTACAAAAGGACTCAGGAGGGATTGACACTAGTTAAATACTCTGAATGAAAGATACCAGAAAGCCCACAGGATTTTTTTAGCTGTCATTTGAAAGACTGATTATACAGTGTGTGCAACTCAGCTCTTCTAGACAGGCTGAACTATTGCTTAGACTGTACAGCCGGCAAAGTGAAGCCAGAGTGGATATAACTGTTGTGTGTCAATACATCAACAGGCAGGGCAAAGAACTTTGAGATATAAGGGATGGTTTAAGTATGGGGCAAACTAGCTATAAATAAGCAGCAGAAAATGACTATACCTATTAGAAAGGGAGGACCTGGAAGAGCCTCCCTATGGGAACCCCAGAGACAAAACTAAACAAAGCAGACTTTGTCAGGCATTGCGTGGTGTGATGCATGAAACAGCAGAGGAATGAATTTGGTGACTCAGCCCAATTTCCCTCGTACGATAGGATTTTGGCCTGGAATGCCTCACTGCAGCAGTTAGGTGAGTAGGCTTAGCAAGTTCAAACTGCACCTTCTGTCATACCTTACCAGATCTGCCTCTATCACTACCTCTGCTCTTCCATCCTCCTTGTCTTCTCATCTACCTTTCCTCTGCCTCTCCACTGACTGTGACACCACACTTTTTTTTTGGCAGCTGCACAGCTGAGATGTGTGGATGTGCTGGCTGGGAGGACACCTTGCCACAATGTCTTCTCAGCACCTGGCAGGCCAAACAAATTAATTGGCCAAGTGTGTTCTGCAAACCTGGTCTAGAACTTTCCCCAGCTCATTCAATCTGCCTTTTTGTTGCAGGCTTCAAGAAGCAACATGCAGCTGCACAGCCACTACTCTGAATTCTCCTGCCTTTCTCAGTATTTAGTAGGCATTGTGCAAGCTGTGAATTGGTTTCTGTGATGAGACCTTGAGAACACATTGGGGCTGTCTCCTCTTCTGGAATTCAGAGGCTGCTTCAGAGGTGTGAAGAGCTGTTAGACATGTGTGACTCATTCCTGTTTCTTTCAGGACTTGCCATGGGACATTGACATGAATCTCATGTTGGTCATAAGATGATTCAGGAAAGCCCAGAGTTTCCCAAAGGCCAAAATGATGGTGCACAGGGCAGGACATGACATCTCAGGTTAATAAATGTCATGAATGTTGGTACAGCCCCCAGGAGCATTCTATCAGATTTCAGCAGTTACAGTTGCTCTTAAGTTCCTTGATCTATATAGCCTGTAAGCACCATTGTTTTCTAATTTGCATCTTCAACATCACAATTACCTCTTTCTATCATATAGCCAGGGGCTGAACTTTGGCCAAAACCCTGTTTTGAAGATAATATACCTTCATAACCTTCTTTGTTTCTTTTTCCTCCTTTTTATTTAAATATAGGAAATGTTGTAAGAATCTTCAGTTGAAACTCTCAGAAAAAAACCCAGCAGATTCCTCATTGCATTCTTGGGTAGAACAAGAAGAGCAATAATTTAGACAAAAGTTGTCTTTCCCCTCATCATTTACTGCCAGCCCTGTTTCCAACACATCAGATGGGCATGTGTCTGGCAAGACAGAAGGCCAGCAGCAAGGGGCAAAGGGAACTGAAGGAAAGATGAGCTCAGAAGGAGCCATTAAGAAGGAAATGAAGTAAAATATAGCATGAATAGGCTTTGATGAAAACAATAGTTGTCTGGGGCTTAAACAAAGGATATTCCAGAGCACAGATGAATTTCAGTTTGTGTTAGCCCTTTTCTTCTTGTGAATGCCTTTTCCAGGTCTGCTGTATTTCCAGCTTTACCCCTGAATGAAGCTCCTGTACATTCAGTTGAGTGTGCCTAGCAGAGAATTGATTTGTTTCTCTGAGAGTAGTTTGTAGTTTTGTTTTTTGATCTCACTTCTCTCATTTACAGCCTAGCACTTAGAAAGGGGTCTTTCTGTTTAATTCTGATGTCACTTTCCACAAAGAAATGTCAGGCACCAAAAAGGAACTGCCATTTCAGAAATAAGGAAGGCCCAGATCTTTTGTATCCCTGAACCTTGGCAGACAAAGTAAAGGATAAAGTTAATGAGACAGGAGGAAGTGTAAATTGATTTTACTGATGGATGATGCAGTTTGATAATAGTTGATCCCCAGGTAGACTCTTAACTTTTTCACAGATAGCAGCAGAACTTGAGACTAGAAAAGACAAATAATACCTGACACCCTACCTGAAACCTTGGACAAAGGCAGAAAGAGTCAAGAGGACCCTGCTTTACCAAGATACAAGTCAAGCTGTCCTGCTTGCCAAAGCCAGGCTTTCACATCATTCTGAGCTCACAGCACCAATGTCATTCTTCAATAATGAAGTCACCTTCAAAGCATTGAGAAATGCACATCAGTGCATGAAAGCTGATTAAATGGCTAGTTTCAAGAAACATCGTGTGTAGTGGGTGAGGGATTGATTAGTCCCTCAGACAACAATTTTCCCTCTAACAGTTAAGGAATGGCATTCCAATACCAATCTTTCCTAGAGCAGCTTGGGACAGAGGGATACTGTTGCCTGGATGTTCAGTAATAGGTGTCAAAGAGGTGTCTGCAGGCACTCAAATACTATGACCATGAATTTAACATTAAAAAAAAAAAAAAAAAAAAAAAAAAACGAAACAACCAAGTTGCATGATTGTACCCAGGATGGTCAGAGTAGTTTTCAACTCCAGTTCTTCTGAGTCCGTCCCTGTGGTGGTCAGCAATGAAGTAATTTAGGTCCCTTCTTTGGAGTCCTTTGGCTCATCCTCTGAGGAATGTTTGTAATCCTGTACAGGAAACAGCAATAACCTGTTGGTGGAGATCACTACTGTTTGTGGATTTCTGTGTAGTTCTGGCTGTACTTACATCCATGACTGAACAGTGAATATTTCTGAACTGTCAAAAGCTGGATGGTGTCTGCAAACCAAGGTCAATGATATGCTCTTGTTCTATATGAAAGTTGTGGGAGTTAATTTATTAGAAGAAAGGTGCCCCAGGAAAGCCAAGCCATGCTAATCACAGTCTTGCAATGCTGCAGATGGGAATTAAAATCCTCATTGTATACACATCAGAAATCAAACTCCTTCTGCATACAGTGAGAGGACACTCCTAGATCTCTCCTTAATGGCTCACACAGCTTCCTGAAAACAGATTAAAAACACATCTCTGAAAGCAACAAGGAGCCATGCAGCCATATCTGAGGCATTCCATTTGATAAAATAAATGAACAAGCTACAGAAAAAAGGAAAATGTGATATCATTTTTCCAGCCAGCTGGGTGAGGTAAGAAGTAGCTGAATGGAACAGTTCAGAGCAGAGCAACACACCTTCCCTTGACTCCCTAGGACCTGCACCCTTTCCTTGGGATCCACAGGCTCAAAAGCCTTGCAGGGCCCAACGAGCTTATCTTCCTTTGCCATCACAGATACCTAAAAGGGATGTTCAGGAGCAGAGGCTGGATGCCAGGCTCAGTCCTGCTAAATACATTTCTGCCTGGAGTGGGAGGCAAGGGAATGGGCAGACCCCCAGCTCAAGTGCTCCCAGGGCTGACATGCAATCATAGCCACAGCTGAATACTCAGCCCCTCCATCCCCCTTCTGATTTCTTATTTTGATAGGCAGTTAACTTTGTCTACATTTAAAATATCAGCACAGGGCATCTGAGTTGGCAGACACGGAGGTGAACAGGGCAGGTCAGAGTTATTGTTCCAGATTCTGCAGCCACATCACTTAGCATGGAAAAGACAGATCAAATGCATCTCAGCAACCCGACCATCCACAGCTTCTCATTTACTTTTATCTCTTTTTGTAGGCAAGTTTAGATTTTGGGGAAGAGAGTTATGCCTTGGACAGTACTGTCCCTGTTCAAACCCTCCACAGATTCAAGTGCTGCCTTACCAGTGTCACACCAAACCAGGTGTGACAGGATGCAGCCTCATTTGGTATGTGGGGAAGGACAGACTGGGGAGCTAAACTAGTGGTTTTCAACCATTTGCTGATTTCGAAATCACAAGTGTCCATAGGCTGCAAGTCAAGATTTACCAAGCCCCAGTAATTTTACATAATCTGCGTCTGCTAAATTTTAAATATCATATGCACAAAATTGAGTTTGGTAGATATAACACTGTAAAAAAAAATCAACAACAACAACAACAAAACCACAAAACAAAACAAATAACCCCCCCCCACACACACACACACAAATAAAAAAAAATTAGTGAAGTACATCTGGAAAACTAACCCATCTACCTTTACTGGTGAAAGAAGGACAGAAAATGTAAGTTTTTTTTTCATTATAAAGCTCACTTGAAGTCATCTTTCCTCAGAATGACTGAGAAAAAGTCAAAGAAAACATCAGTCTGAGAATCAAATGCGAGACCAAACCTCAGAAAAAGAATGATCATAACAATTCTTTTCTGTAAATCTGACTCTTTTCCTGCTAGAAACAAATCTTAAGCACAAAGAATTAGCTTTGTGCTGAAACAGGTGAAGGATAACAGAGTCAAGTAGTTATATGTGCCCTGGAGTTTATAAGGAAAGGAACTTCATATAGATTTACAACATCAGTGAGTAAAAGGAAAGTAACAGAACCAACATACTTGGCATTAAATCAGCATTTGGAAGACTGAGTCACAGAATTCCGAATGTAACTAATTCACATCTCTTTTGACATAACAGCACCCACATAATTTGAGAACTGGCTTAAGAATTGTGAATAAGGAATAAAAATAGCAAATAATTGAGCAGGAAAAGATACTTAATGTGTTTAAAACAGATCACAGTAGTGCTGTGTTAGAGTTCAGATCAAGACTTTCAGTGTGATTTAGAAGAGACTATAATTGATGAAATTATCAGATGACAGAGAGACACATTTTGAATAGCAACGATGACAAGAAAATAATTCCAACAGGTGCAGAAAAATAAATTTAAAAAATTATGTCGATCTATAAAGCCACAAACCTAGTGATTCCTACTCTTCTATAGATTGCATTTTTATATCACCATCACCCTGGATCTCACTTGGGCCCATTCTATAACACGCCCCACCCCACACCTTCTCAGTTCCTTCCCATGCCTCCACATTTCTTACTTTCCATAGGATTCTCCATATTTCCACCCACACTTACAGCCTGTTTTGGCTTGGGGAGGCAGAGCAGATGCTGTCGCTGGTTTCAGAATCTACCCTGCTTGGTACATTCTATTGTGCTCTTTTACCTAGAACACTGCAACTGTGATCTTAGCAGAAAATTATCAAAAACCAGAGCAGAGTGTGGGACTTGGAGGACAGATTTCTGATGTGAGACCTAATAGCATTAAACACCAGAGCTAGATTCTCTGATGCAGCCAATGTCCATTAGGATACTCCTTTACACACCCCAGTCCTAGCCCTGGCTTGCACTCACTTTAGCTCCAGGCACAACTGAGCAACCTCAGAACATCTGTGTGACACCTGCAAGAACGTAGTATGGCAATGTACTCACCAAGGTGATATTTTTTTTTCTAGACAAGAGTCTTAACTTGTCCCCTATCTGCTGAGATAAATCTGGAAGATTTATCTGGCTTGAAGAACCAGTCTCATATAAACAGTTTTAACTAGGGAATAGTCAAATAGGAATACACTGTCTTCCCACAGAGACAGGGGGAGAGGAACAGGGTTGGAGGGAAGGAACTAAAGGACCTTTATTGTCCCCTCCCTTCATTAGTACACGGTTGTATCACATAACCAAAAGTACAGCGAGTTGTAGCACGGGCCTGCCTTTATGTTCTGGCTCCCCAAATCTGCAGGCTGAGAGCACTATGTAAGGGATTATTTAGTTCTGATGCAGAGAAGAAGCAAGAAAATTTAAATTAAGCTGGGAAGAGGAAAATATTACCTGAATGTTGGCCAAAAGATTCCTGCCACTCTGACATAAGAGACCCTACAAGGATTGCTTCCTCGAGGAAGCAATGCCATAGGGCAAAAGAGCTGCCAAGAGTGGCCACCAAACCGGGCCAAGGGTGGCCCAAGGTGAGCACGGCAGGGAAGGCCGAGGGAAAAGGCTGCGGTTTTACGGTGGCGAGGTGGGCTGGAGGAAGCGGAGCGCGGGCAGCGCTGGGCGGGCGGCACCGCTCCTGCCGCGTGTGCCGGCGGTGCCCGAAGGGCGCCCGCTCCCGGTGTGCCGGGTGTGCCCAGGAGCTGCCCCGTTCCGGTGTCCCGGGCGTTTCCCGGGTGTGTCCAGGAGCTGCCCCGTTCCGGTGTCCCGGGCGTGTCCCGGCTGTGTCCCGGCTGTGTCCCGGGTGTGCCCAGGAGCTGCCCCGTTCCGGTGTCCCGGGCGTGTCCCGGCTGTGTCCCGGGTGTTCCCAGGAGCTGCCCAGGAGCTGCCCCATGTCCTGGTGTTCCGGGCGTGCCCACGAGCTGCCCGATGTCCCGGTGTCCCCCATGTCCCAGTGTCCTTCTGTCCTGATGTCCCGCTGTCCCCACGTCCCTCTGTCCCCGTGTCCCTCCGTCCCCCGTCCCGCTGTCCCGGGCTGTCCCCTCAGCGGTCCCGCTGCGCTCGCACGGCGTCCCCTGGCGGGCCGTTCCCCTGGCGGCCCTCACGGCACCGCGGGCCCGCCCGGACACGGCCCGGACAGAGCTCGGACACGGCCCGGACACGGCCCGGATAGAGCCCGGACAGAGCCCGGACACGGCCCGGACACGGCCCGGACAGAGCCCGGACAGAGCCCGGACACGGCCCGGACACGGCCCGGACACGGCCGAGGTGTTCGGGGCTCGGCGGGAGAAACGGGCCCCTAAGCCACGACCGATAAAGGAGTGCACTGGCGCTCTTGTGCTCCGAAACTGATTTCACGCGTTCAGGACGGTCAGTCACATTTTGTCCATCACCTCCGATGGGCTTCAGTGAACACTCGGGAGCACTATGAATTCTTAGACTCAGAGGAGCTGTGTAAAAACCACACTTAAGCCCTGTAAGTATAAACTAGAAAAGTAGCTTACTGTTCCCTTTCCCTATCTTGTTTTCAGCTTAAATTAATTACATTTATACAGTATTATTAACAACTAATCTGGAGAAATTTCCCTTTGTCCGTCTGCTGGTGAATATGGCTGACCATAAATTCATACTCATTTTTTGGTGTGAATATTGCTATTTCGTAAAATGCTTCTATGGATGAGATTCTTTTTGTCCAGGTACTCTGAAATCAGCAAAATCAACAGCATGCTCATCACTTTATCTTTTTAGTCGTACAAAGCTGATACCTTCTTCTCCAGGCAAGGAGATTAGTCAGGAACATTTTTAAACCCTTTTTCCATTCACAAAATTTAAGCTTTTGACAAGAAGAGCTTTTAGAAATACACAGTCATTTACCAGCTGGTGGAGCTCAATAAATAGCAGGAAGATTTGTCCACAAACATCCCCTCAATTGGAAGAGAGTTGTGACTCAGCCACCTTTATTAACCTTCTGCTTTAATTTCCACAAAAGCTGATGCCTTTGGGATATTGCTACTTTTTTACTTCTGCTGGCAGGAAGCATTACAAATGCACTGAATTTACTGTGGAGTTGCCACCACCTCGACTTACTGAAGCTCTACAGAACAGGTTTCCTTGGCACAAATGTAAATGTATAACTTTATGTAGAACACTTGTAACAGATGTGGGTAGGCCCAGTTATCAACTGCTGACATTGGTCAAAGCGTTACCCCACATCTCTCATGAGATCAAATATGAACTATAAAACACCTAATTCTGATAAAGAACCCACTGAGCTCCAGTGGAAATCTGCCCGTTGAGCCCAGCAAGCCTGGAATGAGGCCCTGTCTGCAGGGGAACATTTAGTCCCTGAAAAGGTACCCCAGGCCTTTTTGTCTTTTGTCATTTGTAGTATGATCTGGGGGAAAATACTGTAGTTAATGTAAATGAGTGAAATATCATGTGTCATCTTGCAAACGCATTTGCAACAGAATTGAATATTCAACATGGACACCTGCTCAAAGACCCAGCTAAAAGACATTTTAAAACTCCCAGAACTACAAACTTTTCTTGTTGTTTCCTTGGAGACACAAGGGATACTTTCATACTTTCCTCAGCACTTTGAATGCTAAAACGTACCTTAAAATTAAAACAGAAAGTGTTAAACATTTAAATCAGAAACTAAGTTTTCAAAGAAAAATACAAAATGCTTAATGAACAGCTACAATAAGTAGGTTATTTAATTTGGGAGCATGAATATTTCTGTTAGAAATTATGATTGAACTTCTATATGTTCTAGACTAATTGAAAAAAAATTTCTCCTTATACAATCAATAGAATTAAGACTTGTCCACTGCCCTAAGTACTGGAAGAAATTGTGAAAAGCATTATTACTAATGCTTTTTCAGGCTGCAGAAGCAGAGACAGTGGTGTGATCTAATCAAGCACACAATTGCCAACACATCTTTTTAAAAAGTTCTGTTTGGACTCTCTTTAGACCATTCCTGTGCTAGTAATTTTTCTGATTGTGAAACGTGCATACTGTTTGGGCTTAACTAAAGAAACCAAGAGGTTTTACTGGGCCAGATCACTCTCACACAGGAAAAAAATAAAGTGTGGGCTTTATTCTAGGCATACAAGCAGTGCCACAGAAATAATTGGAATTTAAGCACATACTTTATATTAAAAGCAAATGTTCAACTGTTTTGCAGGATCAAGAGCTGCAAGTCTTAGTGATGCCATGGTTTCTATGACAACTAAGTGTGATATTACATGAAGGATTATTATTTAAAGGAACACACATCTGGCCTTTTCCACTGATGTGGTCCTAGTTTATCCTACACGTACCTTGTGTACAAATCTGATCATCTTTGTGGTATCACTGAGCCCACAACCAGGAAGGGCAGGCCTCAGCAGACCAGGTAGAAAGCTAGTGAAGGGCACTCTATTCCTGGAGATTTCAAGGAGAAAAAAAAAAAATTCAGACTTGGGGCTGCACTGTCCTTTCAGGCACAGCTGCAGCCCAGGGGCTTGCTGATAGCTGTGGATACTGCTGCAGCAATGCAAGAAATGAAGTGCCTGGTAGAAAGCAGCAGGTGCTGTGCACCCACACTCCCTCCCTTCACAGCTCTGACATGGTTTCCTGTACCCCAAGCTGTCCTGGGGCTGGCTCCACATCCTGTTGAAGGCTCAAGCTGTGGAACTGTTAACCCAAGCCTGGTCCAAGCAGGTCAGAGTCCCCCAGTCTCCATCCTCCACCCCAGCAGTGATCTCTGCTGGCTCACTGCTCCTCTCATCCCTGAGCTCTACAGAAACTCCACTTCCACCCTCTTTCTGATTAACTTATTCTCCATTTGTCTCTGTAGGGAACATGTCTGATCTCTTGGAGATATACTCCAGCTACCTCCATGGTCCTCAGTGATCTCTGCAAACATAACCAGAGAGGTATTTTCATCCCTTGGGAGCAGGTGTCAAAAGTAATTCCACACAACTTAGTGCTAAAAGCTAGCCCAGACTAGCTAGTTTGGAACAGACTAGCTAGTAGGAAATACCTGAGAAAAAGTAAACTCTCTCCCTGTCCTTGGTGTAAGAACAGCAGCCTCCTCTTTAACTGAGAGTGCCTAAACCCACCCCTGCATGCCCCCAGCAGCCAGAAGGCTGCAGCACGTTCTCAGCTGCTCATGTGCTGTTGCCCAATTCATCTCGGCAGTTCAGCCATTTTGGGTAGGAATATCTTCTCCTCTGTCTCACTGTCTCATTTTCACAGAGCAGTCTGGCTCTGGGCTGCTGTGCATTCAGGACACACTGATTCACCTGCTGCTTTTACAAGCAAATGACTGCCAGTGTTTCAGATTTGTTCAATGGCCCTTTTAAGTACATGGCTAGCTTTGTAGCAAACAGCTCCCTTTAGATTAGGATAAATGCTTTACCAGGGAGACTAGTGCCACTGCACTTGTGAAGTCATGATATTCCCTACAAATAAAATCAGTGACTATAAATAGCCAGAACATCTTCCATCCCATGAGATTATGAGCTTCTTCCTTGCAAAACAGATGAGCTCATTGAGAGATAATTTTGTGATAGACAGATAGCTTCAACATAAGATTAAGCCCATCATCATTAGTCCAATTAAAGCTTCTTTTTATACCAGTAAAATAATTGATGTGCTGATAAACTGCTTCAGTTCATTGTTACTGCAATATCCACAGCTGCTCTGAACACATCCATGTAATCAATATGGCCCACTAAAAGGTTTCTAAATGAGTTAATTCTTCCAGGAATCAGCTGGATTTCTGAGGACTATTGCGCTTTTTGTTCTGTGTTTCTTTTATTTACAGAGCTATTAAGTCCAATCACAAGCTGATCGCACACACTCGAGCAGAGCATAATATGAATGTTGCCTGCTATTATTGTAATAGAAGTTGAGCAAGAGAACCTGGCCTTGAGGCTACTTTTCCCATATTAAAAAAATAGCTAACCCAACCTGCATCATTCTGACAGAACTAGGTTAGGGAGTGACTGTGTGTGCAGTCACATTGGCAGAGCAGGATGTACTGTGAGGGACAGCAGAACAGGAGGCAAAGACAGGGAGCTCTCACTCCAATTCAGCAGCAGCCGGAACAGCCCCTCTCAGAACAGCCTCAGCAACGTGGCCAGAAGGGCCCATTTCACCTCCTTGCCAAGCTGCAGCCAGCACTGAAGGCAAGCTGGGGCTCCAGTCTTCTTGTTCCTCGTCTGTGCCATCGCCCCCAGTCCCTGTGCTGCAGGTGCAAACAGCTGTGCAGCTCCCAGGGCAGCAGCTCAGGGCAGCTGCAAACGGAATTCTTGTGTAAAGGTGTGGCTGTAGGTACAGCCATTAGGTTCCTGCCCTGCTCGCTGGGGTAATTAGAAGCATTCTCAGGAGCCACAGAAAATCTCTCTAAATGCCTTACTTTACTGCAGATCCAGAAGAAACAAATCTCCCAGGTCAGCCTCTCCCTGCCCTACTTCAGGGACTGTGGGGAAGACAAGCCTGCACATATTTGTTAAGGGGCATGGAGCTTTTGTTGTTGGCTGCAATTAAAAACCCCAACTGAAATGCCACACTTTTAGAAGTTTTGTTAACCTGCTATGAAGCAAATGTTTGAACTTCAGATTTACTCATCTACCAATCTCTCTTTTGAATCACATACTTCATGCACTTACCACATTTGGGAGATAAAGGGTTTTAGCAACTGCAGATACCTATGCAGAAGCAATTACTTTTTCCTGATGCCTGCAGCATACCATGAGAACTTCACACTGTGAAATGCAACTGTCCAGTCTCCTCTCAAGGTTCACTGCCAGCAGCCTCATACCAAGCACTAACGCTGGTGCTGCACATGCACTAGAGGAGCTACAAAGAGGTAAGTTTTCATACTTAGAAGAAGTCATCACATACATACATCCCACTATGGGGGCTAGGCAGTAACCTAAACAGAGATTTCCAGCTGTTTGTTGCTATGTGCTGCTGATGTTGCCACTAGAAATGCAAAAAGGCAAGTCTGCATTTCCCCTGCTGAAACACAAACCTTTAATGAGTTTATTTTGAATTGTGTCTCAAAGATCAGGCAGAGATAAGTAGTAAGCTGCACAGCTTTAAACAACTTGTCAAAATCCTTCCGGGAAACAAAATAGCATACATTTTTTGAGGGGTTTCCATCTGTCTGAATTTCTAATTTGATTTTTGCACTCACACAGCTCAGATGGGATTTAGCTGAAGCTGGGTTCCTGAAGTTTTTCATACCAGGATGGCACCTACCTAAGCAAATTCTTAAGCTCCTGAGCTGCAACTCAGGCCCCAGGTCTCCTCTCTGCCTTCTTCAGATAAGAAGGGTCATCCAGCCACAGATCCCAGTGTCCCCAGACAGGTTGCCCCCAAATGTGCCAGGCACAGCTGCAGGGGAGCAGCTGTAACAGGAGTGCAGCACTGAGCTCTCCAGACTGCCTCTGCCTCTGGCCATTTTAGCCCTCCTCCATTCCTGCTGGTTCTGGTACCACATTTTGTCAGTTGGTTTGGTTTAAAATCCCTTTGGAGGTTGTTTACAAAGGCTTTGGCTCATGAGAAGCACAAGGCCTACTTTGAAAGGGTGGTGTGCCCAGAGGCAGTGAATTCTACATTGCTTCAGTGGTAGAACTCCACCTTAGAGTTCCCATCCAGGGAAAGGAGCCAAAGATAGCTGCCTCTTCCAAAGAAAGATCTTCTGGAGTCTATATCACCCCAAGTTTTGAAATTTCCAGGGGATCACATGAGTCATGGTGAAGTGAGAAGCAGCATTTACACTCAACCTTCACCAAAAAGTACAGCATCATCTGTGTTGAGGATACCATCTTGTTTCAAAAATCCCACATCTGTTAGAATCCGTTAGGCTCCTATTATAACATACAGTGACTAAAAATAATTGCTTTTTCCCTGGTGTTTCAGTCATTTTGCTCTGTGTGCCTGGCAGCATTTTGCAGTTTCACTGTTGCCCCAAGGCTGTCAGTCAGTTTTCCGTGTTGTTTGTGTGGGCTTTTCACACACAACACAGAAGAGGAAAACACTGAAAAAACCCCAGGAAAATGTGATTGCAATCCACTTAAAACAGCCAGCAGGGGGATGTGCAGGACCAAGAACTGCTCTGACTTTTAGAAAAAAGTGAATGCATTTCAAATTTCCTATGCCTAGTTACCTGTAGAAAATATCATCTCTTTCTATAACAAAAGAGCACAAGTCATCAGCCTATCACTGTCTATGGCAATTTCAAAATCAGCTGAAGAAACACAATTTCATCTCTGTTGATTAAATGTTATATGGCTATGTAGGTTAAATGAGCATAAGAAGTCAGCGATCAACTTCTGCCTAACATTTTTAGAAACAAGCTGGGTAATGTGTTGCTCTTTTTAGGATGGGAAAAAAGGTATGTAGTTATTAAGGCAGGAAAGCCTTAATAAAAAAGATATTTTGGATTTTTTCCCCCCAGTAAACAATAATTAGCTCTATTGTTTACAGATCTTTAATTTTACTTCTGTTGGTTTAACCAGTTATGGGCTTCAGTCCCCAAAGAGAAGATCTGCAACCCTCCAAGGAGGGGCACTGTTTTGAGCTTTTCTGTCCCAGCAGCTGAAGCTGCTCCTCTGCACACCGACCTGATCCAAGAGCTGCACCTGAGAGCTGAGGCACAGGAAGCTCCATGGCCCTCAGTGTGAGCAATTTTGGAGCAATTCCCTTGTTATCCTCCTCGGTGCTACTATTTGTCACCTTTTACAGAAGAGCTGCTTTAAGAAAAACCATCCAGGACGTGTAGAGCTCCTACCTGCACAGGGATGGGGCTCATAGTATTTTTTGTGATTGCTCATAGTATTTTTTGTGATTTTCTTGTCTGTGAGCAGACTTGGTGGTTAATACAAGCAGCTTTCTTCACACACCTACTAAGCCAAGTGCCATCCCCATCAGGTCCGTGTTGTTCTTCACAATCCAGGGAAAGCAGCAGGAACAAGAGGGAAAGGGCAGGGTCATGCCTCCACCAGAGAAGGACATTTCTCACATTGATAAATGCACACTTTCTGTGTGCAGCAGGACGTGCAGTCAATACCGAAGAGCTGACCAGAAGATGGAGACAGAGGAACACTTTTGGAAGCACACTGGGACCCTGACCTTCGGCTGGGCCGGAGCTGCCCTTGGAAGCAAGGGAGGAGCCAGACCCATCTCACGGGACACAGGGATGGAGAGCTGTGGTTAATTAAAGGGACATTTCTGCTCACCAAATCCGGTTTGCCCTGAAAATCTGAATTTTTTCTAAAAATCTGTAAAGTTTGAGGAAAAAAAAAAATTACATCTACAAATCTTTTGAGGCAGAAGGGGAGAAAATAATTTGTAATATTCTTAAGACATCATGGCTCTTTCTCAGAAGGCCGTGCAGACACTACACTCTTTGGCAGCTATCTCCACACAAGAAGCCAGTGACACTCAGGTAAATCTGGAGCATTCTTATGATATCACAGCAGCTACTATGGGTCAGTATTCATCCAGAGGAGATCAGAACATTCAAAGGACTTTCAAAGATATTCCGTATATGTTGGCGTGGTTGTTTTCTTCTCCTACTGAGCTGATGTGCAAGTTCAGAAAAAGCTCCTTGAATTAAACTGAACTTTTAAGTTAAGCAATGTGTTCTATTTCTAGGCAACTGTTCCTATTAATTTAAGTCACACTAATTTTACTATTCAGTGTCTTGGCAAAACCACATGGTATTTCCAGTATGGGATTAAATGTTTCTGGTAATTTTAGTGTTCCTGAGAATCTACAACACACTTTGTATTCTGAAAAAGCACCTAGCAATCTATTTTTCTGAGGTTCATAAAGCCTTCACCTGTTTACCAGTATTTACTTTGTCTCAGACTGAAGTCAACTGGAGAATTAATTCTGTATGATAGCCAGACAGAGTTATGATGGAATTTTATCATATGAGTGCAGCACAGGATGGTTTGATGAACAATTTTCAGTGCGGATTCATTGACAGTGGTTACAATTTAGTATAAAAAGGAAAGTATGATCACATTAATGTTCCAAAGCTAGTCTATTCCATTTTATTAAACTACCACATTTTCACAGGGGAAAAACTCAGTTTGGAGAAGCAGTGTTGCTCAATATTTATCCATGACTTCTTTCTCTTTTAATTTCCATTTATTTAACTTTTCCCAACCCATTTTCAACTAGGGACACTGGAAGCTATTCAAATCTGTCCTGATCAATCTTATGTTCCTATCTTGTATATGCTAACATCTTAAATCTCAAAATAAGAAGGACTTTATAGGAATAATCCACATTATCTGTTAAACTGGAATCTTCAACATCACCTACTTCAGTTGCTCACTCAGCATCCAGTGGCTTTGTGTTCCATCTGGGCCCTTTGTACATCCACTGAGATCCAGGTGGCCTCAGTGTCAGTCCCAAACCCTTTCCCTCTCACTCAGTTATGCACATGAACTCCGGTGGCCACACGGTGAGAAGGTCCCCAGCTCCCTGCAGGAGCAAGTCCAACAGCCTGGGAAGCTCCCTGCTTTGCACTGGCTGCGCTGGATCATTCCTGAGCCATCTGACATTCGATGGCGCTTCCTGAGGGCAGATCCTCATTCTAAGGATCTATTCTAAGTAACTTTGCCAGGGTGTCTTTGGGTGTCTTGGAAAACAGAGAGAGCCATTCATCTTCAGAGACTCTATGAGAAGTGAGGCAGTGTTACAGACTGTGTTTTCCTCTGCACATCCGATGTTCACTTTGGTACCTGCAACCCACCTGTCACTCTCAGAATGGAGCCAACTGCTTGGCAGTCTGCTACAATATTCTTCATTTTTGTTTGCTATTAACCTTTTGCATTACTAGTTTAGCTGCTGATTGACTATGGTTTCTTTTGTAGAACATGGTAAGAAATATTTGGAAAACACCCTATCAGTGACATAACTACATACCATTTCAAATGGGTTTTGTCAGTGTTACCTTACATAAACAGTATGCAAATATCCCCAGCTTCCTTCACAGGGAAACTCTTGTAAGACACATCTGTTTGTAGAAACAGGGCTCCTAAATGACAGAGGTGGGCAGGGGGGACTCATGCTAAAGACTTACCAGTTGCACATCAGCAAACTGTTAAAAAAGAACCTCCCTGAACACACAACTTAGGTAACCAGTGGCAGAGAAAAAACACATGATCAGCTGTGAGCTACAGAGAAGGAACAATGTCTCCAAGAGGAATATTGGGGCACACAAGACAGAGAATACTTTGGATGTAATTAGTATAAGGGATCGATAATCAGGATCTCTTGGCCAGAACAAACAGAGCTTTGAGGATTGAATCAGGACTGGCTGACAGGAAAAAAAGATTGAATCAACTTCTGCAAGCAAGAGATGTGGCAAAACATATAAGTTTGTTTATGTGATGATTAACTAAATCATTGTAGTAAAAAATTACCAGCCTTTCTAGAATAGTATATAAGCATATGTACTCCATAGTAAATTCAGCTTCTGATCACCACTCAGTCTCCCCATCTCTCTCACCATCGCCGACAGAGGAAGGACTGAAAATAGCCTCCAGGTAGGTTCTCTGGGGAAGTTCAAAACTCCATCCATAGCAGCAGGCACCTAAGAACCTTTAAAACATGCTCAGAATCTTTCAGCAGTTCACCTCAATCAACCCGTGGTTCCTCTTGGCTGGTTCTTGGCTAGTCACCGGGTTTTGCACACACACAACCCTTGCCATGGTTCTGACGTTGCTGCTCTGGGGTTAACACAACACTTCACAGCCACCATCCTCTCCTGGCACTCTCCCCACCTGACCTTGGCAGTATTTTAAAGCAGGAGTGGGACACAGTCCTGCACTGCCTCAGCCGTGGTGGGTTTATTGTGTGCAGAGCAAAGGCAGCAGGGGCAGGGTTCCATGACGTGCAGGCTTGCTGAGGCAGGGGGATCTCCTCAGGGAGACAGCTGCCTGTGCTCCCCCAGCTTCTGCCCTTGGACAGCTCCTCTCCTCTAAGTCATACAGAAAAACAGTTGGCTGGCAGGCAGCTATGAATATGTGCCCAGGGGAGCAAACACTGAGGCATGTTGAATAGCACCTGCTTATAAGTAGTTCAGAAAACAAGTACAAATGTACCCTCCAGCAGAGAAAACATAATGAGAACTAATACAAAATACTGATGCTGCAGTGAAAATTCCCTAGTATAGCTGATAATCTCTTCATCTTATTTGAGTATGAAAGTCTTCAATTTCCTAATAAAGAGAAGGTGATTTCAACTCCACCTATTCTCTGTATGGCACCTCTTTGCCACAAGAGTGCATCCTTGCAGCTTGTACCAGGCACACCCCTCTTGCTGCAGCATCAAGGTACCTTAAATCTTGAGTTGCTTGCTTGCCAGCAGCCCTGAGCACAGCCTCTGATAAGTAGCTGTTTGCAAGTGCTTAGTTTGATAGAAAATCTGGTTTATAGTGTAGTAAATCAATGGGATGGTAAGAAAATGTCTTCTAACTAGATTTAAGATAGGTTTTGTATATTGACACACTAACAAAACACTGCTATAAAGTCAGTATCCAAAGCAGTATTGAAATATCCAAAGCAATATCTCTGGCCTACTTTCTTAGGATTTCCTTGCTATATTACCCTTTCCCTAACATGCTAACAACAAAAGAATAACTACCCTAGTAGTTTAACTCACAATTCCTTACCAGGTACTGGCCATGTCTTTGTCAGCATTACAAAAAAGTGGTTTTATAAATTAGACTTCTCAGCTGATGATCTCCAGGCATGCCTCTAGGAATAGGAACCAAGGTGAATAGAAATATCACAGTATCTGAAGTGTACTCTTGATATTACACAGTCTCACACACCCAAGACTATGAGGCTTGTATGTAAACCAGGCAAAGGGAAAACTGATGAAAACAGAAGTCTTCTCAAGTTTTCCCCTTCTAAAAGAAGCTGTTCCGTCTTTTTGTGGATTTTGACTTTCCCACCTGAGCTTCTTCACTCCTGTGCTTGCCCTGCACAGTTGGGTACAGAGTTGGAAACCTAAAGGGAATGTTGAGTTGAGTATTTCCTACTTTGGTCAAAGAACATTCTTGCTGAGATCCTATGAATTAGCAGGAGCAGCACGGCTGATCCCCAGACAGGCTTTTTAATTTCACAGATATCTTTCTGGAACTTCACTGCTGTCTTCCTAGAAACCATTCCCTCTGAGAATGATCTTATACTTTACAGAAGTAGAAGCACAATTACACAATTTCCCCATGACGACTGCCCTGTAAAAAGCCACTATAAATAATCCCTAGCAATCCCATTTCAGACATAAAGGCTCTACAGATTATGCACTTATTCCTGATAATTTTTCCTGGGCTGATAAACAGTTGCATTGGTTTGATTTACACCCACTCTGTACTGTTGGACTCTTGGTAAGGTCTCACTGCCTGATACTTTGGAGACTGACTGGTCTAGGAGCTGTGCCAAAGCCATGGGGACCCAGACAGCTGGATCCTGCCCCAGCTTTGTCACACACCCTGCACGTGGCACCTCACAACTGCTACATGAGGTCAAGCAAGTCACAGAGCCTGCTGGTGCCTCCCTTTCCTTTCCACCTGTCATCTGTCTCAGCTCTTTAGACTCGGAGCTCTGCAGAACAAGGGTTTCTTCTTACAACAAACTCATTCAAGATCACAGGTGTGGTTTCTAGACACAACTGCAGCACAATGGGAAGCACAAAAGCAGAGCTGAGCTATTGTCTGAGACTGCCCCCAGCATGAGGCTGGGGAGGCCCAAGAAGTGCTCTCAAAGGATGTGTCAAGGGCAGAATTCATGACAAATAAGATTGCTCATCTGAATGTCAAAAACAAATCAGTGTGCACATTATAGTCATTAAATTCACTTAAGAGGCAGACAACTAATGTGATACACACAGTTGTGGATAAAGAACAGACAGTGTAGTCACTGAAATCATCTAACTAATAAATACTGGTGGCTGTTCTAAGTTTCTCAATGACCTAAAAAGATTTTTGTTTTCACCTTCTTAAAAAGGACGGAAGAAAGAAAATGTTTTTGCAGAAAAAGGAGGATTAAACAGGGAGATCAATACCTGGTTAAACAGATACATACCAGAGAAAAATACTTATAGTAAGAAGTGGTGGTTATAAATATGGAACAGTATTGGATGTGAAAAGAGAGGCAGGATATTGGTGTGAAGTGGTGGCACTCCTACTATCAAGAAGACAACAGTTCCTGGATAAAAAGGCAAAACAAGGCAACAGAGAACAGCACTTTAAAACACATTACAAAAATCCCAAATTTCTCATAGCTTGAAGAGGTGACTACTAGAAAATATGAACAAGAATCTGATCCTAAAACAGATATAAATATGTCCCAAATCTCACAGAAGAGATTTTTTTAACATTTTAGTTCAAAAACTCTGAAACTGTGACTTTTCACTCATCAGCTGATAGGTTCTCCATCAGTAAAACAGCCAAAACAGCCAGTAGATGATAAGGAGGTACTCTAAGTTTAGAGTAGTCTGATTAGCAAAAGGAGGATTTCCTGCATCTCAGCAATTGAGAATCAGCTGCAACAGCTGTACCTGCCAATTACTGGGTTTGGACTTTTAGGAATTAGGAATTATTATTCTTTTATCTCACATCACTAACAGAACAACTTCTTGTTGTATGCCTGAATAAGAACTCTCAAATGGAAAGTTTGTGACACTGAAGTTGATTCCTTTGTTTGAAAGAAAATTTCCTTCTACAGTTAAATGTGAAGCAGCACAGTTATGTTCTCCCAGCACACCACTAGACACTCCTACCATCTCTTTTCAAGAATTTCAGGCAATAAGTCAGATCCTGCTTTCAGGCAAGTGTGATTAGCTGGGGATCAAATTAATCACAGTGAAAACATAGCTATGACAACCAGGTCAATGGGTGTACTCATATGTGTCTTTGGAAGTCCAAACACAGGTAAAATTGTTTCCAAAATGTCGCTGTGGTGTCAGAGGCAGGAATGTGATGAAGACCACCGAGGTTTGTGAGCAGCAGCAAAGCCCATTGCTCACTCTCTGTCTCACACGGCGCTGAGGGTCGGCGCTCTCGCTCCCCATTGGCCCAACCCGCTGTTCTGGCCAGCCAGACAATGCCTGCTCTCTGTCAGGTTATATAATCAAGGTACTTGTACAATTAGTGACCTTTCAGTTATAAAATGGGGATTAATTATTATTGCGAGGTGGTCAGGCCAGCTGTTAGCCACCACAATATCAAAATATGGCCTTAGTTTTCCCATACTGCTAATAAAGTCAAGTCTGCTAATAAAGTAAAGTGAAATAAAGTCTGCTGAGCTATTTTCCATGATTTACAGTGGGATTTCCATGATTTATCTGTGGGAGAAAATGTCATCCAAGCAGCGGGACAGGTTTCATTTTTCTAGCCTCTTCTGAGCTCCGAAGACCTCCAAGAGAAAAAGTCAATTCCGCTCATTTTCTTCAATATTGCTCGTTTGTGAGCAAAGACAGACACCCAGCAACAGGCAAGCGAAGGACATTGGTGCATGAAAGAGGGAACACTGTGACCTGTTCTTTGGTCTAGGCATCCTGCAACACCATTCTGTTACTACAACAAAATATGGTTTTACAGCCACTGCTAAGAAGTTATGAGCTGCCCCTAAACCTGCACAGTGGAACTGACACAAACTTCGACAGTGACATCACCTGTGGAAATATCAGCAGGAAATGGCTTCTGTTTTTCCACATGTCAGAGCTGGGGGAGAAAGCTGAAGACCTCACATTTGACTATTCTGGGCTTGGTCAAATGGACAAATGATGGGGCACAGTATCAGGTTTTTGCTGGTGCCACTAGCAATGCACACAGAGCAGTTGGTATCCAGGTCAGTGATTTTGGGCTTTCTCTTGACAGAATGGCTCTGTCCCAGAACTTTGCTGGGCTTTTGTGCACAGGGAAGCCCTTGGTGCCTGTCAGCAGAAATTCCTACACAGGTACCTGTCAGCAGAAATTCCTACACAGGCCTGGAGATCTTTGTGTCAGCTGCCACCTTCCAGTTTTCCTGGTTTTAGGAATGCCAAGAAAAACAATAACTTATGGGTCAAGATGCTCCATTGCCAAACAACACAGTAAGACAATTTGTCCTCCTTGTTTAGGCTCCCTCTATCAGTAATTGCTGCTGGTATCTTTTATATACGGGTGGATAAAGGAATGACCTAGTAGCAGCCAAGAGCTGCTTTTTCCTTGCAATACAGGTTTAAGAGGTCCAGTCCTCCTCCAACCCCTGCAGCAGGTGCTTAAAACAGACAGCGAGTGATGAGTCATCCCACTAACAGCAGAAGAATTCTGTTCATTATTTACCAGTCCCTAGGGTTCTGTGCTGCTTGGAGATGGCCTCCATCTCCTCTCAGTCATTTAACACATTCCAGTTCAGTGCAGTTAATAGAGCTCAGAGCACAAATCTTGTCCAGAAGAATCTCTCACTTACTGCTCTTTTTGTGCTATCTCCTCCCCAGTCTCATGTTCCTTCACCAGCCTTATAACCTATTGGCAATGGTTCAGCTTTTTTTCATTTTAAAAATTCATCTGGTGTTCACAAAAGAGGCTGAACTGCCAGCACTCAAAACTGCAGCCTGATGTCCCACAGAGCAGGCTCTGCAGTACAGGGAGATTGTGTTGTATGGCACTGACATGATAATGTATCTCAGCCCTTTTATGAGGCACAGTCTTCAGAGGTCAATTAGGTACATTTACAAGCAAATTCATTTCTCACCTTCTAGCTGAGAATATGCAATGTCCAGCCATACAGAATTGGACTAAATATACCTCTGGTCTCACTATCCTGAATCTCCTGATGTCCAAGCTGGATGCTCCAGGAAGAAGGCAAGAGAGAAAGTACTAGCCCCAAATACCCTTCTACAGACTGCAGCTCAGAGACCTCCTGGGTGTCTTGGTTTGAAAAGACAAGTGTCTGCTAAGGAAGGCAAGAGTCTCTCTTGAAATGGAAAATGTAAACCCCTTCTTTTTGAATTATTATAATTTTGAAATTAAGGAGCTCTTAGGTAAAGATATGGGAGTTGGAATAACAGTTCTTTATTAGGGAAAAAAATAAAAGAAAATATAAAAACAAAAGTGCAGTAATACAAAACAACACTGTCAGAGTGAGAACATGCCCTGACACCCTGTGGGTCAGGGTGGTGGCACAGTGCCATTCCATGGTGGCTCAGAGTCACGTGAAGAGATAAAGAAAACTGCTCAATGAACAGAAGATAACTGCCCCACCTCTAACAGATGGCAACAGAACACAAACCCCAAGCCACATCTTGTGTTTCCAACCTAAGACACCGGGTTTGAGATATTTAGTGGTGCCTAGAGAATATGAATCTCTTTTCCACAAACTTATTCATGGAGTCTTGGGCATCTGCAATCCTACAGCAATAATCCCATAGTTAATCTACCCATTGCAATAACCCTCATATTCTTTTTCCTGTTGTGGACCTACCACATGAGGTTCACATGACCAGAGAAGATAGTGGTAATTGTTGCCTCATCTGCCAATAACCTACCCCAAGATACAGGATAAAATACAGCATATCTCTAGAGCTCTGCTTTACCCAGGTCAGAACAGGAGTTAAAACAAGCAGGCTTTTCTAGGACATGTCTGGATGAAGAGGTTTGTAATGTGCATTTTTGCCATGAGGTGACTTCTGGTTATAGCCTAACAGACAGAGAACAAGGTCAAACCACCAGGTCACTAAATGGTAGGTTTTGAAATGCAGCTAATCTGGAGCAAATACTAAACACACACTTAGAAGTAGGCCTGGAGCTCCTTTCTGATTCTCCCTGTTGATCCAAGGGTAACTGCCAATGCTGCAGTGCTCTTATACCACCATCCTCCCTCAGGGAAATAGCTAAAATCACTCATGTTTCCCCATTCAGCATTTCTGGAAGGAAGGTGTACACTAAATATTTGCAGCAGCAACCTAGAAAGCAGTGCAAATTTGAAAGGATTTAGAAATACTGAAAATTAAAGACATCTGGAGAAAAATGTCTATTACATGTTTGTCAAACACAAACAAAGTTTCCTGGGAAATGTTTTGAGTTTTCATTGCAAACCACAGTTGCTTAAGGCAAAATTGTAAATATAAGATTTCAGAGTGTTTCCCCTCTCCATTTTTGACAGCAGTATGACTGCATTAATAGAAAGATTGTTTCTTTATATTTACTAAATCTTTGGAAAACTAAACCAACTCAACTGACCCTTCTTAAAAACCTTTAACAAATGGAAATGCCAACAGACGATGAGAGAGAAATAAAAAATGTAGAAGACTTGGTGCATTAAAAAGAAGATAGAAAATGAATTATGGAAGAGAGAAAGAAATTGGAAGATTTTTTTAAAGGCAGAATCCTGTTACTGTACAAGCTGGCTTGTACTGGGCAGTTAATTTGGCTATAAACAAGAAATGCAGCCGGCTCCATAAACCAGCCCTGAGCTGAGTGACAGGAACCTCAGCCAATTCCATTCCACCCTCACCTGCAGACATCCCACTACTCTGGGAGCTGGGCAGTGTCAAAGATCAGGCCAATGATCCATCAGACCAGGCTTTTCAAACCCCTTTATAAAGAGGGGCTGGAGGAATAAACTCTCTTCTTTGCCACAGGGACATCAGGGTGTGTGTTGTCCCTGTCTCCAACCCCCGACCTCATGAAACACATGGATATTAAACCTAATAGAATCCTATAGGAAATCCAGTGTCATCCACAGGGTTTCAAAGGGACAGCTCTGTGCATGAGCACCTTGGCTTTGATTTATGTGAACAAAGAAAGTAGCTGTTGCTCCTTCTCCTGGTGCAATTCCAAATTGCTTAAGCTCACTGAACGGTTTATTGGTTGTGTCTTACCCAGGCAGAGCAGAGCAAACTGACAGTGAAGGTATTTATTCTTCAAGGCTTTGGACAAAGCCAAAGTGCTTCAGTCTGCCTGAGAACCAGGGAATATACATTTGTAGATTATGACTTCGGAAGAGCTTTCTCCAAAAAAGACAAACATTAATTACTCCTATGGAATATTCAGTACTTCACAACTACAGCTACTTCCTTGACTCATTTCTGCAACAAAACACAGCAATGCACTTCAGACAATACCATGGATTGATGTTTTCCTGGACTAAGTCCATTAACTCCAGCACTAGCAAGTGTTAACTATTTGTGCCCATTTTCTATCCAAGTATTTTGAAGAATTTTTGGGACGCAGGTCTGTATCTCCTGGAATACATAATGAAAAGAGAGTATTTTTCTGATAGCTTTGGCAATATTTCTCCACGCTACCAATCATGACAGGAACTTTCAGTTGTCTCCCAGACTTTTTCACAACTTACTTATGTGCAGCTATTCTGAAGTCAATGCATTCTTCATGATTACACAGGAGACAGACTGGCAAATACCCTGTATGAAGTAATCAGTTGTAGTGACCATGCTCTAATGTAACATGACAGCTCTTCACCCAGCGACTTTGCAAAAGAAGCTCTGCTATTTCAAACTGTTATTTTTATTTTTATTTTGAATTTACACAGTAAGAGATTATGCCTGAGTTATCCTCAGGCTAAAAGAACACAAAGTCTGTGTGCAGTTGGAGCATACGAAACCTTGTATGGCTCTGTTTTCCTCTGGGTGAGCTGGGAATGACACCTACCTAGCCAATGGAATCCAGCTTGAGCAAGGCAAAATCTCTCATGATTTTACCCAACTTTAAGTTATAAATATTCAGAGTATAGACTCATAGAGTCAGGGGATAGTTTGGGTTTTAAGAGACCTTATAGGTCACCTAGATCCAACATCCTGCCATGGGCAGGGACACGTTCCACTAGACCAGGTTGCTTCAAGCCCCATCCATGTCAGGGACGGCAATTATACAGCTTTTTTTATTTAAACCATGAACATGAAAACCTTGCTCCTCATGCAAAAATTTCAATTACAGACCCTATGCATAGAAAATAGTAACGTATTTATATTTTGCACAACAAAAGGAGGGAGAAGGTTAGAATGAGCAAGAGCAAAACACTAAAGTAATTGAAAGAGAGAAATTAATCTCATTGCATCAAATACTTCTGATAAATGTAAGATTTGAATGCAAAAAGAAAACACCCTGCCACACATGGCTCAAATTGAGCTGCATCTGCAGTGTGGTGAGTGAGCACCATGTCAAATCTAGCAAGACTCATGCTACACTTTCATTCCACATCATTTCTTCAGGGAACAGCAGTGTCAGTACTCCTCACCTTTATGCTTATTCACAGCTCTTTACATGCATCTGCCTGCTCTCACAGGATTGCCAAAGATCAGCACACTGTTCATTTTTCCAGAAGGAGGAGCACACAGAAGTTTCTGAGCTGGGCACAGCAGCCTCCTTCACTGCTCTGCCAGGGCTGCTTTCACAGGCACGTTGGTGCTGCAGGCCGTGGCGCAGGGCGGCTTTCCCAGCTCACTGCCCGTGGCACTGCAGAGCCCATACAAGCTGCCAAGCATCTGAGGAGCTCCGTGCTGGCAGACCACAGTCCTGCCACCACCCACAGGGGAGAACTGAAAGCCAGCCCTGGGATGAGCCTGTAGGACTGGGCTCTTTAACATCCAGGACACACTTCCCCAAATCTGGAAGAGAACTGAGCTGGACCAGGAAGCTTTGGCTGTACGCACACTTGACCCATACTGAAACTTTCCTTCTCAGCTGTTCCTGCTGGCTGCTCCCTTTGTCTCCTCCCATTCAACATTTATATGTGGTTCCCTCCGGGTGAGCCCCTCTCTTTCTGTGTCTGGCTCAGGGACTTCCGTGCTCTCCTGAAGGCCCCTGGAACAGGCTGCAGTACAAACACAGCTGCATCTGCAATCTCCAAGGGATCTAACGCACAGACACTCACTCAGCTTCTCTAGCACTGTGCAAGAAGTGAACTCACCAACATTTTTAAAATAGCATTCCACATTTTGATCTCTTACTTGAGTTCATCACTACATCAGCATGGGAGTATTTGCTTGACTGACAGCTGGACTAAAATTCAAGCAGTTCCATTTTTAGGGTGCAGGAGTGTTAAGAAAACCGTGAATACTAATACACTTTATAGAACTGAGTGCATGAACCAACACACTTTTATGACTCATCTGTGACACTATTTAAGCATTCTAAGGAGTGAGAAGCTGAACAATGCACAGATGGTCTACTTCACATTGAAAAGAAATTTGTTTGAATTCAGTGAAGCATTGTAATAGATAAGCTGGAACTGCTGACATTTGCAAGCAGTGAAATGGCTCAGTATTGAGTGCTGCAGGCACAAACTCCAGCTGACAAAACAGTTCCTCTCAAGTTTATTGGGAGGTTAATACAGGATGGGTTGTGATGATAATGCTTTTCAGATTCAGCCCTTTGTGGAAAGGGCAAGCCACAAGCACAAATATCTTACAGACCCCAGCATTCCCAAAGTCACTGCAATTTAGCAGCAATTGTCATTTCAATTGTTGCATCTACAAGTGGAAGTAGAGGTCACAGGTGAAATAGCTTCTCCTGGGTTCTTGCTGAGCGTGCTGTATTTGTTCTTTCATAAATCAGGCTTGGAACAAGCACAGCATACAGCCAGGAAGGCATACTGCACAGGTAGATGTGGTTTGGATTTTTGGTGGTTTTTTTTTTTTTGCTGGCTTGTTTGGTTTTTTTAGTAAAATACACCTCAGAAATATTTGCTACAAGTATTATTCAAGCCTCTATCTATCTAAAGCATTGAGGAGAATGTTTGCCATACATGGAAAAGGATCTCATGAGAGCCAAAAGAAAGAAAAAGCTTTTCTAACTCTCTTAAGAAAAAAACCTTGTTCCAATCCCCAAGTACCCATACGTTCCTAATTGTCACTCTTTCTTAACTCTTCCAGTCAGAAGCTCAAATATTAGGCATTTATTCTGATGAATGTTATATATATTGTACAGGTAATTACCACATGGAGGTAACGATACGTTGTCCCAATGGATTTACTGATTCTAATTCTGAAGAAATAGCAACGTGAGACCTGGGAAACTTGGACCTTCAATTCTGAATCCTTTGATTCTGATGGATTCCGGAACATTGTACTTTGTCTGATAGATTCTGTTATTTCTTCTGGTAGATCCCCCCTTTTAGTCAGTTCTGAAATGTATTACAAACTATACCACTCCCACAGCAAGGCAGGCAGTTTATCTATCACACGCATTCAAATCATCATTTCTGTTGCAAAAGTAGTTGCCGAGACTGGGAATCTGGGAGAGAAAGATTAAATAACTGCTCTTAAAACACAAAGATCTTGAGCCCAAACTTTTCATGATTGAAAATTAAATTCTAATTATTGCTTGCTTTTACAATCATTTCTGTCTCATGCCTGAGAAATTTCCTGACAGATTTTGACCAAACTGAAATGTTTCTAGTCAGGTGCAGCTGTAGTACTTTGCAATGAAAAAGTTTTCATCAAAACATTCCCAGCCTTCTCTCCTTTTAATACAATTTGTTTATTTAATGATCAAGCTTTTCTGGTAGCTCTAGAAACAAAGACACTGAGAAGCCCAGTCTCACTCATTATTGTGTTACTTGTTCTTTCTACCGGCAGCCACAGTTCTGTAGCTTTGTCCAGAGAGTGGCTCTGGAACTTGAACAGCTGCCAGCTCTTCAATTTGTTAAATTTGTTAAATTCAAATTGTTAAATGTGCATTTAACAAGCAAAGTTTAGGATATTTACTAGCCACGTTTCAGCACACCTCAGGTGTTTGACCCGTATCACTGTAGACAAGAAAGTTCTAGCAACTCTCTTACAAGTTTTAAGCACACAATAAATAGAAAGATTTGAGCCAAGAAAAAAAATATCACCTTTGTAGTCCTTGGCATAGGGAGAAGCAGAAGAAACAAATCTCCTGGAAATCCTTGTAACTGTGGGAAAGTCAAATGACACTGGTACTAAAGAAAGCACAATTTCTTTTCCACCTGAATAGCCTTTCAAAGACAGAGAGCATTGGCAGCTGCTGTTCTCAGCCACCGGGAGCCAAAGCTGGTAAACAGAAACAGAAGAGAGGGAAAAACCCCAAATTTACAACTAGCATGGGACTTCCAAGGAGAAACAATGCACAACTTTTAGACAGAAATGGCTACAGGGAATATCTCTTGAAATTCATGGTAAGGAATCACTTAATGTGATTTTAACACATTGAAGTCAGATGATTCTTTAATCACATTATGTGTGATATGAGTGAGAGGTCCTTACAGAAATACTGATTTAGAGGAAGCATAAACTAGACCAGAGGATTACCTACCTGCCTCACAGTAGACAGGAGTAGCTGGCCCCTATAAATGCCAGAAAAACATCCTTTAGCTACACCGTAGCTACAGGTACATCCAGCACAGATATTCTAAAACCTGTAGGCCAGCATACTTGCACAAGTCATTCGTGGTGGTCTCTTGCCACTCTTATTTTTCTAACAATTCTCTCTACTTACCTCCACCCATCAGCCTTGTACTCGCCCTAAAAATCCATCTAGGGCCAAATCTGGATGACTGGTCAGTATCAGAAACAGACCTTCCCCATGGGAAAATATCTTTCATCAAATTTTAATGCTTGCTTCCAACCCTGCAGCTTCAGCCACAAAGCACAGACAATAAAATTAATCCCCATCATCATTAAGTGTACAATTTTGAAAGTTCAAGAGTGCTCATAATTCCATTTGGATTTCCATTTAGGATGAGACCACTGTTCCACAAATTAGAGTGCCTATGAAATACACAGCTCCTGTAAAATGACACTAAATCTCGTTTCCTAATACTGTCTCAGTGATCTCATATTGTAAGTACAAGGACACAGACAGAGAAAAACAGAGAAGGAACTTCTCAAAACCGTCTTGATGATTCCATTATGCTGCTCCTTCTACCAAAAATATTATAAATTTGAGAAACAGACAATTTGCATCCTGCATGTCTATTAGCAAAGTCATTACAACCCCATTATTATATGAGATTACAACGTAAAAACAACTTTAGTGCAATGCAGCGGAGATCCACTGATGACCTTTTAGAATGAAACTATAAAAAGTTTCCTCTGAAGACAAAATCACAAAGAAAATGGAACAGTTTTAATACAGCTTGTACAGCTTTTCAAAAGAACATAAGGAATTAAAGACTGTCATTTGAATGAATGCTGTACTACAGGCAATAAAGCCCAGCAACATGCAAGCCATGTACTTTTGGACCGGGCTGTTTTGGGCCTGCCCAGCTGTTACCGTTTCAGTGTCTGTTCTGCAGTGGATGATGGCACCCGAGCACAGCAGATCCCATTGGGGTGAGGCGGGCACGTGGCTGGACATGAACTCCCTGAGTGCCAGCCCTGCAGTCCCCAGGGACAGAGAGCAGCACAGAAATGCTGCAAAGCCCAGCCAGCAGAGCTGCTGCTGCCAGGGCAAAGCACCCTTGTGAAAGGATGGTCTGCAGGGCAGCATCCACAGCTGCTCACAAACCACCTCAGGGTTCAGAGCCCAATTCAACCTAAGTTCAAAAGAGACGTTTTGTTCTAAGCGTGCATTCAAGTGTCAGTACTTTTCCAAAAGTGGGTGGACATTTGTATTAGGTCCTAATGCAGATGGAATAAATGCTGTATTGACATATTTATTCAGTCTGATTAGACAAATAATGTTTGGATGATTTAACCAAGGAAAGATTGTTATTGATGTAATATATTTCTTAGACCTTTTAAAATAAGCCAATCAATAGTCCTTCCATTTCCTCTCTGTCCCACTGGACTGCAGTAGCAAGATTATTTTTTCCCCAATATTCATCCTAGTTTTCCATTAACTTAACATTCACCCTGTGACTAATCCTTGAAATAATCTATAATCTACCCTCCTCTTCAGTGCTAGGATCTTCTAAAATGATTATATGATAAAACACACTCTATATCTGTTGTTTGTATATTTTTTTCAAAAATAAACCCATGCTAAAGCCACTGCTGAGGGAAGGGTTAGATGGACAGAGCTCAAAACAAACCTAATTCTTATACCTCTTTCTGGTCTCAGATGAGCTTTCAGTTAATGTACCAGGACCCTCCACTGGCCCAAAATAGAGCAGACCTGGGACAGCTGTTCTTTGAAATGCTATAAAGGGGTGGAGGTGCAAACACAAAGCAGTGCCTGTGAAAGCTACATCCACTTCACTGATTACAGAGAGAGATTTGTGTGAAATGATAAATGCCCAGACAACAATCCTCCATCCAACCATAAAATGTAGCTTATGCCCAGATGCAGCACTAATAAAGATAAAGAACATCAGCAAAGGCCTGAAAGGACAGCATCATGAATGTTGCTAAGAAAATGCTTTGGGCATTTTCAGATAAAACATCTGCAGCAGGTGTATAAACAGAAAACACAATGGAAGCTTGAATGGTTATTCCAGAATGAAGGTTTGCTCTTCCAAACTCTTTCTGGGAGAAGTTTCTATGTGCATACAATATATATGCTAAGATATAACCCAAGAAGGTGTGCAAAAATAAATAATGCCCTCCCTGGCTGACAAGTTTATTCAAGCACAGTCCTTGTCACAAATCCTGCAAGTCATCACATTCAGTGCCCTCTTCTAGACATCCCAGATAGCTTCAGACACCAGCTCTGAGCTTTCTGAGTAGTCACTATTTCATTAAAAAAAAATGTTGAATGTAAAGTTTAAAATTGCGAATCATGTCTCAGCTGAATATTGTACTGAGAAGGGCAGCTGGAATGCTCAAACCCAACACCAAATCATAATGAACAAGTACCAAAATTCCAAATGTGTCCCATTCAGCTGCCAACAGTTTCAGCTGGCACTGCACATCTTGGTCACAATACAAAAATCTGTGCTATGGGAAGTGCTGACAGTGCAACACAGCCAAAATAATAACATCTATCAGTATCACAGGTCCAGCAATCTGCAGAGTAAGTGTCTGTTCAAAACCTCATGCCCAATCTCAGATCCCAGTCATTACAATCCAGGCTGGAAGAAGATTAGGAAAAATATTTGTCACTACAGAAATGCCTCCAGATGATTTGGAGCTAGGAGGAGCATCATGGATGTGCCATAATTTCCTGTAAACCAGCCTGTACTCAGAAACACTGAGCCCAGGGTAGACTGGGTTGTGCAGTTGCTGTATCCTTGTGTTCTGCTCAGGTTTTAAGGTCCCAGTCCTGCAGGATTTATTCCCATGTTTTTCCTTATCTCTGCTCAGTCCAGACACGGTTAATGGACTGAACACCAGCACACACAGGAATCTCTGCAGGACCAAGAAAGGACAAGTTAATGTACTGTTATTGCTAGCCCATGTGGGGTTTTTTAACTGATTCTGGCCCAAAGATAAAGTGGAAGAGGTTTGAATAATGTTTTCAGTGTCACACATCTCTCACTGCTCAGTGCATAACAAAAAGTCATGCTGGGAATCCATGGAGATTGAGACACATGCAATTTGGCAGCACCATCATAAATTCCTGTTACCACATTAAACTAATTGACTCTGAAGAAGGAAAAATAATTAGGAGACAGAGAATTCTCACAGCAGAAGAACACATTAATGAGCATTTCTATTTATTGCTCATATTCCTGACTGTCCATTTATGATACACAAGTGTTCTATTGCACACTAGCTGGAACTGCTGCATAAAAATGTAAGAATGAAAAGCCACTTTCTTTAGCTTCTATCAGATTATTCATAATAGAAGTAGATAAGGTGACAGCAACACAGATCCAACAAAGAAGATGACAGCAAAATAGATCAGAAATGAACAGGAAATTGCAGGATATGATGAGGAGCAAAATAGGGACAAAGTAATTTACCAGTTAAGGAGACCTAGGTTCTGGCAGCTGCCTCTGGATGTTTCAGAGATTGTGCAAAAGAGAGAAGCAAAACCTGGACTCGGGACCAAGCCTGCACAGGGGAAAGAAGTGCAGTGTCTGCCTGCCTGCTGACAGGGCAGGTACAAGAAGCAGCAGATAAGCATCTTTACAGTCTGAAGGGCTTCTGGTCATGTTGTCCTGCTCTCAGAACCCTGGAGCAAATCTGATAACCCTACTGGGCTACTTTGGTGCCACTGAGCCCTTTCCCCTCAGGTGACTGTGGTCAGGAACAGCTTCAGAGAAGTCAATGAAAACCCTGCAGCATGGCACAGAGGTGAGCTCAGAGCAGCATGGCAGAGAGGGGAGCTCAGAGCAGCATGGCAGAGAGGGGAGCTCAGAGCAGCATGGCACAGAGGTGAGCTCAGAGCAGCATGGCACAGAGGTGAGCTCAGAGCAGCATGGCACAGTGGGGAGCTCAGAGCAGCATGGCACAGAGGTGAGCTCAGAGCAGCATGGCACAGAGGGGAGCTCAGAGCAGCATGGCAGAGAGGGGAGCTCAGAGCAGCATGGCACAGACGTGAGCTCAGAGCAGCATGGCACAGTGGGGAGCTCAGAGCAGCATGGCAGAGAGGGGAGCTCAGAGCAGCATGGCAGAGAGGTGAGCTCAGAGCAGACCAAGTGGGTGGTCAGGAATGGAAACTTGTGAGGGAAGTATCACAGAAGCCTGGTCCAAGTCAAAGAGAAACTGCAGCCTTCACTTCAAGCACCACAGGACACTCAGCTCCTGCCTGAGAACACATGCACAGGCAGTCAGAGGAGCTGAGAACAAGGATCACTGCTCCAAGCTGCAGGCAGAGACCTTTCCCAGGTAAAGCAGAGCTGGCAGTGTCCCCCTCCCTCACTGCCAGCACAGCCCCAGGGCTCCACACCACAGCTGACTTCATATGCCCAAGGTGTCCCAGGAAACTCCTCTCCCCCACGCAGGACTCCCTGCTCTTGGACAAAGGGATCTTAAAAAAACTTGACCCTATTCTCAACCCACAGAGGCACAGTTTAAGTGCTTTTAAGTCTCCGGTTCTGAAGTGAGAAAGGGAGGGGAAGAGGGACAAGGGGGAAAGAGTTGTAGGAGTCACTGGGGCCCTGGAGAAGCTTATCAGGACACATTCAGCTGATGTGGCCACAGATCACCCATCCAGAAATGCTGCTAGTGATATTTTCTCTGATGGTTTTGGCCAAAGGGAGATTTTGACACAACAAAACAAAACTCACTCTTCTTTGTGGAAGAAGACCATTACTACCCTGTGACAAAAGACCATTCCTACCCTTTGTGCACAGGGAGGCAAACAGCAGCATTTTTCTTGACTTGGGTAGAAGTGAGATCATCAGTTACACTGCAATTCAGACAAAGAAAAAGTGGGGGATCAGGTGAGAGGGAGAACATGCACACATAAATAATTTCCACTCAAGCGCAAGGCTTAACCATGCTTCTTTTTCTACCCTGTATAGAGTTTGTGGAGTAAAATAGGAAAGACCAGATTAGATGAAACTGATAGGCCAATAAAAGATGTAATAATTACTAGAATTAACAAAAGCATTTTCCTATCTGGGCAGGCAAAAATGGAATTTGGGATTTTCTTTGTGTAATTGAATGCAATTTTTAAGTTAATTCTCACTCCAGGCATGCAAACCCCATCATTTTCTGCTTGCATTATATGTGCAGCAAAAATAGCAAACCAGAAATTTATTTTTGCAATATAAAAGCTCCCTAAAGGAAGGCACTGCTAATCTGAGCTACTGTGGGAACAAAAGGCAGATTTAGAAGTACTGGACATGGAAACAATGACAACTAAGGGAACGACCTCAACGAAGTGATATATTCTTCCCTGTCCTGCCCCAGTGGCACAAGAACAGCAGAAACTGGATTTCCCAGGAGTCAGGCATCCAGCTGCTTGCTACTCTGAAGTTTTTGAGAAGCAGCATCTCCTTACATGAGTTCAGTTTTGAATGACTAGAACTGCTCTGTGACTCTTTCCCCTCTGCCAGGAGCAGCTGGGTGCAGTCAACTGCAGCTGCTCCCCAAGGCTTGCTGAACTAACAGAAGCTACACGAGTGCCCAGGTCTTGCTCACAAGGACAGACGTGAGCACAGATGTGAGGCTGATCTCACCGGGGCCTTTGAGGGTCCAATCTGGCCAGCTCTGCACCCTCGGCCCCCCTCAGCCTTACAAGGACACAAGACTTGAGGTGCTCTTCTCCTCAGGACCAAAAATCTCACAGCTTTATTGTGGAATTACTCCAGGGGGTCCAAGGGAGGCCAAGAGGATCAGAGGAAAAAGAGGCTGATTGTGTGATTATGGGCGATTTTAAACCCAGGGGAAGGGGGGTGGAGGAGAAGAACCACAGCCAGCGGGATACAAGTGAGGAGGGGGACAACAGCAGGAGCAGACCAGGGAGAAACCACTACCAATGGGGCTTGGGCGGGGAGGGCAAAGACTGTGTGATGTAAGAGGGGAATCCCATGAGGATACAAACATACTACTCAGTGCAAAATACCAAACCCAGTGCAAAACAACTGTTGCACTAAATAAACTATTCAGTGCAATACAAAAAAAACCCCTTTTCTGTTAAGAAAAAATTAAAAGAAAAGCATTGACCTCTTCTGATCCAGATTGTGAATTCATCCACCACTCATGATTTGCAGGTCTGTCAGTTTGCTTTAGGTCCACAAGCTCCGTGCGGTTGATTTCTGAGGTAGTGGAGACTAAACCGTTGACAGCTTTTAAAAGCATGCGATGTAGAATTCCGAATGCTAACATGATTAGAAAAAGAACAACAAAAACCAAAATAATTGTCTTAATTATTGAAGTCCACCACCCCAAGAGTCCCCAGTACTTGAGCAATCCTTGAACCAGTCCTTGGATTCCTGCTTGACTTGTCCGATCAGGCTTTTCACTTCTCGCAGAGCCAGTGGGCGTTGGGTGCTTTTGATGCTAGGATCAGGTAGCAAAGTCCTTCAAATTCTTGGCACTCGTGTCCATGCAGCAGCAGGAGGAAATCTATGGCTGCAAAATTTTGGAATGTGGCCTGTGGCTTGTAATCTCCTCATCCTCTATGTTATATTTGCCCAATTACCTATCAAAAAAACCAAACAAAATTAAATGTAACAGCAATTTGAATTAAGTAGCTTAATATATATATAAAATGGAATACACTTGAAATATTGACAATATAATTTGGTTGAAATAAGGAATAATTTGGTTCTAAGAATAGCGCATAACAAAAATAACCCCGCGGGGTACGCAGGGCAGGGCTTGACACCCTCACCTCACGTACAGGCTTATCAAGCCAAAATTCCCTTTTTACCTGTGTGTCATCACCACCTCCTCCCATTTTCAATTCGTCACACTTGTATCACCGCCCTCATCATCACTTTTACCACGCATGCTCCACCATTCTTTTAGGGGGTCGTACCACTTTTTGGGGGTCTTCTTTGAGGAAGGCCTTTCCTCTTCCTCAGTGTCCTTTAATTCACTTTTTTGATTACACATGCACACCAAGCTGTTATAGTATAAGCCAATATTATGTTCTAACATTAAAGCAATAAATCTCATGTAATTAACATTTTCCTGGGGTCCAACCAAATTCTCTCTTCAAACTAAATTTAGTCATAGTTATCTTTTGCTTCTTCCTGTTCTGAACATCTGTAGGAGAAGAAGGGGGCCCCTCCTCTCCCTTTCTTTCTTGGCATTACACCTGCAACTGTTTTATTATGTGCTCCACCATTCTTTCAGGGGGTCGTGCCACTTTTTGGGGGTCTTCTTTGAGGAAGGCCTTTCCTCTTCCTCAGTGTCCTTTAATTCACTTTTTTGATTACACATGCACACCAAGCTGTTATAGTATAAGCCAATATTATGTTCTAACATTAAAGCAATAAATCTCATGTAATTAACATTTTCCTGGGGTCCAACCAAATTCTCTCTTCAAACTAAATTTAGTCATAGTTATCTTTTGCTTCTTCCTGTTCTGAACATCTGTAGGAGAAGAAGGGGGCCCCTCCTCTCCCTTTCTTTCTTGGCATTACACCTGCAACTGTTTTATTATTTCCAAATATTAATTACTGTATCAATATTGATTACTGTTTCAATTTTGTCAGCACGAATCATACCTATTTACTACATCTAGAAGACAGCTGATGGCCATGGATGTCAAGTTTGCCTGTTTGACTACACAGCACTCTAGGTGGCCCAATTCACCTGGAGCAACCCATGGAAGGACAGGGATACAACAATTTGCTTTGACCTTGCCCAGTGGAAAATTTCTGAGTCACAATTTGGGTCCAAATTGTCAATGCTTCTCTTTTGAATTTTGCTGACCAAATTGTTCTTTCGAGTCCATTCGCCAATCATGGTCTGGTTGGGTGTCAGCAGGGACAACTGCCCCATGGTACATGGCCCTCCTAAAAGCCGAGAAGGGATTCCTGCCCATGCCCGATCCCCACAAATTAAAAACAAACCTTTAGGAAGGCTTTTGGGATGTGAATGGTACGTGTTATCTGCTGTGACATGGCTTAAAAAAATACACGGCAGTGAACTCCTTTCGGCATTGCAGTAGGTTGTTAAAAGGTTTGGTGTTGGAAAGTGGGACAAAGATGAAGTGTATGCAGTGTGGTGCAGGGGAGGAACCCAACAGCTCTAACTCTTGGGGCTCCTGAGCAGCTCTGGGTGACTTTGGCAGCCACTTCTCTGTGGGGTTCTTGATCATTACAGCCCGCCACTGACGGGTTTTGTGTGGTTGTGTGTGATGTGATTTGGGACCTGGGTCAGGCACAGGTGTGTCAAACTTGGCTGGAAACTCTCCAGCTTGCAACAGAATCCCTACCAGGCAGGACATAGGGTCTTTTGCTGCTACAGTGGACAGTTCCACTGAACTCAGAGCCAGGACCTGCACGGTGTGGGACAAGAGCAGGAATGCAGTTGGGGAGTGCTCCTGCAGCAGATGTGCAGCACTCAGGACTCCGGGAGGAACAAGAGTCCTGCTGCAGAGCAGCAGCAAAGGCAGCCTGCAAGCAGCCACCGTGCCTTGAGCTGCACAATGCTGGGACAAAAAGAGAGAGCTGCTGCAGGGCAAATCTGTGAGGCCTTATTTTCAGCTCACCTGCTCTCCTTCCATTTGAGTAAAGTTCTGGATTTAAATCAGGGGCAGAAAGAGCAAAATCTGCCTGGGAACAACTATTTCCATTAGATGAGCCAATAGGAACCATTCCAGTCACTTCTGGTACCCATCTGGGACCTTCAGTGCTTTTTGGTCTCCAACAGTTTCTTTTCTAAATGTGCTAGGAAAGCTTCCTAGGACCTGTCATCTACTGAGCTAAAACTTTCCAGCATTCCCTGAGGCTCAGTTAAACTGGGTACTGAAGTGGACACAGATTTTTAGATGGCTCATAAACTCTTTAGATCTTTAATACTATTATTCCTAGTGGATGGTTTTATAACATGATTCAGGACCTCATGAGGAATTGCCCAAACCATACAAGATATTATTGGCATGTGTCATTACTGGAAAACTCCTTTTACTGTGCTATTTTCTACATATGAAATTCTTCACTGTTGCGCTATTTTCAGGAGAGCAGAGTTTTTGAGGGCTCTTAGAAAAATCTTAGTATTTGACAGGAAACAAATTTGTCCATGTTATTTTTTTGACCAAAGAAGGAAAGCACACAAATTCCCTTCTTACATAACTCTTCTTTCATTTCAGAAAAATTTCAAGATTCTTATAAAAAACTCCACATGGATATACAAAGAGCAACTCAAAGTACAGGTCATCACCACAAATCAGACACCAAGAAATCACTTTGTCAGCTTTAAAAGCAAATAAATTTTTCTTGGTAGAAGTAACCTTCACTGCCAAGGTGAACTGTTTTTCTGCTAGTCTTTGGAGATATTTAATAAGCCGTATGTACCCTTTTAAAATTCTCTTACACTCTTAACATACATTTCATAAGGCCAAGGAGGCAAAAAGAAAATCATGAAATGTCATTAAAGTATTTCCAGAAGCTTTGCAGATACAAAATTTGCAAGATATGCAATATCCAGACATAATACAATCAGCAGCAGCAGCGAAGTTAGAACACTGTACTCAGATCTGCAGCTGCTTCCCACTCCATAACGAAATGGAAGGCAAACAGTTATCACTTCCTTTCTCCTATTTACTGGGAAAAAAAAGAATAAAACTCTGTTGGTTTCTGGATTATAAGAGTCCAAGGAAGTTAAAATCCACAACACCAAATAAAACCCTAGACACAGAAATGGTTCAGAAATCAAAATGTGATGCATTCCAAGACTGGTGCAGTGGTTAGACACACTGGTTAAATGCCTGCTTTTCTTTTAGGGGTTTCCTTATGTGTCTCTGAAAGAAGGTTCCTCAGACAGACTCCCTTGGCACTGGAATTAGTCCTTAAGGACAGCATAAATTAAATACAAAAGAAAGATGGAGCAGTGGAAGGAAATGCTGTCCAACAGCCAGTTGGGTTTGCAGCGCTCAGGCTGCAGCTGCTGTTTGGGAGAATCCACAGAGCAGCTCCAGCCCTGCCTGGAGCAGAGCATGTGGATGAGGGGCTGTGCCAAGCTCTGGCACCACCAGCTCTGCCCTGTGCCAGCTGCTGTGAGGGCTCTGCTGCATGCAGACACAGCTGGGGCTGACGGGGCCATGCACTGCCCAATGTGGTACCTACACCCCCCACGGGAGAAATGTGAATTTCAGACTATCTCTGAATCTCTCATGTAATTTCCATGCTTGGCTTGGAGTAGCAGCTATTGCTTTGAGTAGATAACTTACTTCAGTTTAGAAGGATTGCTCTTTTTTTTCCTTCCAAAGTTAGATTTGCCCACATGAATTTTCCTCCCCTTCAATGGCAGTTGTGAAAAATCAGTGTGTAAAGGGAATGCATCACCCCACACAACCTGCACAGCTGTGGTAGCCCTTTTTTTTGAACTGTGCCTCTGAGACCTGTTCAGCTCAATGCACATGTCTGCAGACAGCAAACACACACTATGTGCCCCCCTGGAGATTCAGCTTTTCTTTCCTCTTTATTGTTAACTTAACAAGACTAAAAGCTCACTCTTTTGCTCTGTGTAAGAGGAAGCCATATAAAACTCATTTTGCCCTGAAACTGTGTAAACTTCTACATGCAGTCTCTTTAGCCTAACAAAAATATTAATGATGCTCAGTTTCAGCATCTGTGTTTGGTTCTCTCACTTCCTTACAGCTGACATGTTTTTTCTAAGCCCATTCTTTTCTACCTATTCATAAAGGAAAAGAATAGGGTTCCTGTGAGTGCTGTGCATGGTAAAAGATGACAGTTGGCTGACTTATTACTGCTACTCCAGCAGATGAGATTGTTCATTTGTATTTACCTCAGTGCATTTATCTAACAAACCCAAGAGGGAAAGAAGAGCTCTGGGGATATGCACAAGAAGTGTCTGACTGGCTGCACTGCCAGTAGAACAAGAACTTTCAAAATGGATTGTGAGCCTTGTTCTCACACAGAAGCTTTGGCATTTTGGCTATCTTGTTTATACACAGGCAACTGTCCCCAGTGTGTATGCACAGGATTAAATCAGAAAAGATTATTCCTGCATAGGAAACCAATCTGATAAAAGGCAATCTGATTCTAATTTGATCAATTATGAACTTCACAACTATCAATTTGTATTTGTAAAAGTACAAACCAACACATTTTTGTCTACAGACTTTGTTCCTGGTATGAAAACCTATGCATTTAGAGAGTCTGAAAGTGCTGAGAGGAATGATCTATTCAGTTTCCAAATTATCCCCTACCACTATCAGTCTTAGAAGTTCTGCTTATCTACATATTCAAATTGCTCCTGTCATCCTCATAACCACTTTTCTTCTTACATGTGAGGATACACAGTTTCAGAAGCTTGCACTCCCTCTGGGATTGGCATGTGGCATTACACAAATAGATGGATCTGGAAACAGCTCTGTTCCTGTGGCTGTGGGAAATCTCACACATACTGCTGCCTTTGGAATTGCACAGCTTACAGCACAGGGATCACACATAACTGTTTTCACAAAATCAGAAGGTGTGGTATTGCATTTTATTTAAATGCTATGCCCTGTCTCACCCCTCCAAGGTGTATGGTCCATCCCAAGCCTGCAGTCCTGCCCAGACCCACCTGGATCTGTATCCCATCGGCCCCAGTCTGATTCTGCTTTGAATTTCCCTCTTAAGCTGTGCTATGAAATCAGACTCTCTTGGCCCTTCTCCTCTCTTGGCCTTCCCTCCCCTAGGCTCTCCCTCTCTCCCCCTCCCTCCCCTTCCCCCTTCTCACCTCAGTAACCATGCTGCTCCCCAATAAACCCTCATTTAATCAGCCCCCTCAAAATCCGTGTGGATTCTCCTTGCCTGCTGCTCCCAGCCAGCTCACAGCCTAGGGGGGACTCCCCAGGGTGCCCCCCCCAAACCAGCTACATCAAGAAGGAAAGAATTAGGGCAGCGTTACTGATATAAAAGCTGATGGCAACATGTCCTGCAGGTGCAGAAAGGAAAGCAATGCTAACTTGAGAGAACACTTGCCTCGTCAGTAAAGGGTGAGAAAGAAATAATCGATCTTCTCTCCCCTCCATCAAAAATTCAGCTGCTGAGTGTTTTTGTGAGGAAAAGAAGGCAGTGGCAACTCTTCCTTGGTTTATTCCCTACAGAAGACAACAAGATGCTGCTTTCTTTGCCCAAATTGCTCCCTTTGAACCTCCCAGCAGAACCACATCACTCTTGGGCTGTGAGCAATTTTGTCTTTCAGCTTTGCTCTTTGACCTTAATGCCAGTGTTACCAAAAGGACACAAACACTCAAGTGTTTGCCACAGGGAAGTTTGATGTGGACTGTGTACCACACCCAAATTATTGTCAGCAATACTGAGCCCCCCAATCACTTCAAACAAGATTATAACCCAAGCAAAGAAAACCAAATCAACACCAATTCAGCAGCTGAAGATCAGATTCTGAAGAAGTTCTTGCCTTGTGAGAGAACTGCAGTACACAGTGTTAGAAAAAGAAAACAGAAATATTTGAATAGTTTGAGTACCTAAAGTGTTAGGAAGAACCTTATGGAAGACAAAGAACAGGAGGCACTATCACTCTTGTCAAATCTGCAGGAGCAGTTATTTTGTATTTTCTTCAATTTACAACCATTTTATAGATCCCCTCCTTGGAGACCACCTCTGCACTTCTTACCTTCTTCAGGCTCCTAACAGAATGAATCAGGTAGAGGGCACCAGTAACCATACAATACCCAAGTCTGCTTTAGTAGGTAGGGAAAAAACCAAATGGGACACTGGGAGAAGGAGGAGCTGAATGGAAGTTCAGTAATTAAGCTTCTTTTCAATCCCAGGTAGAAGACATGTAAGCCTTCTCTGCTTCTCAGTTTTCGTCAGTATCCAGTAAAAAAAATATTGATGCAAACTACAATTGTCAATCAGAGGAGAAAAGCAATGGGAAACATACCTGCCCTTTACACAGCTATTAAGTTTGTTAATCTAAAGGCAAAGGAACACAGCATGAAAGAGCGCTTTAGACTGTTGTGTAGACTAAAATGTGGCCTATATCCCAATAAATCCTTATCTTCCATTGTGCTTCTACACTGCCAGTGTAAGCCAAGGAACTGGGCTGTATCACAGGAGCAGCCGTGCCCAGTTTGCCTCCCAGCCCTGTCGGCATGGTGCAGGACCCCAGAGAAGCTGTGCTGCCTGCGGAGCGCTCGGTGTGAGCCTGCCCTGCTCACCCTGCACGAGCGCTCAGCCCGGGGGATCTCGTGTGCTGCCAGGGATGGACTCAAGCACAGCCTGGGGCCCACGCTGGCTCTGAGCTGGGATGGACCCTGCTGACAGCCCCGAGCCACCACTGCCATTGCAACTTCATTTAAATTATACCACCTTCACTAGACTCTGCTCTAGAGCTGTCAATCAAAATGACAATCGGTCCATTAAGGCTGCCAGCAGTCAAATGCAATTTTGGATAGCTCAGAGGAGGTGAACTCACTCACTGTATGAATCCTGACAAATTGGCTGTCACCTCCTTCCTTCCTTTTGCACTTTTTTAAAAGTCACCATGTGAGCTGTTTCTTGCATTTCTAGCAACCCTATGAACTTCCAAAGTGATGCAGCATGGGAGCCCAGTCAGTCAGCCAGTCGTGAGAATTAATGGCCAGTGGAAAGGCTGCCTGTGATAGATTGAGCTTACAAGAAAGAAAATTGGAAATGCAAGTGAAAGAGTCAATGGAGTAAGCTGCAGTAGCCTGGGGCCCTGCCAACAACTGAGTGAAAAATAGCTACAAAACACACTGTACAGCTCCCTGCAAGAACCTGACCCTCAGATCATGGACCAGGCAGATTGCTCCAGCCACAGAAGAATAAGGCCTGATGTCAACACATTGCTACCAACCTCAGGTGGAGCTGCTGACTCATTAGTGGCATGAAGCTGGGGGAAGAAGAAGATGAGGCACTGTGTTTTGGAGATCACCCAAACCATCTCCAAGCCTTTTATATATGGGTGGGGAGGCTTATGAAAGAACACAGAGTCCTTCACGACACCTCACTCTGTGTCTGCTCACCTCTGTGTCAGTTAATAGCAACCAATGGCAGCTTTTCTAGCAGAACACACCATAGATAAATGCAAAGTTTCCCTTCTTTTGGCAGCATACCACTGTTTCATCATCCAGGATCTGAGAGGGGACTTCAAGGACTTGGTCAAACTCAAGGCCTAAGGCAGTTTGATTGCAACTCTCTAGTCCTCTGCATATGAAGCAAAAATCTTCTAGTTTTGGCTGCTTGAATGCATTCCGCATTCTGCATTGATGTGTTCAAACAGAAAAGCAAAAATCTCCAAATCTGACAGGTGGTTCTGGAAGGTAATCCTCCTTCCAAGAGGAGCAATGGGAACAAACCTAACCAGTTCAGATGCACAAGCTCATAGGGGAATGCTTGAAAGCCAGGATTTGCTTGCCTGCAACAACAGAGGATAAGGTACACTGGTTTCCTAGATTCACATGTAGGCAGACCACAGTCGTACAAGGGCTTTTATTGTCACACAAAAGCAAAGAGAAACACAACTGACCTCATTCTGAGCCCTCAACACTGTTCTTTTATAATTTGTGATGCTTGATGCTGTGCATTAAAGCAGTGCACATAGTACCAAGAATAAAAGGACCAACTTTATCACTCTCACAAATAAGATTTTCTTGGCCCTGTAATGAAGAGAAGCAGATAAAGATGGCTTGTGATGCTCTTTAGTCCCATGTACCACCTGCATTATCCAAATGTCACAAAACTGCTCACTTGTATCAAAACACATCTGGGGGAAAAATTACCACTGACATAGTCCAATATGCTTAGATTCTGTAAACCAAGTGTGCAGGGGTGTCTGCTCACTCAGTTACTTCTGAAGAGATACGCTCGTATCCAAGGAAAAGTTTTCACCACAAAACAAGCCACCCAACAATAAATATGTTTGGTTGGGCTTTTTTCCTGCACCTTCCAAGTGATTTCAAGCAAGAGATGTAAATATTCCACTTCTGGAGCCTAATTTCTGTAGGAGTGAATCAAATTACCTTTTGGAAGAAGTGACTTCTGGCTAGCACTCTACTTAATTCATTCTGTCAGCATGTACTTTAGTGCTTTGTGTGGGAGACTGACTTTATCCAAGACTGATGCTCTCTACTCTGTAAATTGAATCCACTGATGCATAATTGAGCCCTTGACTATATCAAGCATTTGCTTCACCAGACCCTTTTCTTGCTTACTTTTGCTATATTTGCTCTGTGAAAAATATGCTGCTTTCATTCTAGGGAATGAAAAATTGAGAGCTGTGCTGAGCATGCCTGGAGCCCTGCAGAAGTAGGTATTATTTGATACATGTCAAGTAACACCTTTGATTTCAATTTTGCTACTCCTTTTGTTTTTACAAAATGTTTTTAAGCAAATCTTATTGGAAGCAAAAAAATCAGTTAGTGTTTGTGATGAAACAGTAATTATTCTGGTTTTGGAAAGACGAGAACCCAGCTGACTCCATAGCATCCTGTGAACCTGTGTGTATCTTACAAAGCTCACAGGGCTGCTCTTGGGGGAGTAACCCATCATTTTGGGGCCTTTTGGCAGAGCCCACCCAGCAACCTGTGGTGCCCACTGATTGCACAGCACCCACAGCACACACCCTGCCACACACCTCAGACACTTCGTCTGGAAAGCCAGGGAATGTTTTCACGTGATGAATAAGTGTCCCACGGGAAAAGCACCTTCCTTGTCCCTCTGTCAGTGCCAATTAATAGCCTATCACACCTGGGTTTTACTCACTCAGAGAGAAGCGCAGAACAGCACGACTGCCATTCCAAGTGTCATTTGCTCTCTGCTGCTGAACTTCCAGGCTTTGGTCCAAAGAGATTTGAAAGACGTTAGGAAGCAGCTGCTCAGAGCTCATGTGTGACAAGCACAAGTGTCTGAGCACAGCAGGCTGAGCCAGGTGTGGGCAGCCCCAGCACACAGCCCACGAGCTGTGCTGGCTGCCCTGGTAGCATTGCCTGCACTCGGCTGTAATCCCAGGCAGAAAGATTGCCTGCTTTTCTGTCTGTGGTGAAATGTGGAAAGGCACCAAGGTGCCACTAGCACCATGCAAAATGGATCAGATAACAAGAAAGGAAGAAGCAAAAATCAAGTTTTAGCCAACACACGTATTTGGAGAAGCATATTTGTGGCCAAACATCACCAGGCGTTTTGACAGAAGTGGGGGCTGAGAGGACAGAACAGGTTGAAGTAATGGTACAGGAAAGTCAGACCATTACTGCAGGGATTGCTTGTAACAGTCCTTAAACTCTTTTTGCTGTAACCAGGAACTATGTGACTGTGTTAGCCTTGAACAGAGAAGCTTATTCCACAAGCTTAACATAATTACACTTCACTTGGATATAGTGGAAATTCTGCTAAAACCTTTGAGTATCTCGTTAATCTTTCCTGGCTAATTTACATCAACTTTGTAATTCTGGAGAATTTCAAACCTAGTGTTTGAAAGAGAGGACAATGCTGGGGTTACCAACTCTGATGCAGTTTACCAGCTCGATTAGAAACTGTATTTGGCCCAGACTTCCTGCATGATCTGGCCAAGCTGCTTGCTGCCCATCTTGCAGAGAGAGAAGAATACTCTTCCTTCACCAGTTGGTGTCCCCACGTGAGACTCTGCACACGGATGCTCCTTGGAGCGGGGATGATGTTCCAGAGTACACACTCAGTGCAACAGGGCTCTGATTTTAACCATTTAAAACCTAACAGTGTGGCATAGTGTGTATAACAGCAATCACCTCTGGATGGGATTGTCTGTTTGACAAATCTCCACTTAGCAGCAGCACTCATCCCCACCAGAAGACATGATCTACAACCTTTGCACGGGAAATAAAAGTAATAACAAAGAAAATTGAGCAATAAGTAGAAATAATTTCAAGTAAAACAAGCCACAGCTAAACGTCTGGAAATAACTGTGCTTGGAATTCCATGTTGAACATACAGAAGTTTGCCATCATTGTACATTTTTAGGTTTCTTTTGTTCAGTTTTGTCAAGAATGTATCCGTGGTATTTTTACAACACTGATGTCACTGGCACATGTAAGGCATCTCATGACTGTCATCCATAACCAAATGGGGACAGGTTGTTACAAGTTTAACTTTTTCTGGAAGCCCTTGGGTTTCTGTGCACCAGTTAGGCAGATTGGTTTTGACATGTGGGTTGCACTTGCAGATGCCAGTCACAGAGCAGCAGAGTTCAGAGCAGCCTCCGTCATCCCTCCAGCTCTAGAGGTCACTGCACAACCAGGATTACACTCCATAGTGGATCCAGAGCCTCTGAATCACCCACAGCTGAACAGACCCTGTGGTGTCACAGACCAAGGCCCACATTCTTAAGTTTTTCAGATTCTCCTTACATGAATAATTAATATCATATTCTGCACTTTGCTTTATAGTAGTCCTCAAATAAAGCATATTCATGAGGCATTCAAATAAAGGCTGCTGTGAAAAATAGTAAGAGTACTACCTGATAATACAAAGTTCTACATATACTAAATTTTTTGAAAGTATTAGGGGTTTTTTTTTGTTTGTTTGGTTTTTTGTTTGTTTTGGGTTTGTTTTGTTGGTTTTTTTCGGGTTTTTTTTGGTTTGTTTTTTTTGTTTGTTTTTTGGTGGTGGTGGTGGTGTTGTTGTGTGGGGTTTTTTAGATGAAGTTAATGCAGAGAAACTTTCTGCAGGTATAAAAACTGTCCAGTCTGGAATAACTGTACATCAATATGTACTGGAGCAGGACCCTAGGATGTGATTTTCAAGTCCTGGAGCACAAAGGAATAAATTATTTGCAAAATATTGCGTGAAATTTAGCTGAATTACACTGCAGAAAATCTGTTCCCAAGCTCTTAAAAGCCCAGTAAAGGTCATTACAATTTGTTTAATGCCATCCTTTTCTTACTGTGTTTTCATCTCACAGGACCCAGCACAGCAGCATCTGGTGGGTGAAATCAGATGAGACCCTTCCTAGGCTGAAACATAATCAGCTCCATTCCCCACCTTGATGTCTGTGTACACACAGGAGAAGAAACATTCATATGGGTCTCAGAAGTATTTGGAAAGTAGCAAGTTTCCAGTTTCCTCAAGTATCTTTCCACTGTGTCTGCTGTGATGAAGATGGACAGTCCTGATGCATTATTTACAGCGCTGCTGGGCATGCCCCAGAGCCAAAGGAAGGGCACTGCAGGCAAGAGAGCTGCTGCTGCTGCTGCTGCTGCTGCTGCTGCTGCTGCTGCTGCTGCTGCTGCAGAGCCACAGAGCAGGGCAGCCACGGCTTCACATGGCACCACAGCAGTGCAGGCACAGCTGAGGCTTTTGGGGGTAACAGAATTATTCTTTCTGGAAGGAATCCAATACTCATGAAGCAAGATATTTCTCAAAGGCACAAAGAAGCATAAAGGCTCAGCTCCCTCCTTTAACAATTCTAACTTTCCATTATTTCCTTTATTTCATGGGCCTGCCTATAGGTCATATATTAATTATTACCCTCTTTCTTCTGCAAAACAAGCCTCTTCTCTGACCAGACTTTCCTCTCCACCTTTCTTCCAAAGCTGTCCTCTTATCATTCACTTCCTTTCATGCTCCATCCACCAGCTCCCACCTCTACTCAAATCCAGCATTACTCTCTCTTCTTTCAAATCCACCACGTCAAACACATCACAGGAAAATGCTTTCAGATCAGCCCCAAGTTAAAAAAGCACACTAGTATCATGTCCATAAGTTGTCTTTTCCTCAGTGTTGTTATGTATTAGTATCCAGCTGCTTGGTAAGGATCAGAGGCTGCAATTATTTTTGCTGTTACTGCAACTGCAAAGAACAGCTGAAAGCATCAACAAAGGCTTTGCTGCTCACAGAAGTGGCACTCAGATTTTAAATTCAAGACAACAGGAAACATTGACCTCCCTCTGCACCATCAAGAAATCTGCTGGCACTTGACAAACAAATGCAATAACAACAGCAGCAGCAACTTCATCAATAGGGGCCTGCCTGGGCTTTTATGCCTCTTTCTGCCTTCCCTGTGCCTGAGAACCTGATGGGAGATAAGCCCTGAGGCAGCACCAGAAACTTTGAGCACAAGGCTGAGGATTCTGAGGATAAAGCTGAGGGAAGAGCACTTTGCACACATGTGAGTACAGACCCAGCACAGACAGGGCATCCAAGAGCTGCTGCACCAGCCAGCAGAGCAGAAAACTCTCCTTCAAGTGCTCAAATGTTTTCAGCCTTGGGCTTTTGAGAGAAGATTCATTTCTCCTTCTGTATTTCCCTACTTAATTTCTTATTTTCAGGTGGCTGTTCTGAGACATGGTGCCTTGGTAAATATAACAATATAAAATATTTCAGTTGGACATTGAAATGAATGAATGGCAGAACAATAACGTAGGGCTAGTACATAGTTTCCTCTCAAGCATGTCCCTAGAAGGAAAGCTGGAACAAATCACAGCACTATAATTCATGCTCTCAAATTACTATGGACTGACTGCACATGGCACGTTGTAAATTATAGACTAATATTTTAATGCCAGTAGCCAATCCGGATTTATTTACTACTCAATTATTTGTGGTCTTTTCTGTACAGGTCTGTGAGAAGTTGATGTAGAGCTGCAGGGTATTTTGAAACAAGAAATTTTATCAAGCCTATATATTTGAGTTCTGAGGTTTTTAAACTGGTATTTTGACAGTAAAGAAATATTTGAACCTGTAAGTGGGATTTTTTTTTTTTTAATAAAGATATGCTGTCTCTTTATTAAGTGACCAATTGTGATCAAAAGGGCTGGGAGATGAGAGTCAAAGCCTCCCAAGTGTAACCAAAACATCACCTTTTTTTTTTTTTTTTTTTTCCCTTTTTTTTCCACTTTTTTTTTTTTTTTTTTAACCAACTGTTTAAAAAACCCCAAACAAACAAAAACACAGGAAGACAAACACATTAGATGCCAGCTCTATTGCTACTGGCTTAAAAGCATAAGGATCCCAGTCTTCCTGACATTTCACTTCTCAAGATCACTCCAAGGGTTTAGCCTCAAGTGAGCTGCATGAACAAACCTAGCACACGATGAAAAGTCAGGAGCAGGTGCAGCTCTGAAGGGGTCATGCCAAAGCTGAATGGGCAGATGAAAGCCTGCAGCTCCAGTGAAATGAAGCTTTAATGTTGCAGTTTGCTCTTAGCAAGTCATTCTGGTGAAGTTGGCCAAAGCTTTTTAAATGTAAGAGCATTTCTGCATGTTGATTAGCAGCCAGGAGCTACAAGCATGGAAATGAAACACTCATAGTATAATTTGCACATATTTGTTGCAAAACCTAATCAGGATTGCAGTGCTTGAGACAGTAAATCAAAGACATGTCATAAACTTCTCCAAGGAGTTCATGTCCAGCATTTTGCAGGAACCGGGCAAACACTAGTGCTAAAATAAGAGTGCAGTCCAATGTAGGCTCTCACATCCACAGAACTAACACGAGTCCATTTATATTCAGAGAAGATATATTGCACTCTGGAGTTCTCCAGTTATGTGAACATAACGAGGACTGACCTAATTTTAAGAATTGAGAGAGCACACTCTCGTGACATGTGAAAATGCTGCCTAACGAGGACTGACCTAATTTTAAGAATTGAGAGAGCACACTCTGTTTGCTTCTCCTTCCACTGCTCCTTAGCAAGTGTCTTCCCCTCTAACAGCTCCTGACCAAACCAGTACAACACATTGGCTGACAATGGCACTTTTTTCACTGTCCCTTTAGGATCTCATTGGTTAACAGTAACTCTAAATTGCTCAGGAGAAAGCAAAGACCACCACCAACCTCCCCTGCACCTGAAGCTCAGGGGCTTCTTGGTACTCGTCCTCACAGCAAGGGTCAGAGGAGTGTTCAGAGCCCCTGGCTGGGGTACCTCAGTCACCTGCAGTTACTTCAGCACCATTAATACACCGTAAGGAGGAAACAACACCGCAAAGCAAATTAAAATATTTCTCTGATTGCATTGAAAATTCAGCTCCAATTAAAAAATCATTGACACTGAGAAAAAAAATCAAACTGCTTGTGTCAAATGGCTCCTAAATTAGAAGCCTGAGAGAGCCCTGTCACCCAGGCAGATTTAATGAAATATTATTTCAGAAGTAGAGGTCATGACTGCACAGCAAAAGCACTTCATCAAAGGGAATCCAACTCATAATGCATCCACATCCTCAAGAGAAAAGATATAGCCAAGGTGGAAGGGCAAATGAAAGCTGTTGGGGTGGAGCCAGTGTGCCCAAAATCATGCTGCAGACCCGAGCCTGTTCTACAATTGCTGTCCTGACTCTGCCCAAGCAGTCCTTGAAGGACTACTGCTCACTGCATAATCTTCCTTCAGCTGGTCATGTGTGGATTAAACTAAACACCTTACATGCAATTTCTGAATTAAAATCCTTTTTTTTCCATATAACCAATATCTTCCATATATACCTGGAAAACTTACCTGGAAATACACCTGGAAAACTTGCATTTGCTCCTGTAAAAATTTGCCACTGGAAATGTATCACACATCTTTCTATACTCAATAAGCATTAAGTTTTTACATGCCTATTTATTTTCTCTACTGTTTCTATGATCTTTTTTCATAACTCAGATACAGTAAAAAGAAAAAATAGTAGAAGCTAAAATCCTTTAGTCATGAAATTATTAAAGTTATCACGATTAGGGAGTTGCTGAATTATCTGAAATTACTTAAATTCTCTCTTCTGCATGTCTTAAGTAACCCTCTTTATGGTATACACAAAGAAACTGCAACTGAATCACACTAATAAATGAGAAGTTGGGTGAACAGCTCCTGGATAAACAGCCAATATTCAGATCAGTAATGCAGAAAGAAACATTAGTGCATTTCACTGCCTCTTATTACACAAGTGAAAAACAGGGGGGTCTGCTCTTTTCACATCTGGCAAAAAGGAGAATTAACAGAGTCATAGTATGAATACAGTAATTGAGTAAGACAGCTCTTTCATACTTATGGGCAAAATTAAAACCAGTAAAACATTAATTTTAATCCTGTGGGCATCAGCTCCATAAAGCACAGCTCTAGACACGAGGGCGAGCACTCATGTAACTACCTTTGTAAAAGATTATGTGACTCAAATGTTCTTATGTTCAGCCAGCTGAAAACCCTCAACTCTTTTCCACAGAAACGAACAAACACGTTTTTATTCTTAAGCTACACAGTGGAAGTCCATATGCAAGGAAGCTCTGATTTTCCTGCTGAAACACCCCGGCCCGCCATCTAAAGCGACGCGCGGCTGGCAGCGGATCAAGCTGCCGTTTTCTCTCCGTGCTGCCTGCCCTGCCCCTGGACTGCCATTCCCCGGAGGAAGCAGCACACAAACCCACTCCCAACCCTGCTGTTATAAATGAAAATTGCGAGTCAGCCAATTTTAATAAAAATATGAAAAATAAAATTTATTTCGCGACTGCAATAACAGTGCGATAGCCACCACCAAAAACGGACAGCGTATCACCCCCGGGCAGTGATGCGGGTGAACGAGAGGAAAGCTCCCCCTCACTGGTCCCTTGTCCTCCCCATCCACACCAACTGCTTCGAGGTAGCAGTTCTTATACAGTTTATTTCGCCCGCAGCAGAAAGTCTTTGTTTCTCTCAGAGTTCTTCATATTCATGTTGGTTTCTTTCTCTGGCTTGGGCTGCACAAAGCCTTCGTCCGGGAATAGAACGATGCACTTCCCTGGTTCCCGGAATCTGGCATTCAGATTCAGGGTGATGATGATCCTGGCCCCCCTCAGATAGGCATCTCGTCTGGGCCATCAGCACCTGGCGTGTTTGGGCGTAGGTGCCGTTGAATGCTCGTCCTTGGTGCAGCTGGAGTCCTCTTTGGATGCAAATGCCGTGATATCCATCGGCCGTGGGTTATCTGGCCAAGAATTCCCAACCTGAAGGAAAAAGGGATTCTTCCCCCCCTCCCTCTGCAGTTTATTTTATACACTTATATTTTATACAGCGTTTATTTCCACGAATTACTAATTACATTCCTAACACCTGCCTTCCTCCGTGCTGCACACCAGGGCAGGTCCCAGTTTTGCCTCCCGCCGGCGTTCCAGGCCTGCCTGCTGTGGATTTGCGGCCGGGGACAGGCAGTGCACGGGGTCACCGCTGCTTCATCCCTTCAGCTTAACGCACCGCCAAGCGCGCGTCAGTCCCGAGAGTGAGCTTAGCCCCGAAAATGAGCTGCGGCCAGGGCCGTGTCACAGTGAATTTAATCCTGTTCTCATCTACACCGACTACTCCATCACGCCTTCCTCCAGCCCAGTGAGATAGCTGCCTGCGGTCCTGCACACGCAGGAGCGGCTCCGGTGAGGTCCTTGGATGAACAGTGACGGGTGTGCCTGGGCTCGCTGTCACTCTGCCATCGCTGCTAAAAGCACCATCTAAATAAAACCCCGTCCCACGAGGGCCAAAAGGCCCCTGGACAGGCGCTGCCTGTGGTTTGCATGCACCAGGCCTGAGGGGCAAAACCAAGTTCCACTTCTTAAGGAAAAGAATTCAATGTTAAAAAAAAAAAAAAACCCAAACAGTAACAGGAGCTGCCTAGTATCTTCCTCTCATCTCTCCTTGTTTTATGCTCTTAGGTGGGCTAACCAGAAAGGGAAGCAGGCCAGCATCATGAAGCAGATAATTAACTCATCCTGCATTATTAAACCATACCAGGTATGATGTTGACCATCTACAAATATAATTGGCAGCTAATGGTGAATTAGTGCTGCCAAGTCATCTTCTCTCTATTTTTCTCAAATTATTTTCCCCGGGGATGTGCTAGAAAGGAGACATTCCAAAGCCCTTTATTTAATATAGCCACTGACTTTTGAATGCAGTAATTGAAAAGGACAAAGCAGAGACAGTGACTTAGGGAATTAACTTCATAGCCTAGAAAATGGATTTGTTCTCACATCAAGTGACAAAGAACTTGATGATCTCAAGAAATCCTTCCTGGGTTTGTTCAGGTCACAGCCTCACTTACAATGCAAAAAGAAAGCCCAGAGCTATTATACACACAAATTTCAGCTTCAGACAACTGACCAGGGCACAAACTCACGTCCTGTACAGATGACCCAGCCCTGCCCACAGTGGCACAGCCCCCCAGGGAAGAACAAAGCGGGTTTGCACCAGCAGGAGCTTCACTTGTTGTACCAAACAAACTCAGGGGTGTTTGGGGTACGGGGTACCATGTCTGGAGTGCATTCCTTCACGAGACACAAATGGCTGGGCTGCTCCCAGGATTCACATTCTGAGCATCCCACAGCACCCACAGGTGGCTGTAAACCACAAGGGGCATCTTTCCATCCAGTTTTCTTGATTTTACATCAGTTGTTTCCTCCTGTTACAGCCTTTAGTTCTCTTTAAAGACATTCATCCTCCAAAGAGTTTGCCTTTTTCATCCAACCCCTGTAATTGGTGAAAGTACTTCAGTGTTATAGTCCGTGAGGAAATAGGAATTATTAATGCTTTATTACTCACATTTTATTGCAGCTTTACGGAGAGGAGACCTCATTTTCCTCGTGATTTAAACAAACCTTTTCTTTTCTTTACAATTCATAAAGAATTAAATTTTTCAAGTTTACCCTGTGAGGTTCATTTGTGATTGCTCTCCCAGAACTGGTTTGATTTTTTTGGATAAATTTTACCTATACAAATACTTATAGAGAAACTATATTATCAGCTGTTACCAAAACCCCTCCTACTGCCACAATCAGCAGGATTTACAACATTTAGATTACTTGAACATATTGAATCATAGTAATCTAAAGTTATGGATGTAAAAAGTAATACTGCAACCCAATTTCTGTCCTTAAATATCTAAAATAAATATGTTTTCAGTATCGTTTACTAATTTCCAGAGGAAATATGCACTCATCTCTAAATGCAAGAACTGCATTAACTAACAAGAACAGAAATTGAGAGTTTGAGCAGCTTGTGTGGTCCCTGTGCACACATGTGAAGTTTGATAATGGACACAGGACGTTACTCTCCTCGTTATCCACAGGCATAGTTGTAATTTTAAAGGCCTGGACTTAAGCCTTTGTCATTTTATTTAGACTTTTAAATCTGGGGAAAAAAAAAAAGTTAGCAATGCTATACCATCATTAGCAGAATAGTAACAGCATGAAAATCTGTATTTGTATTCAAAACATACACACATTCAAAGTGTCTGTCTCAAAGATAAATTGCCTTGCAGTCACACAATTAAGGGACTTGAATAAGAAACTTGCTTGATTGGTTTGGTAAAGATAGAAAATTATTTCAGGCAATTAAATCTAAATGTGACTGCAAGGAGCTACAGAAAGAATGGTGAGGAAGCATTCAAATTCAATAGTCTTAAAACACTGTAATACACACACGGGTAAAGCAGTGCTAACTAAATATACTTAATAGAATACTCACCATCCCTAAATAAAGTAATATGAGAGTCATTGGGAATGGGTTTATGAACGTGTTTGATACTCACAGGCAGTAAAAAGGCAGATATGTCTGGAATTCCTAAAAAGAAGATATACATGAAGAGAAAAACATGAGTTTTTCTTAGCAAAAGTCTCTGAGTTTTGGTCATTAATCTGTTTCTTCTACTCTTATCCAAGCATTCTGTGTGTTACCAAACCATCAGCAGAGATCAGGAATTTGGATGCCAGGACCTTTGTTTGCTCAAGCACGATTGTTCTTATGCATGTTCTAATCACCAGTGACCTTTCCCTATTCGCATTTTTGGTGGGATTATGTTTGAAAATATATAACTGATTATTTCTTTCTTTATTTTCAACTCCCTGCATAGAGCTGAGCCCTGATGGCTATCGCTGCTCCTCACAGAAGGCAGGAGCCAGCATTCCCCTGCACCAGAGTGTCCCCAGGGATGTGCCCTGCCCCACGGCTGCACAGCACACCAAAGGAGATGTGCTGAAGTGGGACTAAGGCTGCTCCAGAGAGAACAGCTTCCAGACTGGCACAACACAAAGGTGGCAGAAGAACTAATAAATAATGAAACCTTTGCTTTTCAGTATCTGCAAGTTCTGGCATTTAAGAAGTTGTCTGTAAACCCAAAGTTTATAAAGCTTGATGATTCAAGGAGAATAATCAGTTATTGTGTAAAGAGCAAATAATTCAATTCAGGATGAAGCAAATTACTTTCCCTGCAGGGGTACAGCAGCAGAGTAAGCAGTGTTTGCTGAGCATCCCTCCCAGCTGCTGCACCCTTGCAACACAGTCATGGGGTGGCTACAGGGATGTGACAGGACTGAGCAGGCATGAGGAGGCAGCACAACAGTCACATCATCCCCTTGGGAACTCATACACGGCCAAGAAAGCCCAAGTAGTGCCTCAACCCAGCAGGAGGTAACACTGCTGAAGAGGGTTTCAGACACAGAAGGCCAGTATGGACAATTGTCCAGGTGCAGTTATCCAGGATTACATCACCTCAGTTTATTGGTACTGCTGAGAAATCTCTATTTCTGCATAAGAGGAAAGAACTGAAGGCAAGTACAATCTTTATGTTGATTTCTGTGGTCTTTAGATCAGGTTTTAAATGTAGTGTCTTCATCCACAGCCCCTGGAGACACTACAAGGCTTCCACACATGGAAAGCCCACAGCAGGTCCCTCCTGTGCAGTGGCTCCTCTTCTGCTGTGTGTGCCCTGCTCTGCCTTGGGAACTGACAGACAAAATCTTCCAGTTCCTTAACCTCCTGCCTGCTCCTTCATCTCACACCACACAAAACTAATCTGCTTACTCCTAAGAGCCAGCTCTTGTCCTCCATAAATGAAGTCACTGTTGGTATTGGTACATTTCAGAGAGTTTGGAGTGAGTCACTTGAGTTTCTTCATCAGTTTCTGTATTTATGAAGGGTGGTAAGATCTATAGTGCACAGACAGTCCTCCCCATTATGACAGTACTGCTACAGATCACTATAAGCAAAAAAGTGCCTGTCACTCATTTTGGTATCTATGTTTTAGTGGTTGTTATAAATGGGCTCATGGACTTACCTACAGCCTGGGCAAACACCCCTGCAGGGCCAGACACCATTCATTTTTGCAACACTTGCCATTGTCTTCAAGTGGACAGTGTTTGAATACCTAAATGCATTTGCAGAGTGATTGTCTAGGCCCATTACTCATTGACTTTTCATTCAATGTCCTGGAAGTCCCAAACATCCTGAGATCAGCAGTGACTTCTTAAATAAACCTATTATTAGAGCAAGGCAGGAGCCCAGATCCATGAGGATGTACTTTCAAAGCCCCTTTGCTTTGATTCTGCATTTGCTATACAGAAATGAAATTTCCAATCTGGACAGTAGGGAGTTCTGGCAAACAGGCAACAGACAGAGAGATGACATTATTTGATATCAATTCCTTTTCTTGGTGTCAGTTCTTCCATATCAGAATTTTTACAAGGCCAGCATTGCAGTTCTACCAGCAATGCTGGCATAAGAAAGACTGAAAGAAATTGAATTAAAAAAAAAAAAATCAACGTGACACTCACTGTGTCTATTTTCTTACTGGTCTCTGGGATAGCATGATCTATAACAGCACACCTTCAGCAAAATTGGAACAGAAAAGGCATGTATATTTAAATATTAATAGCTTTCACTGCTCTAAAGCATTAGAAACAGCTATGCTCACTACACACTAGAGAGCTGATCCCAGGACAAGAGGTATAACCCATCATTATCTTCCTAATGTGCACAACATATTGATTTTTTTCCTTTTATTCATGCATCAAGGCTCCCAGTGAGTGCACGTGCACATATGGGTCTATTTGAGTGTGTGGAGTAAAGAGCAGAGATGGATGATATTCTTTGGAGATTTCAATCCATGTCTCTGGACACAACAGCTTCTGCCCTAACATTTTACGTTTCTCTGCTCCTTCCTGTAGGAGCTGTTGTTTCTGTGCTCACCCTGCAGCTGTGAAATGAGAGCCTGAGCTGCGTCTCAGCTGAGAGCAAGCAGTGAAGCGTGATACAAACCCGACTTTCTTTCCTCTCTGCAGCAAAATCCGTTGCTTTTACACTGCTTCCAGCCTCAGCTGAACGGAACTTGGCAGGACACACTCACTCGTGGTCCTGCAGCTCATGCAGGATGTCGTACAGTGCCCACATCAGCTCTCAGCTGAAGCCCCTGTCAGCAAATTGAACCATGTCAGAACTGTTTAGAAAAGCAGGAGAAATAGAGAGGAGAGCTAAATAAATAAGCTAAATAAACTCTCAGCAAAGTAAACTCACAAGCCTGTATCTTATTACTCATTAGCATGTATTTCTTTCTGTTAAAAAAAAAACAAACCAGAAATGTGTAGCAATTGTTGTAGTTCTCCTGGAATTTTACTGATATGGAAAAAGGTAATACAAGAGACTTTGCCTGATGCTCCGTACTGATACTCCTTACTCCCTGTTAGCCAGGAACCAAACCTACATTTCAGAATACACTCTTTTTTGCAAAGGTAGAACTGGCCTCAAGCCCAGTGCACATTTGGACCTTTGATGTGTCCTTAGTTCTTGCAAAAGAACAAGATTTTTCCTAAGGGGAAAGGCAGAAACCTCTGAATGAGTGTTACAGAACTGTTTTTGGCAAGGTCTGCTGATTTGTGTGAAAGACGTTGTTGCAATTTCAGGACACACATCATGTGAATGAGAATGCCAGGGCTCATGTGAGGTTTGTCTGCAGATTCCAGCCTGCTGTATTTCTTCTCCAGCCAGGACTTGGGAAAGATATAAATAGCCCTTAGCATGCTGGCAAACAGAGCTGTGACAAAGTGCTGGGCTGACTCCTCAGTGTCATCCTGAAGGAATCAGCACTTTTTTGGGATGCTACTTCAAATCTTAATAATTGGAATAGATTGAAAAGATCAAGCGTACCAAATACAGTGATTCCAGTTCAGAGCAATATTGTAAATGCACAAAAATCAGGGGCATGGAAGGAAAATTCCCTCTAGAAATAGTCTATTTTTCTCTCACTTCACTAATCCAAAAGGATTTAGCCTAGTACTAAATGTACACACTGGTTAGAGAAAACAATCTATCCAGCCTTAAGTGCCTTCCATGGCATCTGCTGCACAAATCCAGTGTCCCAGAATACTCCCAACTTAACCATGCTGGTTTTGAGTGAGCTCACGGACAAAGGCAAGAAGAAGAAATGAATACAGGCAGATTGGACAGAAAATCCATTTGCAGAAATTCAGTCTCATATTTTCACTGACCTCAGGAAAACTATAGCAGAGATAATTCTGCTCCAAGTGCAGCATGGTGATGGCTTTAAAATGCTGTGCCAGCTGGCAGGAGAAATAGAGAAGAGTCTAACAAGGAGGGGTGCTTGGAGCGTGTACAAGCCCAGAAAGGCTTCCCTGACTTTGTCCTGTTAGAACATGGGAAGTACTGAGAAGAAACCCAACCACCCCTTCCCTAGAAGCACGGCTGGACTCATTTTCAGCTATAATTCATGCTTACCTAGCCCTTGCCAAGAACTGCCTAAGTAAAACCAAGGTAACTTCCCCAGCCACCTCACTCTCCAGTGTACACAACAGGCTCATGTATTTCTCTGTACTCCCCAAGAATAACCTTTGGCTGATAAAAAGCCAGAGTATGTCTTTTACTACACACGCCTCTCAGACCTTAAAATAAAGACAGTGGGTGATGACAAACCCAACAAGGGAGGCCTCAAAACATATTTCCAGTGACCTGGATAAACAAAATGATGGTCTTGTCCAGACTTCCTATGCAGCTCCACCTCCAAAGGAGACAGCCTGGGAATTCAGGTGCTGAATGCCCCTGCTCAGACTGAGGAGGTCTCACCAGGAGCGGTCCCTGCTGTACCCACCTACACAAGCCTTTCAAGCACAGAAGAAAGGAGTGGAATCTAAAATGTCCTCTTTTCCTAAGTCTGAAATCAGTAACTATTTGCCAAAATGTTTGCATCTAGGTATTACTCCGAGGTCATGATGCTCAGTGTGAGATCTGCTGCCTTACTGCGCTGGTAACGAACTCATAAATGTCTGAAGGGGACATGCAGTGAATGTCACTTCCAATTTCTGTAGAGACCAGTTGATTATTATGGCCCAAATAGAGTAAAGGTGCTAATTGACCTACTAAGAGGCTGACTGCATGAAGATTCAGGCCCAGGAGCTTCTATGCATAGATGCACTTTTCATGCTCTGTATACTGTAACTTTCTGGGTATTTTAACCTTACTAGAATTCATTATCTCTCTTTTCTGTCAGTTTAGCTCAATCATATAGAGCAAAATAATTGGCCTTTACCAAAGCAGGCATGCAAAATTATAATCGAAAAGTATACTGTCCAGAATTTAGACTTCTTTTTCCATTCCTCTGCCTGTATTTGTGAATTTTTCTGCTAGAAAACAATCACACCCTGACAGAATAGGTTCAGGAAAGGATGGCAAAACCTTCTGTCAATAAACCTGGTGGGACTGGGATTTGGAATTTCTATTCTCCTTAAATATAAAACATCTTAGTTTTTACCCCATTGATTTGCTATTCAAGCTGCTGCAAATAGCTCTTTTTGGTCTTAAGAAAGTGTTGTTTGCATAAACCTAGCCTAAAGCAGACAACACCAGAGCAATTTTTAGAAACAATTCTAAAGCAATGGAATATCCTGGGCGAAGTGAAGCTCAACTGGCACATGGATCAAGCTGAATGGGTAAAATTCACATTAAGACATTATATAGTGCATGTATATGATCCCTGTTAACACAGGATTTAGCAGCCTCCAGCGTTGTGAGTCACTCATCTTCTCAGCATCCCAGTGAGGAAGCAGAGAGAAGCTGAGGGACTTGTTCAAGCACACAGAAATTATGGAGAAGAATGAGGAATGGATCCAACCTAGACAAAGCAGGTACAGAGCTCTGTGTGCCACAGAGCCAGTCCACCTGCTGAACTCCATGCAGAAAGAAAAGTCCTGAGGAGAACCATAGGAGACATCACACACAAACCTACATTTTGGGCAAAACCAAGATCTCTTTCCATGGCTCTCCTCCCTGACTGCTGGTTGCCTGCTCCAGTGATTTCAGCAAGGCTCAGGCTTACTCCAAGTGCTCCTAATGGAAGACCAAGGAACCACCTGAACCAACTCTATTCTCTGTTGCATTCAGTTATAAAGAACTTTTATGCTTCTAGGACAAAACTCTTGGATATAGAAAAAAATCATTAAGAAACATCTCACATTTTAGTTGCTACCATCTTCCTGCAAATTAGATGACTTATTAAGTAAATTATCAAAAATAAAACCTAGCCAGTTAATCATCCTTTAATATGGTAGATTACATTGATTTTTTAATTGCTGCAAGATTAAAAAAAAATCCCCAAAATAATGTACACACTCATGAGCCAAACAGGAGAAGTTCATTACATGCCTCCCCCAGAAGCACATAACCCAAGGAACCAGCTCAATTCCGTGTTCCCTGGGAGCTGTACAGGAACAGCAATCTCTCTAGAAGAACACACAGCTGGCCTGGGCTCAGCAGCTTAGGAGCTGGGATATTTGTTGTTTGCCTGACAAAAGTAATCAACAATTGCTATGCTGTAGTCACCAGAAAATTCCCCCTGCCAGAACCTAGTGATGGACCCAAATGGTTCTCTAAGTGGTGGGAGAAGTAAAAATTAAACACGTGACTTCTCTTTTTAAAATCATTTAAACTAATATAAATACTGAGTATTTAAATACTGAGCAATAAGTACTGAGTCAGTAACTAGGAATTCTAATATCTTATTGCCAGGCTTAAAGCACAGTTTTCATCCCACCTGATTAAAGTGACGCTGATTGTACACAGGTTAGGACCTGGCTCTGCAGAAATGGCATCACTGATCTCAGAGGAGGAAGAAATCACTGATAATAAAGCAAAGTAAAATTCAGCCTTCCTCATGTGGAAAGCTACCAGTTGCTGCACCTGCTGCTTTCTGAAGCCAGCCTCCTTCCTCCTTTACAAAAGCACTTGTAAATCTGCAGGCAAGTCATAAAAGGGAAAAGCTCCCACAGAACATTTCCCTGTAATTCTGTGCCAGCAGGACATGACAGATGACCACCTTTAGTTCCACCACCCCCCTTGTCTACCCAGTGTGCACAAAACCAGCTCGAGTGCTGCTCTCAGAGCCACAACAGAAAGGAGCCAGTGGATGCACAGAAAGCAGTGGGTGGTTTGGGCCTCTCAGTAATACAAAGTTCAATGAAATTAGGCTGTATCTGGTTTACCAGTACTTAGTTCTCCAGCTGAGTACTGGCAAACATAGCAAGAACCATCAGTGAAGTGGTTTATGCATTTGCCAACTTGCCGGTCGCCCAGTGCTGTGATAAAATTGGAAGAAGCAGCTGATGTGTTAAGCAAAAGAGGAGGAGGTGGGTAAAGGCAAGGAAGGAGTAAGAGGGTGTAAAGAGTCAAGTTAGAGAAGGAAAAAATGTCTTAGAAACTCAACAGTAAAAGAGGTCGTGTGAATAGTTAATTCACAAAAACACTGGGATTAACAAATTGTGAGAGATTTAAAGGAGCAAAATCAGAAGGGTTGGGAAAGTTACTACCATCCTAATATGAAAAAACATGCTATGAGTAAAAAGCTAAGAAAACAAGGAAAAGCCCATCTCCTTAACTCCTGTGGGTAGTGACTTCATGCTTTGTATTCCTGGTAAAGCAAGAGCTTATTCCTTGTCACATTCCTGCCCCTTTGGCCCCAGGCGCTTTGGAACTTCACAGCTGACTAAAGCTGTGCTCACCAGAAGGACAAGGCTTCGAACCACTTCAATACCTCTGCAGACAGGCAACCACCAGCAGAGAGAAATCCCAATATTAATCTTGATTAATCTCTTGATTAATCAGGGGACCTGTACTAGAAACAGCCTTGCAAACCAGACTCCATTTTCAGCCAGTTCCGAAATTCCTGGGTCAGACCTACTCATACTTCAAACAATTCTTGAATGACCCAAGAAAGAGAATAAGGCTGGGTACCAGAGTTTCTGGGGTTTCTTGGTGTTTTTAGGCAGTAGAAGCTGCTTAAATTATGACACAACATACCACTGTATGTAGTTGGGTGCTAACTCCAAATAAAATACTTAGCTTACTCTACATAAAACCCCCATCACCTACTGTGGGGGCCAGAGAGCTTTAATTCTTTGCATGACTTTAGGCAAAGCAGAGTGTAAATTTTCAGATAATTTGAAGAGTTGACAGACAATAGACAAAGGATTCTCCCATGGGTACACACAGACATCCCCCAGGCATTCTGGTATCCAGTCAGTGCTTCCAGCTCTCACCTACACAAGAGACACTTGTCCTTCTTGTCTTGACAAGCTGGCTGCCTGCAGTGTGGTGGAACCTGTCTCCTCAGACACCTGTCTGACCTGGCATTGCAGGGCTCTGAGCACAAGCTCTGAATCCTCTCTACTTCTGGTTTAGATGTCTCTCCACATCTAACCTGTCTCTCGAAGTGCTCCTGATGGCATGGCCACGAGCAGGTGGTCCAGCAGCCCTTCAAGTGGATTTAAAAGCACAGCATCCTTTCCAGCACGTTCACACAGATTCACTCCAGAGTATCTCTAGTTTTGGAGTGTGGTTTCTAGTTAGTTCAAAGCTATCTTTTGTGAAGACTGCAATGTAAAGTGAAGCATCAGGCATAGCTTTTCCAGCTGGGAGTTGTTTATCCTCTGGAATCTCTCTTCTATAAGACTCCATCTCTTTTTATTGCAGCTGTCTGAAAACAGCCTGTACAAATCATATTAATAAAATACTAATCTGCTTTAATTGAAGTCTTTTCGAAGTGTACACAATAAGGTGATATGAAACACCCTGAAGATAATTTTTTTTAAAAGCACCGAAGCCAACATAAACCTCAATAATTGCTTGGCAAAGCGTAAGGCAGAAAAAGACCTGTGGGATCTGCAGTTTCCTGCAGGCTCACATTCATGCTCCCCTCTGCACAAACACGATACAAGAGCCAGGACAAACGGGCTGCACTGACATTTCCAGCACAGCTGTGCTGTGGAGAGTATAATTGGAATATAAACAGCATGGCTCTTGGTTTAAAGCAAGCAGCACTCCACACCAATGGTGTGTGTGCTTAGATCAGTGCTACTGCTGCAGCTTTGGAGGTGTCCCTGGCAAGGGAGCCCGCTCAGACAGGGGATGGGTAGTGGGAGGTAAGACATCAGGAGAGTCCTTTGAACACAAGCTGGCAGAGGCAGAACTTGGGAAAGCTGGGGGATGTGAGATTTCCTCCTACTCACCACACAGCAGCTGACTTCAGTCAGACAGAGAGGACTGGAAGGAGAGAAAAAAAGAAAAGCTAATACACGGCATGCACATATTCTGTGCTCCCTCATGATCACCCTTCACTGAAACCGTGTTACCAAGGGACCCAGCTGGTCACAGAAAATCTGGAACAATTCCTCTGATTCCTCTGGAAGCAGAGAGTGTTCCATACAATATGAGTTTCCCAAAGCCACCTCTTGAAAGCCTTGTGCACTAATGAACATCTCCTTCCTCTCTCTCCCCTCGGCTCCAGCTAACAAACCCCTAGAGATCTGCTTTGAGAGCAGTGGTGAAATTCTGTTCACTTGAAAATCCAATTTCATTCCTAGCACAGATATTCATATCTTCATAATCCACACATTTCTGCTCTCCTGTGCCAATCACTCCCTTTCTGCAGCCTCCCTGATCCCAGTGTTGGCAGCGCAACCCTGAAAGAACTACTAGGCTCAGAGAAACGCAAGACAGTTTGATTATAAGTGGATCATAAATTTTACATGTTAAAAAAGAGTTTTTTTCTTGTGAGAATTAGGCAAAACACAAGGGATTCATCTGAAAGAGAAGTTTTTGAATCTTGGGATGATACACTTTATCAAAGCTATCTTCCCTTGATGTGGCTAAAGACACTATGAAAGGCCTGTGACCTCTTTATTAGCCATTCCCATGTGCTAAGGGATGATAATAAGTCTTTAACAAACAGCAATTTAAATTTCTTTGTCCCAACACATTTAGCCTTTATAAAGAAATCAAGCATTATAAGCTCTCTGAGCAGTTTGTCCCCCTTCCTCAGCCACATAACTGAGCCCTGAAGGAGCTGTTTTCCAACACCTTGACTTCCAACCCCTTTCATGTCACATTCTAAGACTTCTTTACCTCTGTGTTTCAATGCCAGCAGCCTCAAGGACATAATCCTATCCAAGTGCAGGGATAAAAGAACTCAGGTCACCGGGAGAGCCAGGAGGAGTGTCCTCCTTTGGACTAACTTCTCAGCTCCAATGACCATGGATTCAGCTTGCTCTCAGGTGTTCACATTCAGCAGCTGTCTTCAGGTGAAAAGTAATTCCTCACTGACAGCTGTTACAAAAATTAATTGCTCTTAGAACTAACGGAAATCTTAACAAAATGGTGTTTAGGCAGAAAAGAGTCACATAAAGCATAAGAAGTCAGGACACATCTGTCAAACACAAGGTCGGGGGAGGCAGAAATACCCAACCTAGCTCAGAATGTCAAATGTGTGCACATGCTTCAAACCAAGCATCTTCCTGCTCCCAGTGCAAAATGGCCATTTAAAAGAAAATAATTTTAAAAAGAGGAATGTCAGTATATTTTTAAAACTCTGGGAAAGAAAATCAGTGGCAATCAGAGACTAGAAGCATTTCACCTCAGGGTATCTCCAGTTCAGTGTCTGCAATATTTACAACTTATTCAAAACCAGAACGTTTTGATTGGAATGATGACACACAAAATATTTTAAAAACAAGAAAAATCCTCACAAAATTAGTTCAGTGTTGGTCTGACCTGATCTGTCTGGTTTTGTGCCAGTCGCACTAAATCAATTACTCCTACTGCCTCAAATGGGACTGTAACAGGAATATTACAGACATGGTTCTAGCCTAGTCAAAACAGGATGGCTTCTGTCCCCTTGCATGCTGGCATGCTTCAGACTGACAGAAATAAGGAGCAGATGGAATACAGATTGCACTGGGTAGAACTCAAAATAGGTTTTTGGCTGTGGAAGACACAGTCGTCCCTGAAGCCTCTCAATAACACATAAGAAATTGTAAGGTTCCAGTTGAATTCTAAAAATACACCACCTTTACTGACAAGCAAATGTATCCCATGTTTATATTTAGCTCGTGGCCACATTCAGAGTGACTGCTGTTGAGCTGTGTGTGAGAACAGGGCCACTATTGTTTTTGACCACACACTGGGACAGATGTCACAAACCAAATTTGACAGAGATTTTATGGACTGCTAGGGAGGAATCACACAGACATACATAAGTTAATTATACAGGATTAAAAAAAAGAAAACCAGAACACGTAGTAAGCCAGACGCTTTGTTAATCACTTTGTATGACTACTTAGGAAACAAATAAATGACGCAGTGAGTCAGATCTGCTGAATCAAATGTTTTACTACTTAATCAGATGCCTCATCTCTTCAAACAGAAACATAGTTTCTTAAACTACAGGCAACATATTGCCTTGCATGTCACATAGTATGATTTCCCTCCACTGAGAAAAACCCCAGCAGCAATGAGGTGCACACGGAAGGTAAGGATAAGGTCACAGATGCTGCTGGGCAGAGCTGCCCGGGTGGGCTCTGCAGCTGCCTGCCTGGCATGCTGGTGTGCTGTGCCAGGGCCATCAGCACAGCCCTGGCAGGTAAAGAACTACAAATAACCAACAAATGTCCACCCATCAATCTGGGCTGTCACGGGAGTTTGCGGCTGGGGAGGAGGAGCCAGTTTTTTATTCAGCATCAGCATCTCACTGCCACCAACCCCCTCAAATATCAACAATTTGCATGGGTTTCCTTGCTTGGAAAAATAAACGTCTCCTGAGTTCTCATAAGCACAACTGCCACAAAGGATAATAAAGCCCAGAAGTGGTTACAAAACAGAGGCCCTCGTAATGATTTCCTTTCAGTCATAACTGATTAAATCCATACAACAGAATCCCAAGACGTCGCTAATGATAGTAGAATCTGTCAGTATGTGAGATGCTATGAGACTTTGTGAATTAAACCCCATTACTGCCCTAAATTATGGATAAATTTTCCCCTTTCCTTGGTGATATGCAACATATTTTTTCTTCAGGGCAGTTAGATGATGTCAGCACAAATTACTGCTTTCCACACAGTGCAGATGATAGAACCAGAGGCATTAAAGAAACTCCCAAAAGCCAAATGTGAAGAGACAGAAGGAACTGCTTCCTTTGACTTGGAAATAACAAATTCTGCTGTGGTATGATGGGTAAGGCAAAAGAAAAACCTTTCATTTGGGACACTGATGGAGCGTCAAAAGGTTTACATACTTAAAAATTTAGTTTGGATTCTTGCTCTAAATTACAAAAAAAACCCATCAATTAGAAGTGCCTGTGTTTAGATACTCATGTCTCTCCATTAAATGTATATTGATGTGTAATACTCAGAGACTGAGGTATTACCTAGCAAACTAATGAGCTCTATTTTCAGCTTTGAAAAATAATGAATGTGCAATTAGAGTGTTTTTCTAAATGGCTCCCTATTCTTTTAATTTTTCTTAGTATACCAAAGTTGAAGGAAGGGTAGAGGAAATGCTAGTGGTTACATGACAGGTTCACAAGCTCTATACATTGCAAAGTTTGCAGGCAGTAATAGGATCTTTTACTAGATCAAGTGATAAAACCACAAAAAAATCCAACACATTGTCAGACATGTGACTTTATAATTTTTTTTTTGTTACTTGAGATAGAAATACTGAATTTTCAAATCCAGGACCTGGGAATTGCTTCATTATCCTGCATAATATCCCTTTATTACCCTTCCATTACTGCCCTGTATGCACCAGCAGCCAAGCTCTTGCTTGCCATCTGCTGTTGCTGCTCCTGCACGTCAGCGCTGCTGCCAGCACGGCTGGGCCAGGACGCGGAGCCTGCAGGGGCTGCAGGAGCAGCTCAGCTGCTGCTGCACACAGCCGCGGTCCTGCTGCTGCACACAGCCGACTGTCCTGCCGCTGCACACCGCCGACTGTCCTGCTGCTGCACACCGCCGACTGTCCTGCTGCTGCACACAGCCGACTGTCCTGCTGCTGCACACCGCCGACTGTCCTGCTGCTGCACACAGCCGCGGTCCTGCTGCTCGCACGAGAGCAAGCAGGGCCCCCCTGAACCCAAAGGCAGAGCACGGGGGGCGAGCCCAGGCTCGGCGGCAGCAGATCCATTGGCCGGGCTGTGGATCATTCGGTGGCCGGGACGTCGGTATGAAAGCCTTCCTTGCCAGGGTGAAATAGAAATTTTTTAAGTTCACTTGAGTTAACAAAATTAATTAAGCATTTAAATTTTAACTTGTAGAATTATGCGTTGAATTTTAACCTTTTTCTTAAGAAACCTTTGCCATGGTACAAAGGGCATAGGAAATGCAAATTTCTGAAGCTTCTTGCATAAAGAACAGTACCGGAGGAGACCAAGGGATGCAAAGAACCCAGACAAAGGGGCTCCTCTGTCTCCAAGCTCATCAAGACTGACAGACGGACTCAGATAAGCACCAAAGGACCAAAAGCTCACGCGTGAAGGAGAAAAGTTCAAAAGTTCAATCATGATGAAGACCACAATCTTCAGCCTCAGAGACCACCGAAAGACCCCCGTGCGACCACCACAGCGAACCACTCAAGCCCAGAAGAGCGTGGACCTATTTAGCACGCCAGGAGAGGACAGGCGGGGCCAGGGGTTGACTGCACGCCAAGGCTGTGCAATGTATTGCATATGGAACACCTCTGTGAATAAAGATGTGGGTCACACCGAGGCTCGGGGCACAAGTTTTCACGAGAGCTATCTCGCTTGTGCCGGGCGCTGGCACACACACCCACTTCATACTACATCAGGTTGTGCAGTCTGTGTATTCCACGAATCGCTTCGAGGGCTGCGTTCCTCGTGGCCAGCTCCGTGCTTGCCATCAGTGTCTGGCAGCACTCCCTGCTCCTGCCCTGGACCTGGCTGTGCAAGGGCTAAAAAAGATCCCGCTGACACTTCCTCTCCAGCTCTGCACCACTACCCTCTGCATCCAACACAGAGCTCCATCTCCCAGCTATGGAGCTCCCTGCTCTGGTATCAGACCTCTGGCTTCTAGTTCTCCCAGTGCCTGCTGCTTCCCAAACTGAGAAGGTACAAAAGCGCTACATTTAAAGAATTAATTCTGGAGCTTCTCTCTAGGCAAAAATTAAGGCTGTACCTGCCTCCCCAGCTGCGAGATCTTTCCCACCAGTGTTTTCAGTTGCATCCTTCTCTGCAGTGCAGCAGGAACAATCTGACTTGTACCCAAACACTTTAAAGTGACCTTGAGGAGTCTCTCATACTGAAAATTTTCTGTATAATGGCCTACCATATTTTATGTACAGTGGCCTCCCACAGAACCACCTGCGCTGCTAATCTGTCCCAGCTGCATTGCTTTACATTTAACATATTTAATTAATCAGTTTAGAGACACCAAATTAACTTCACGACAGACAAGCCTATTGGATTTTACCAGTATTACTGACAGGACTGCCTTGGTGTGTCTGGTTCCTGTGACAACACACCGCAACACAAGCCCAGTGTCCATTTTATTTGCTTGTTAAGGAAAGCAAAAGCCTCTTTGTGAAAGCCAAATTACTACACAGCTTCCCTGTGTTTTCATGATTCTTTTTCATTCCTTGCCATCCAAGCCCTTTACAAACATTAGTTAATTCTTTGGAAATCCTTATCTTTGCTTTACACCTGGGGACAATGAAAAGACAACTGAGCAAGGATGGTACTTATCTAAACACAGCCCCAGAGACTAGTGGTAGAGCTGAGAACAAGTCCATGTCTTTTGGCTCTCAGTCTTGTATCCTAAAGCCCTCTTTTTCTATTTTCTCATTTAGAAATGTAGCAGTTCTAAATAAAATGGTCAAGTTCAAACAGTACAGTTGTCCTTCAGTCTTCTCCTCCTTCTCCATTAGAAGGGATATGCAGATACAGAAGTTATGATTCCCTCCACCATGGGTGCAAGAGAGAAACCTTTGCACTGTGCCACAAAGAGTTGAGAGTTTGTTGGTTTTTTTTCCTGGCACACAAGTGATCTCAGTAACAGAAGATTAATCCACAAATGCCCATGTCTCCTCCTAGGAGCCCAGTGTACAGAAGAGCCATTACTACCCTGGCATGGGCCCAACATGAAAGCAAGGAAGGAGGCAGCAGTGGGCAGCTCTGTCTCACTGAAGAGCTGTGGTTAGAATTCAAGTGAAACTCTTCACAATTTTGCAGTGGATGTGTTCTGCACCACAGCACTGCTGGCTTTTCCAGATGACCAGGTATGTACTTATCTATTGCTATTAACGTCCTGCAGCACAGAGAGGCCTCTTGAGAAAGAAAATAATTTTTCTGCCAAAAAAGTAACCCTTCTAATACAAGTCTGGCCAGTACAAAATTTGCCAACCTCATGGATAAAACTCACATCACTCTACAGTTCAAGCAGATGTGCAGGTGTGGCCCTGCAACAATAAATTCACAACAGCTTGAAAAGATCATGTTTGATTTATTCATAGCATTTACTTTTGGTAGACAGTAGAGCTTTTCTCAATAGCTTACCAACTACTGCAGAAAACACAGCAGTAAATGGTACTAAAATTTCAATCTGCATAGTTGACTGTGCATTTGCCTTAGCACAGACTGCTTAATCTTTTCTCTTGGGACAATGATGTTCCATTTCACAGCAATGTTATATGCATTACAGGTTTTTGGCACCCATGGTAAATAGTTTTTTGCTTCAGGTTTTTGCTATAGGACTTTCCACATATTTCAGTAGAAAGGTGTAAATACTGAAAAAGCTGGAAATAAATCCTGAGTAACTGATTCTTAGGCTTTGATGATAAAGAAAGTGAGGAGGATTAAAAGGGCCAATTCTACTCAATCTAGAAAACATTGTGAATACTAAAAACTTATAAATGGACCTTACCAAGAGATGTAATACAGTCTGTGGTTACACCTAAGCTGGAAACTGCACAGCAATTACACTGATTTGGCAATTAAACAAGCACAGTTTCTTATTTAGGATAATGTAGCAAGATAGATAAACTTAAGAAATTGTTTCCTACTCCTGGAATCTACATTTAGAGTTTTTACTTCAGAAAGTAAGAACATGCAAAAATCTGTATGCTGTATATGGAACACACTGATATTGCCAAGGATGTGCAAATATTTAGCTCCTTTTAACTCCATACAAAATACAGGCATTGTGAGAAAGGCTACAGCTTCATTTCCAATGTTTTCAAAGGATGCATGACTCTTGGCCAGCCATATATTGGACACCCAGCAGGTTTTCCTGCAGTAATCTCAAAGCAAGTAAGAGGAAGCAAAAGAAGACCAATAAAATTAAGAATATCAGCTCCAAAATAGCATAACCACCTCCAGCTGATGCTTCTGCACTGCTTTGGAGAGCTCTCTGGACTTGTTGCACTTGGGCACTTCAAAGGTTAAAGATGGTGAAGGTAATCAGTGAGTGATAGAGGCTTAATATTATTGCCTATGTACTCTACAAACATAACACATCTGTAGCTCACAAGTACATGGTAACCACTTCCAAAATTAACCAGAAGAGGAAAGCACTGGTTTTCAGGAGTGACTTTGTCTGCCATCAGTCATATTCCAGAGCAGAAAGGTGGCTTTTCATTTATCCATAATAATTTGCATTTTAACAATGAAAGCTGGACTTGCATCCATTGCTACTGAGTCATTCCTGTTAGTAACATTGTCCCAGTGTTATGAGTGGCAATTATCTGGAACATTTTGGGGGTTTGGAGCAGATTCTGATGGGATAGCATATAGTATCATCATCTGAAACCCTAAAGGAGTGTTATTTACCTGATAATTTGGTATCATCCACAGCGGTTTTGCACTGCCCTTTGCAAAAGCTTGATGGTGTTTTGCCTTGCCTGAAGACAGCTTATTACAAATACCTGTACAAAATGGTTAGAACCCATCTGGGAAGGCAAATGCATCTACAGAAATGCTGTAGGAAACAGACCTTATGACACAATTACCCACATAGACACAGTCCATCACTGTAGGGTAAGCCTCTAGATGAAAACTAGTTCTCCAGTATAAAGCATCTGGTAATCAAAAAAAAGTTTACTAAATTCCAAAGCTTTCAATTACAGAAGACTAAATGTTCCACATATCCTTGTCCTTCCCACTAATTTCTACTAACAGTTGTGAGGACCTCCTAAGCTCATCCAGCTGACAGTTACTGGAACTACAGTACCACAGTTTTGTTTTGCCTTGCAGATTTTAAATTGGGCTACACTACAGCACTGTGAAATGAAGCTGCAGCAGTACAATTTAACCCAAAAACATTAGCACCAGAATGACTGAGGCATCCCACTTCTCTAACAGGACAGGAAGTGCACTTGTAATGAAAAAAATTCCAGAAATGCAAAATGTTAGCTCCAGTACAGCTGTTCTAATGAGCTCGTCTAGGTAGTGGTGAGTAGGGAAAACCTGCAGAGCCCTCTGGGTATTTGCAGAAGTTACCTGTAAAAAGTTCCATTTTTCAACCAGACAGAAAGCAATGTAAACCTTGCTGCTGATGACATGAGCCAGGACTTTGGCAGATATCATTAACTTCACACCTAAAAGGGGCTAGGGTGGGAAAAAATTGCCATTAGTTGACATTTTCTGTAGTAATTTTCAACCAGAAAGTGACAGCTGTTCTCTTAGTGCAACATTAAGTCAGTTCTATGTTTTCTGAAACTTCATTTCAGCATCACAACTACTGGAAACTAGCTGTGCCCTTCCACCCAGAAGCATTAATTTTTGCAGCAAACTGCCTGTACCTGTGCTTGTGTCATTAAGGAAGCCAGCTCTACCCTAGGTTGCTTCCACTTTGAAAGCTCCAGCATTTCTGACTGGTTCTTTCCTAATACAAACAGCAGCAGGAAATCACCACGATAAATCCACAGAAGGGGACTGCCAGTTTCCCGGGACACTTGAACATCTTGCATTCCTCAAGCATCTGAGAGCTCCAATACCCCACGGCATGCAAAGCATCGCTAGCAGCCAGCCCCAGCAGTTCAGGCTCGGCTCCCTGCCGCGCCATTCCCACGCTTTCACAGCGCAAGAACATGCAAATCCACAGTATCACATATGCTAATGTCTGCTAAAAAGGCATTTCATTTCGGGACCTCAGCTTAATAACAAATGGAATCCTGCAGCATCACTGTGGGGAAAACAATTGCAGAGCACGAGTGGTGAAGGAAGACCTTGAGCGCTCCGTCAGAATGAATGAATGAAAGTGGATGGCGAAGGAAGGTGTGCGAAAACCAGCTGTGGTAATTCCTCCCTTCCACCTCAGCTTCAGCAGGATAACCCAAGCAATCAGGCCATGGCCTGTGACCCTTTTGCTCTGTGAGGGCCCGCTGCTTTGGAGAAGCAATCCCAGCCTGTTTTGCTATACCCTGAACTGCTACTCAGCTCTCAGGCACCAGCCAGCGTAACATGGCACAAGCACAGTGACTCCAGGGGCCACACATCGGCTCCTTCTACAAGCACTGCAAAGCACAGAGCCTGGGTTGGCAGATGGAAGGTTTGCCTTTGGGGAGAAAGAGGTCAAATATCAGAATGTAACAACAGAGAAACAGATGCAGTCTTTCTTCCCCATCACGCTGATACTTTGCTCAAACACACCCTGTGAACTGAAGGTTCAGCTCTGTGAAAGCAATTCCCTGTACATGAGGAGAGACAATCTTGCCCAGCAGGCTCAGGAGTGTAGCCAGGTCTCTGATGTACCAGCCTCTGACAAGGTACATGACAAGCACACTGAAGTGAGAAGCACAAAGTGGAAGGCTCAGGATAAAGACTTTACTTGGCACACACCTCCTAGGGTTTTTGACCTTTGCAAAAGAAGAATTTTCTATAGTCTCTTTTTACATGCTGTTGATTAAACATGACAAAACCAGAGAAATAGTGTTATATTTTCATGCAGTTAGTCTATTTACAGGTACTCACTAGGACTGCACTATTTTTTTTAAGTCAAGTAGATTTCCTCACCATGACTGTTCTGTTTGTCTTACTGAAACCATTCACAATCCCTCTTGGGTCCCACACTATTTAGAATCATAGAATAATTTCAGTTGGAAGGGATATTTAAAGGTCATCTTGTCGGGGTCCGCTGTTATGTGTCTAGTCCTGCAATGAGCAGGGACATCTTCAACTAGACCAAATTGCTCAGAGCCTCGTCCAGTCTGACTCAGTTTCCTTGGATGTGGCCTCTACAGTCCACCAGTTCTGCGGGCAAGCAGTTCCAGTGTTTCAACAACCTCACTGTAAAAAATGAATTCCTTATACCTAGACTGAATCCACTTCTTTTAGTTTAAAAACATCATCCCTTTTCCTATTGAAACGTCTGTCCTCATCTTTCTTATAAGCCCCTTTAAGTACTCAAAGGCCACATTAAGGTCTCCCAGAGCCTTCTCTTCTCCAGGCTAAACAGTCCCAATTTAAACCAATTCTAGCTAATGGATAAAGAATAAGAGAGAAAAGGGAGTGATGAAAGCAGAAAAAAAGACTGAAAATAACAGGCAGGAACTTGAACCTGGTATCAGATTACCCCTGATACCAGGCTCAACTTACTAAGATCTGCAGCAAACCCAGCACATTAATGTTGGGATGTTTAACAATAAGGCAACAATGTGCTGAGAAATCTTTTTGAGTACACAGAAGTCATCAACCATCAATTCCACCATATAGTCCACAGAACTTTTTATCATCTGAGATATTTGCATAGCATAAATACAATAAATGCACCTCTAAACAAAATTGATTACATGTATGTATAGAAAAATTTAGAAGTTACAGGGGATCAAAGTTGGTTTGGTTTTTTCCTATCCACAGGGTTTCAGCCTGTCCTACAGTTCTTGCAAAGGGCACATAAGATCTTCTTGCCCCCTCCTTCTACACAAATCTTCCCATAGCAAGTCCCAAAACACATGACACTCTATAGTCTGCTAAACCCTTTAGCTCTAAAAGATGAATTCCACAGAATTTCTCTAATGCTCCTCTGAAATGTCTTTATCCCTGCTGCTACTTCACCACAGATTGCTTTAGCTTTCTTTTAAAAATCCTATCACGTGCTAATGACAACAATTTTTTTCTTCCTCTCTTGGTGCTCCCAAGAAGTTTTTGGAGCTCTAGTTTAAAGAGATCACATGTGTGGGCCTTGGAGTGGAAAAGGGTTGGCAGTAGGTACTAAACTTTCTCTCTTTACACAGAAAATAACCCTCTGCTGGGGCTATAATTTATTGACACTAAGAGGTTTTATGGCACAAAGTTTAACCAGTTCTTCCCACACAGCTGTTCTCACCCACTGCACTCATTAATCAGACAGCCTTTTAAATGTTATCTGGTAGCAAGAATTAAGCAGTTGTGTTTTGCACATCGTGTCCCTTAGCTTGCTCTTTCATTTCCTCTTTTTCAACATTATCACATTATGTTCACTCTTCTTATTTGCTTTTCCTCTTCACAAAGCTCTTTAAACAGCTGCAAAGGGGGAGGGACCACTATGCTCAGGAAAATTGCACTTTGCAGAACGCTTCTGTCAGGTCCTACTGTCTGTCTCTTTCCTGGCATTTCATACCTCCAAGATTCAGGTTTGCTTTTCCCTCTCTTCCCTGTGCATCCCTGCCAACAGAGCCTATTGCCAGCTGTCCAAGCTGAAGAACAGTAATCCACATCTTCTTACTGTCATGAGGAAAATGTACCCCCTCGTTCTCTTTGTAGTGGGCTCCTTTTGTCTGAACGGTAAGTGACCTTTTCTTTCTCCTACAGTTTCAGAACAGCGAGAGCTTTTGGGGGTAAGAGGCAAGGCAGTGACATGAGCTCACAGACAATTTGTAACCATCACCTCGGGAGGTTGCTGACTTTAAGAGGATGTATAAAATTGATTATTTTAGTGTTGATTTGGGCTTGTTTGGTATCAGCACATGCACTACGACGAATATGGACAGATAGGTTGGATATAAAATTACATAACTGTAGGACATGACAATGATAATGACTAAATAATATCCATTTAGATGCTCCCAGCATTGTCTGTGGTAGGAAAAGCAGCATATTGTGCTGAAGGTGAAAAAATGAACCACGACATGATCCATAAATGTGACAGATCTCATCCTTCTACCATTATTTTCTCAAGTTCCTATATTTTACAAAGTTTATACTTCCTAATTTTTTAAATTAGAATGGAAACAGTTTAAATTAATTTGTCATATGTAAATATATGCTACAAAACCCATGTATTTATGCCTTTTATACAAGAACGTTTCCCTCAGTCTGTCAGGATTTCTTGGATATGTTTTAGCCAACACAACAGCCTGAGAGCAGCATGAAATAGTGCATTTAGCATGGGAGCTTCTTCCCATGGAGAGGCTCCTCTGAAGTGCTCTGAGAGAAACTGGCTGAAACTAAACCAAGATCCTCAGATTACACACTTCCCATTTTTGTCTGTTCATTCCACACTTGTTTTGTTTCTTCTGTCTCTGAAAGACAACTTCAGAAAACATCTGCTTTTAACAAAAGGAGAATGAGGGCCCACTTTAGATTTTTAAATTATACACTTCTAACCCCTGAGTGCTTCCTTTTTTATTTGCATTAATTGCAGCGTAAAAATTAAAAATCTTTAAAATACAGTAAATTCACTGCTACTTCCATTGGAACAAAAAACATTCCAAATCAGTATGTGTTCTTCTAAGAGGCTATGAAAGTCTTTTTGCTTGAGAATATGTCAAGAAGTAACAACATCATGAAGTAATTTCTGAGAAGAAAATGGGACTGCTTCATTGCTGCTTCTTACTTGTTCTTTACTAAATACAGATGGGAACTTGGTATGTCACTTATGTCTGAGAGAGTAAAGGATTAAAATGGTAACACATGCTACAGTGCTACTCCTAAACAAATATTATTTCAATGTTTATTATGAGAACTGAGTTCAGAGAAATACTAGAAATATGTCTTATGTTACATTTTGAAATGTAGACAGCAATAACGGTGAACTTGCCTGTATCTCTCAGCTTTGCTCCTTATTCTTTTCTGTGGAAATCACTCCAATGAATTTGTTATTACACCGAAATCAAGCAGTGTAAGACAGGATGTCTAGTTATTTCCCTTTATGTATTTAAATTAGACTATGTAACAAGAAAAGTCTCCACAGCAGAGCGAATGAAGTCTGTCATTTAGTTTCTTTTGCTGTGAAATTGGAAGCATCTTGGTGCAATTTTTTTTTTAATGCTCATAGTCCCACAGAGAAAACGAACTTTCTGAGGAATGTGTACTGCAAGGTACGTGGTGATTGCTCTCCTTGTCACAGAGCAGACGTGTAGCGTGTTCAGTGAGGCTAAAATAATTTCCCCAGCTCAGGATCCGCCCCAATGGGCTTTATTTATTTACTGCTTTCAGTACACAAAGATACTCCACTCCCAAATTAGGACTGCTTGATCATTGTTGTTAAAGTAATTTGTCTAAAAGCATCAGTCTAACGTCGGCAACATCTCTGGTGATTACTGCTATTTGGAAAAAACAGTTTGTGGGGAAAACTGGATTTCCATTTCTTCCAACCCTGAGAGGAAAAAGAGACATTTCAAAAGCCTGGCTGCTCACACGCAATGCACATAAAGATGAGACTGGATGCCTGGTAATTTCGTTCTCATTAATTGCCATCTGGTTTATATGTAGATTGTTAATGGAAAGAAGACTGTAAAAGTTAGACAAGAAACACTAATTTTTCGCCAGTATTTACGGAGAGATTGGTTTTAACAAGTTTTAAGGCAGTGTAGGGCTGACATCTAGTGGTGTATGATACAGGTGACAGAGCCGTCCCTTTATTTCTGATTACTAAGTTACAAAGACTGGAATTTTACAAAGGATTATCCCTAGTGAAGGAATGCCTTCACTAAGAACAGGTAATAGTTTCTCAAAGGTATTCATTGCTGAATAAATATTTTTTATAATTAAAGTCATGGTTTGTCATTAATCCACATAAAGTTTATTAACAGTCAGTACTTGGAAATCTGAGCTGTTCTCATCAGATATTCAGACCCCACACCATGTTTGGATTTGCAGACCAGACGACTGTGATTGCTGAAAGCAGGTTTCAGAGTAAAAACTAATTGCAAATCCAGAATTAGCTTTCTGCAAATATTCTACAGTTCCTACCCCTTACTCCATGTTTAGCAAATAATCTCTGTGCTGGAATATCCACAGACAAAGGCAGCAGTGCAGTGAAGACATAGTTAACAAGTCAAACAAGAACTCACGTCTTTGCTAACGGTATTCAGTGACCACTGAATGAAACAAACCGACTGATGATTTATTTATATTTGAATTATAGTCATATGTTTACATCACTTACATATGCAACAGTGGGAATGTCTACTAAAAAAAATCTACTATAAACAAACCCAACATAAAACTCTACCAAAGAACTCAATAAAACAACTTTAACAAGGATTCTCTATTGAACTACCACAGAACTTCTATCCTATCCTAATAACCACAAGAAGATTCATTCCTGGAACATGGCCCTCTTTTCTTCACAGTATCAAATTTAGCTTTTCTTTGATTGCTATACAGAAGAAAACCACCCCAGAATCTGAAGCTTAGCAAGACTCAGCATAGCTCTAGCATAAGCTTTTGATTAGGCACCTTGCATTGAGAACAAATGCCATATTAAAATATCACGTGGTATAGGGCTTTTGTAACAATTCGCAGGGAGGTACAAAGCAAGTGTGAATCAAAAAACAAACTGACCCAACAAACACAGATACATTCATCCAAGTGCCTTGGAAAGTATTTGAAAAGCATATTCTGAAGAACAATATTATAGTTGAGGTGAAGAATTTGGGCTACCAGGCCACAGTCCATGCTGGTCTTACAAGAATTAAATCAAGCCTGGTCTTTCTTAGATGTGAAATCTCTGTTTGATAATCTTTCCTTTTACTTCACTTCACTTTCTCACTGGATCAGAAACAAGGAGGTCTTAGGGTATCTTTTTAACCCAAGTTGGATTCAGAAGAATTTCAAATTTAAAGAGAAACTTGTTCAGCCTATCAACTTGCAGCCCAGTTCACGAGGAAATGTGGCACCTTCTAGACATGCACACGAATTTTGGCAGCTTATTTGATCCTGACTTTTTGGTGTCTGCCTTTCCCCATATTTCATGGATATGCTACAACATAAAAAAACCCCAAAACAAATTAATGCACCACAAATTTAAAATACTTGCATGTCCATTGTTTTTTACTATGTGAAATTGCTCTGGGAAATAATGAAGCATGTATGCTGTAAGGACACTACCCTCATTTCTGCAAAGTCTAGAGGTGAATTAGGTGAGCTGAATTAGGTGACCCTTTCTATGGAAGGGGTATTCTATCCATGGTATTGGAACCTGCTTTCATTAACACAGTAATTTAATCAGCACCACAACACAGACCTGCCCAGCACAGAGCACAGTGTCTCTGGCTCGGTTCTGTCAGCAGGATGTTAGCAGGACCTTGCTCACCAGTATGGTCAGGGGGTCAACAGTCGTTTGAAAGTCCACTGGGGTGACTTTAAAAAGCACACAAAGAACATGAGAACAGAATAAATGAATAAATGACCCTGGGATTGTGCCAGAAGCTGCTCTGCTGCACAGGGAATGTTCAGGCTTGTTTGATAGTAACCTGTAGATGCTGTATTTTGTAGTCACTGGACTCCAGCTTTGGCAAAGATTTACAGTATTTGTGCTAGTCCACAAATCAGGTTTTGCTTCCAATGAAATAAATCTAAGATATTGCCTTGGGTTTTCAAATTTTGAAACAGAAACATCACTAGCTACCAGAGAGTCCCCAGTCATTAAAAATCCTTTATGACTCCTAAAGCTTATCCCCTGGTTTTCTCTACATAAAGCAGAGGCTTTAAATTTGAATGTGCACCTACAACTCTGTCTCCTATAGCACTAAAGAGAGAAGTCACAGCTGGATCCCTCCCTTTGGATCATAGAATAATTCTTCCCCTGCTATCAAGAGGGTGGTTTGCTCCCAGTTTCTATTTCTGAGTGCAATTCCCAAAAGTATCTACCTATTTGAGCTTGACATTTTATTGCAAAAAACCCTGAAAGGGATCTGCTTTGATCTGTGCTCTGTCAAAGACAGTCAGCTTCAGCAGAACAGATATCAGTGCAAGCACCCTATCCTCCTGTTCACACAAGCCTTTAGAAAATCAAAAGCTGTCATTATTTCCCAAAGATGATCTGATGCACAGATATTCTGTGAGCTCTACATCATGACTTTAGTCTCCCTTCTATAATTCTGTTTTGTGATGCTTTACAGGAAGCATGGCAGCAGATGCTGAAGAAAAACTAATGAACCACCTGCTGAGTCCTGACAGGTACAATAAGTTAATTCGACCAGCTGTCAACTCCTCCCAGTTGGTATCCATAGAACTGCAGGTTTCCCTGGCACAGCTTATCAGTGTGGTAAGTTCAAATTAGGCTATGCCTTTACATTCAATACTACCTGCACAGCACTCTAATTAGTAGTTATACTGGCATTGCTACATCTCTGCTCTTTTCTCATTTGTGTAACACTGTTAATAGGCAGAGCCCATACACGCAATTTACCAGTTTTATACCTCACAATGGAGCTACAATGGGGAAATCAGTCTATGCCTAAGTTTTGAAGGATGTGGCCAGATCTTCATCCAATAGAATTTCATCTAGCTAAAATTCAACATGATTCCACTGATTTCAGTACAGCTACTGTAAGTTACCCCAGATCAGGACCTATCCTGGACAGTGCACACCAGCGACGTGCACACCATCCACCATCAGTGGAATGCTAATCCTTCTTCTGCTGAAGGGGTTCAATGGCTTGAAAACAAGCTGCAAAGCCACATCCAAATCATATGACATATCAGGCATATTAATAAAGAACACTGGAATGCTGTAAAGAAAAATACACAGTTCTGGCTAGAATAGCTTAACATGGTTTAAACAATCCTCATGAAAGCAACTCCTCATATTCAATAACAATTACTTCAGTGGGTCTAAAATACACTTTCACCCACAAGGTTAGTATGTGTTTGACAGTTATTCCGAGGTATAAACACATCTTTACTAAGAGAGGTTAACATTAACTGCAGTGGGAACAAGAGCCAGTATATAAGTGGGAATAATTTCCTGAACTGGGGCTTTCAACTCTGCTGCTCTCCCTGGATGACAGAGAAGATACAGATGACTGCCTCCCTTGTCAGAATTTGTGTAAGGGTTAGTGACTGGACTGCTACAAACTTTTAGAGACATAAAGAATTTACATTCTGAAATTCAAGAGGAAATGAGAAAGACTCTGTTGGAACGTAAGGGAAACTGTACAAATAGCTGAGGTTTCATACACCCATGCAGACTGGATATAATATATATAGATACTCATAGATGTATATACATATACACTCAGGATTCAATGGCATGTATACCAGATGATTCTAGTTAAGTGCTCTCTCCTGGGGAACTCCATCTGGACACAGACGTGTATCCTTACATCCTGCACTACCACCACGAACACAGTGTCTCCTCACACCATCAGATTCTGGGCATAAAAAGGGAGGTGTCTTGCTCCAGAGGCCCTGGTGATCAACAACCTAAGCACGGTGGATGAATGGGCAAAGACCAAGACCAGCACAGCTCAGTCCCTATCCCTTTATAGCCTCACTCTTCAACAGAACAAAATTAGGCATCTTGCAGGCTCCAACAACCTCAAGCATCTTCAGGATCAGACAATTAACTCATTTTCCTGCAGAAATCCTCCTGACAGATCTTCTACAGAGAAGTTTCTCTTCTGGACTGCCATCCAGAGACAGCAGTTCGTGAAGCAGAGCCTGCCAGCTGGAAGACTACATGGCAAACCTTACACCAACCTCACGCAACGTCATGTAGGCCTCCCTGATGGTCAATTGTCCCTTCTGTTTCAAATCAAGGGTGGAGAAGTGGGGTGGGGTGAGGGAGGAAACCAGCTTAGCAAAGTGGTGGTCATTGTTTCCAAGCAACTCCACTCACTCCTGCCATAACTGTTCTTGTTAAAAGGCATTTGGAATTCTACATTTATGGGGTTACTGCTTATCATCAGTATGTGTACAAGACTGGTCATCGTACCTCAGAGAAATGTCTGTCTTGAAATACACTAGACAAAATCATGCTCAAAAACCCACTGAATATATACATCTTATTACTGCAATAAAGTGAAATATTTTAGTTTTTGTCTCTGTTTTTTCCCTGCAGAATGAACGGGAGCAGATCATGACTACAAACGTCTGGCTGAACCAGGTAACAAACCCACAGACTAATGGCTCTTGCAAACCACAAATACAACTGCTCTCACTCCATCACATGATTGTTTTGTTAGTGCTGGTCTGGACACTCCCATCACTGCTGTACAATTCTTCTCTTAGGAGTGGATTGATTATCGGCTGGCTTGGAAGCCCTCTGACTATGAAGGAATAAATAAGCTGAGAATACCTGCAAAACACATCTGGTTGCCAGACATTGTGCTTTACAACAAGTAAGTAAAATTGGTGTAGTTTACACAGACAATGAACAAAATTATATCCAAGGAACAAATATCAGAAACAATGAAGTAGGTCTGGTAAAATTTTTAAACTGAATTTTGTCACTTTTAGATGGTAGCAAGTGTATCTAACTGGGCTACTGGGCTCAAAGATAATTTTCACCATCAGCGCTCTGGTTAAAGAAATTCCAGCAGAGCTGGAAGATGTCTGCAGTGTGAGCAGTTACAGCAGAGGATCCATGCCAAAGCTCACAACTGAGACAGATTTATATGAAAATAGACTGTATGGAAAGAATAAATTGTAGGTATAAGTGCAGTTGCAAGAAGACATCTGGAATCCTATCAGTCATCTTAGGGGCTGAGATACAGTTTTGTTTCCTTCTTCCCCCTCTCCTTCTCCTACCACAGACCCCAAGACACAAATCTGTTACAAAGCTCACACATACCATAACTCCAGGAGTTCATGTAGAAAACCAAATCGTACTCAATTTTCATAAAGCACTGAAAAAAACCCATTCTATAAATACATAAGAAATCTGTCAGCATTTGACCCCGTTGCTTTATAGTACTGAGAAAAATATCACACTTCAGTTCCTCTTTCAAACAGACAGCTAACTGACAGTTTTGTTTTGCTTTGGTTTAAGTCTCTGGCAAAACATTGAAGTGGATCATAAACTTTTTTTTTAATAATCAAAATTTATAATTTCATGATACTTTGAAAACCAATGAATTCAAGAACACATGATGACTTATGAACATATACAGATGGGAAACTCAGGAAGTTTATATATAACTGAGTTAAGTCCTTGGAATCCTACTACTGGAAACCAGATTTGATGAACACTTAAACCTAATGTATTAGTCACAAAATAATTCAGCCAGTGGATTAGGATGTACTCTGCCTGCTCAAAGCTTGTTCTGGTAAATTGTGCCTCTGCCCTCTGCTTCTTTTTGCTACTGGCCAAGTGATACTGTTTAATAGGTTGTAAAAATAGAAAGGAATAGTTTCAAAAGGTTTCTTAAATGCACAGGAACAAGCCACACTGTAATGGATTTCTACATTAGTACAAAGCTTCAATTAAATTTTAGCTAAAGGACAGCTTCCTGCTGCTGGAGCAGAGTTTCGCAGGCATCAGTCGGTTTGAGGTGCTCAGGAAAACACAAAGCATGTCCTCATGCCCACAGCTCTGTCTGTGGCCTGTGCACAGGGCTCTGGGAGTGCAGCCCCACCACTCAGACAGGGCAGTCAGCACCAGAACTCACATACTCCCAGCCCAGGATTCTGCCCAGCACATGGCATGGCATGATGGCAAAGCTAACTCAGGGAGTAGAGATATGCCAACTAAGATACAATTCATTTCCCAAAACATAGCTACCTTATTGGCAATGACCCCTATTAGTGGCTGTAGCCACTCACTCCCATATCTGGTTGTTTCACTGTCTGCATGAATTAACTGCAAACCTCTCAGCTCAGTGACAGGCACTCACTGCCTCACCCAGTTTGACTCTGGAAAGGGCTCAGAGTCAAACCTAACTGATTCAGACACATGTGCCAAGCCTTAGATATTTGTAGCATTTCCCTGCTTAGGAAAAAAAAAAAAAAATCACCCTTAGCACTGAAATAACTCTTTTCCATGATGCCTTGCTAACAAACACTACCTCGGGATACTTAATGGCTTAAACAGCCCTACCTTGTTGGCCCACGCTGTTGGGCAGGAGGAGATGCTACTGCCTGATAATGATTTTGTCCCTAAGTTAAAGGGCCCATCAGAACATAGAAGACTCCCCTGGTTCAGCAGTTGGAAGGGATACAAAGCCAAGATTATTTGTGGGCACTAAGAACACTGTGGCTTGTCTGTTCTGGTTTTGTAATAAGTAAACATTAACTGGAGAGATACAATAAATTATAAGCCATATAATTACATTTCCTCTGCCTACACTCTCCCTGCATTTCTAACTAATGCAGCTCATCCTTAATTCCTTGTCCAAGTCATTTAGGAGTGTTGCTCTGTGTTCTTAGCAGTGGCTACACTCCAAATCCCTCTGTTTTCACATGGGATGATCTCATTTTTGCTTAGCCTTCGGAGATGCCGGAAGCTTTGATTACTTGAGCAAACATTTACAAAATACATTGATTTCTTTGGATGAAACAGAGGTGTGTTTTATAATTTTACAACTTTTTTTTCTGTAAGTATTGGACCAAAAATCAACTATCTGATTGGGAGAAATGCATACATTGATCTCCCTATCAAGTTTAGCTCCCTACAGCATAGATTTCAGAATAATAGTATTACTAAACTTTGATTCTCAGAACAACTGGGGCCCACAAGATCAAGAATGTCTGACCTTTTCTGTTTTGAACTATGTTTTTTCTCCTAATATTTTATGACTTCCTCCCCTTTCTCTTTTCTCCTCTCGTTAGTGCGGACGGCACGTACGAAGTCTCGCTGTACACAAATGCCATTGTAAATAACAACGGAAGCATTCGCTGGTTGCCACCAGCCATTTACAAGAGTGCCTGCAAGATTGAGGTGAAGCATTTCCCATTTGACCAACAAAACTGCACCCTCAAGTTCCGGTCCTGGACGTATGACCACACAGAAATTGATATGGTGCTCAAGACTTCCATGGCGAGCATGGACGACTTCACACCGAGCGGAGAGTGGGACATTGTAGCACTCCCAGGAAGAAGGACTGTAAACCCTCTGGACCCCAATTATGTCGATGTGACATATGACTTCATTATTAAAAGGAAGCCACTTTTTTATACCATCAATCTTATCATTCCCTGTGTGCTAATTACATCCTTAGCCATCCTAGTATTCTACTTGCCTTCAGACTGTGGTGAAAAAATGACTTTATGCATATCTGTGTTGCTTGCCTTGACTGTGTTCTTGCTGCTGATCTCCAAAATTGTCCCTCCAACATCTCTAGATGTTCCACTGATTGGCAAGTATCTCATGTTTACAATGGTGCTGGTGACCTTCTCAATAGTTACCAGTGTCTGTGTGCTCAATGTCCACCACAGATCTCCCAGTACTCACACTATGCCCCCTTGGGTAAAGATGGTTTTCCTTGAAAGGCTCCCAGCCTATTTGTTCATGAAGCGCCCAGAAAATAATCCTCCACAGCAAAAGCCATGCAACTGCAAAAAGACAAAACCAGAGAATCCTTGTATGGAGCCATCTGACTTCTACAAGAACTCTACCTATTTTTTGAATACAGCTCCTGCCAAAAGATATGATATGAAAGTCTCTGAGACACCTGACAATGTCAGCAGTCATCGAGATTTTAGGTTAAGAACAGGTGCGAAATTTTCTCCTGAAGTGCAAGAAGCAATTGATGGAGTCAGTTTTATAGCAGAGCACATGAAAAGCGATGACAACGACCAGAGTGTAAGTAAAAATAAGAAATCCCTGCCCTTCCAAACTTCATCTTCTGTCCTCCTCTGTAACATGCTATTCCTCAGAAAGCATATTTGAACTCTCTAGCTATTGTCAAGATTTTAGAGAGATTCTAGATATAGCTCATAACAGGAAACAATTTATGCCATTAATGAAAAGCAATTTGATAACTGCAAATACTCTCCTGATAAATAACATGGCTATTTCTACAAAAAGAGTTTGCTGATTGCCCAGTAAGTCATGAAACACTTAAAAAAGCTTTGTTGTCACATTCAAGTGGTGATTGGCAGGGGAAGAAAACAATATTCAGTTCCAGGTTAGAAATAGACCATTTTTCACCATTGTGAATCAGTAAGACTGTGATTCGATCCATGGCCAGGCCAAGATAACCAGAAACAACTTTCCTCCCATGCTTCATTTACCTAACTGAGCACAGCAGGAGCATTTAGCAAAATTGGTAGAAGCCCTTTGTAAACACCCTCTGTAGACCAAAACACCTGCCTGTATATGGCAAACGCCATGGGCAGGATTAAAAACCTCAACAGAGCTGACACTTCTTTCATTATTTGCATATATACACCAGACTCATTACTGGTTATTTAAGCTCTGCTGCTGCTCCATTCCCCTGCCCTACTCACAGGCCTGTAGCTAGCACAATAGAGCTGATAGACACACTGTGAATAATGCTTGGAAAATTCAGGTGGGTCATGGGTTTTATTTAGACAAGTGCCTACAGTTGGGAAAAATCATCCTTATACCTCCCCTTGTCCTCTCTCTAATCCAGACCACAGTGAGACTCCAGGTTCTCTATTCCTGTTTTGCTGCCCCTACCTCAGCCAAGCAGACTAAATAAAGTCTGGTTTCTGATCTTGCAGCAGTCCCTAGAGGAGCATGCTGCTGAGTAGTTCATGTTTTCTATTAACTGAAATTACTGTCAATATAAATAAAGAAGTTCAGCTATTAACATTAGACATGAGCTTGTAAACATTGAAACTGACTGAACAGAAGCTGACTTCACAGTGCAGGAAAAGGTTTTCTAATAGCTCAGAAATTCTTGCAAGGGTGCACACTAAAGGATCGACAAAGCTTTCACTTGGTAGTAAGTATCAATGTTCAAGAGCATTTTATATATTGAAAATCCATTTACTGCTTTTCACATAGGGTCCTCTGATATTACATGCATTTTTTTTCTAGATTCTTAACTTTATTCTCTCCTTCCTTCCCTCATCACAACTGTCTGATAACAACTGTTCATGTACATTTATATAGTCTGACTGCAGAAGCATTCAATTCCCATTAGCAGCGGTGGGAATGAAAAGTGTGCACTGAAGGAAAAATATGTAACGGTCTAATATCAGACATGATTCAACTGACAAGGATGATAAAGTCACTGATGTGAAGACATCCCCTGCGTAACCAGAATCAATGAGAGAGGAAAAATTATTCCTGAGATGCAAATGCAGATTGATATATTTCTCCGTTACAATAATAGCCCAACTAGTCACTTCAGTCTGAGACAGAATCTAAGGCCATGACTTTCACAGACAACACATGCAGAGCAAAAAGGCATTTTAATAAAACCAACAGTATTAATATGCATTAAACCCCATGAATAAGATGACTGCTGATAAGAACTCTGAAGCTAACCTTGTTTAACAGCAGTAAACACCATCTATTTTTGCCCATTCAGATTAATAGCATTTACAAACTAAATTTGAAGAAAGAAATTCCTTAATTGAATTATAGTGTGGGTCCTTCAAGGCTGGCACCACACCAGACAGCCACACTCAGTATCTGATGTATCCAAGAAAGCTAAGAAATGTTTACTGTATTTTTCTCCACTGCTCAGATGTGTTGTAGGAGAAAAATCCCTTACCAAGCCTAAAGCCAGTTTATTCCCTGAACCTTGAGAGCAGTTGCCTTTTATTTTGATAAACAAAAACTCAGCACTAGCGAAAGGAAGACCAAAGGAATATGACAAATTACTAATATCTTTAATTGGCTTTTTCTTCCAGGTCATTGAAGATTGGAAGTATGTTGCCATGGTAGTGGACAGGCTGTTTCTCTGGATATTTGTCCTTGTTTGTGTCCTGGGGACTGTTGGATTATTTCTGCAACCACTTTTTCAAAACCACACTGCTGCCATAAACCCTTAGCTATTATTTAAAATGTCAATACTTACACAGACATTCGGTCTCATTCTGCTCTCAGTTCCCCTTTGTTAACTCCACAGAGGTGCCAAGTGAGTTGCACTTACATCCCTTAGAGTAGGGAAAAGGAACGTAGAGCTTGACTTACTGGGATAGGAAAAAAACAAAACAAAGAAAAAACTATTTTTTTTCCAGTGAGTCCAGTACTTCTGGTGATATCTTGCCCTTTTTTCAATTATTTGAAGTCTGAACATTACAGTGAAAGAATTTTTCTGTACAAGATGTCATCCTGGCATCGTCATCATCATCATCATCACCATATTATTATTATTATTATTATTATGTATTTTAAATACATTGCCTTAGGAAGGATATTTTCTTTCCTTAGAATACTGAAATTTCCGTGTTACAAAGAAGATACTGCTGTGAAATTTACTTCCTTCAAATGCATCAAAGTTATTTGTGTCTGATTTATAAAGAGCTTTGCAAGTGGGTTTGATACTTACATCTGAACTGAGAAACAGAAACACTTCTGAGGTAGCCACTGAAAGGTTTCTCAGCTTGCCACCTTTGGTAGCCGAGGGATCAACAAAGGCCAAATTAATGTATGATAAACAAACATGTATTTAATACTCTGATGATGAAATATAAATAAAACATAACATTTTCCTTTATATAGATTTAGTCCTCAAATTTCCTGCAAGTTTGACAGCTCATGTGTCTGGGACACAAACACACTTTAATGAGTCTAAGGCTACGAGCACAGGAAAGCAATGGGAGAAGACAATGGTGAAAGGCAGCAAGAATGAGAGGACATGTGAGCATGCACAGACCTGTGTGTTTTTCTGGAGAGATTTTAATGTGGATTTAAGTATAACCCTCAACAAATCAGCTAGGGAAGCACACAGAGTCTTAAAGTCTTGGGCAAAGGACAGATCAAGGCCCCAGACCCCACCCCCATCACAGGACAATCCCACCACAGTTTGTTCCAGGTAACCTGCAAAAAGAGAAGTGGGCTCCTGGCACTTTTCAAGTTAAACCAATCTCAGTTTTCCCCTGGGGTGCTGTAAAGACACAGAACAATTGTATCACCATTGGTAAGTACAACTAATGCCTGGTGAACAAACTTGAAGTCCGCTCTTACTTGTGAAGGGGATTTGAGTCTCGCCTGTCGCAGGGGGATTAGTTGACACCTAAACCTGTGTTCTTCAACAAGCCACAGATGAAGACAGTTCCAGCCCTACTTGCCTTCATCAAGACCAAGCTACATTTCCACCTAGATTGTCATTCCCTGGCAGCCTCAGATAAGGACATAGGTTCAGCTGTGCCAAACAGCTGCGTTCACGCCTTTGCAACTGCTCCTAGCAGCTGCAGGGCCGCATTCACTCCTTCCCAGCCCCTGGCTGAACCCCCCTGCACCAGAGGCACCCCCATCCCTGAGGCCTGGGAGGGTCCCCGGGTCCTTCAGCAGGGCCGGGTGCAGCCTGAGAAGATGGGGAGAAGTATCACAAGTGGGGTGGGTGAGGCTGTCTGCAGCCCCTCGTTAGAAGGAGGAAGAGTTCACACTGTCACCCTCCCTTCCATTCCCCTTCCTCTAAGCACTGTGTCCCTGACACAGGGCAGGGAGGCGAGGGATAGCTGCAGGACTGCCCGCCCCAGTGATGCACGTACGCTGGGATCACCATCTCCTCCTCACACAGCGGGGGCAGCCCCCGGCCACCTCCCCAAACATTAACTGCTCTGGACACTCCCGTGGTGACCGGTGGGTGGTGTAAAGTTTAAATGGGTCAACAGACTCTCCCCACCTCAAATGTTTCCTTCTCCTTTCCAGACCTGGAGAGCAGAGCTGCTCCTCTGCAGGCAGCTGTAGCAGCTGTGAGGTGAGATGGGGCACGGACAGCCGCGGGAGCAGAGCGCTGCCTTCCCCAAGCAAGGAGATGCTCTGTATGTTGGGCTACATCCCAGCTGCAGGTGCACACATGCCTCAGCTGCTGAACAGCTTGTTCTACTTGCAGTGAAGGCATAGGGAAGCCAGAGAAGCTGCCAGCACTGTGCAGGCAATGTAAAGATAAAGGCCCTTTAACGCTGAACAGGGAATCTGAAAGAGGCAGTGCAAACTTAAGCTGCAAGAGCTGCTGCAAACTAATTCAGGGCAGGAGGGAGAGGGACTCGCCCAGCCAAGCAGCCATGGATGCAGCAAAGCATCTGCAGCCCCCTGACAGACCCCTTTCTGTTGTTTTCACCCAGCATCACCAGCACTTTGGGCTCTGTCCCACTCTTACCCTCATTACTCCCCTACCCACCTCCCTCTTATCCTCCCCCTCACTGCCTGAATGCATCTGAAATGAGGCCCCAGGTGCTCCCATCTCAGAACTGGCCTTATCTCTATGAGCAGGAAAGACTGACAATGCTTGGCTCTGTAACTGCAGCCTTCAGCGGAATTATCCTCAGCAGGAACAAAAGTTTTAGAAAGGATTTGGCAGCTCGGTTAGCAGCTATCACAGAGTCCAGGCAGATGAAGTCCTCAGACTTGACAAACCCAGAAAAAGCTTTCAAGAGGCACATCACTGGCCCCAGGGAGATCCCTGCAGAGCCAGAGCTTCTCATCCAGGAAATGGGAGGCTCTGGTGCTTTTCATCTACTGTGGCTGCCTTACTCCTTTTTAATCATAGCGAACCAATATACTCTTTCCTAGTTACGTTGTTGGGAACCACCTCTGTATCATTAGCATTTCCAGATCTAATTTAATCCATAGCAAACTTCAGAATGAAAAATTTCACCCAAAGTCCTAACATTTGGAAAAATCTGACCTCCTAAAACTGTATTTTCCAATTGGCAAATCCTATTTTTGCCTAATTCTCGGCAGCACCACCTACATAATAGATAGAACTGCTCCCAGTTTAACTTGTCAAAGAATCATAGGGTTTGCTGCTTTTATTTTTTGGCAAGATATTAAAACTAAAAGACTGGAGAAAAGGAAATATCAAAAATGTCTTCTTGCAGGCAAATATGAATATGATAATGTCCCAGCTCATTGAACAAAATAAACTTTAACATTTCTGCTTTTCAGGAATTTTACCATAATGCTTTCCATTTAAAAAAAAAAAAAAAAAAAAAAAAAAAAAAAAAAAAAAAAAAAAAAAGTGGACATTCCAAATGTATTTTACACTAAAATTGTTTTTCAATGGTATTGTGCAACCAGTCTTTGCTTCCCTACCAGTGAGGAAAAATCTCTGTTTGGTTTCTCTCCATTCCCTACCATTACAAAACTCTTTAATCCTGAACCTTTCTTGCCTTCCACCAGAAGATGTAGAAATTCCAACTCCACCACCTGCACTCAGATGAGTTTACTGGGGACTTTCTGCACCCCTGCTGCCACAGCAAACTGGGAACAAGTGGGACCATCAATACCCCAGACCAAAGGTGGGAAAATGTTATTTTCTTCCTCACCTGAGTTAAGATTTCATCTTAATGAATATTAACAAAGCAAAACCCCCCTAATAGCAGCATGTTTATTAAAGAACAAAGGCTGCATAGGTTGTTACTGCATATCTTCCTGTGTAGATCAGCTTCCCCCTACCCATACAAATTCTTCTTCTGTGTAGTTCTGCAATGCAGTGATGGTGACGTGTTCTCATCACATCACCGTCCCCAGCCATAAAAATAATTCTACCACAATTCTGAGCTGATTTCACCAGGAGATACAGCATGGGATGTTAGGAAAAAAATATCTGTGCCATACAAACACCACTGAAAATTTCAGTAACTAGGCAAATTAAGCTAAAATATCTATATCCCTTGATACTATGGCTCTTCGCTTCCTCTGCAGATTGGTGTTTCCAAATTATTCAGGTTCAACATTGACTTTTGGGGAACACCAATTACGGTCTGATCTTAACTCATTTCTAGCTGGGATTAAAAAGCTAGAACAAAAGATTAAAAAGAACAAACAAAATTCTCAGTTATAATTTTGCTTATAGCAAGGAGACAGAAAGGAAAAACATTTAGCCTCAATGCCCTGGAAATGCAAAACCAAAAGTATCCACAAAGGGTTAAGCTAAAAGACCAAGCAGCTGAGTTCTCTGAAAAAGAAAAAAAAAAAAGAAATAAAATCAAATGGACAGTAAAGCCTATTTCCTCCACGCTAATAGAATTACAGAAATTATCATAAGAGCATGTGTCTGGGGACAAAGTGAATGATGCTCTGAGAGATAGGGCTAACAGGATAAACAAGCTCAGTGCCAAGAACTGAACCCAGTCTGGTGCTCTTTCTCCCACTGCTACCTCTTAACACAGCACCAGCCGGGGTCATTGCTTATCCTTGCCTAAGGGCAGACAGTGAAGCACCTATTGGTGCAGCTCCTGTCCCACAGGGCTTCCTTCTCATCGGTTCTAAAAATGAGGATAGAATCCCATATTGTTCTCTCCCCACTTCTTCCTTTTACACAGATGTGTGCAACAACCACTGCACGAGCCTTGCATCACCTGGTCCTTCCAGATGGGGAGGGCAGTGCAAAAGGTGACTTGTAAGTTAACGAGGAAGCTGATGGGCCCCTGGGAAATGTCTCACTTTGCAAATCATGATTTTATGGTTGAACTTCAAACAGGTCCTCCTTCTTTCTAGTGTCCTTTCCTATGAACAATAAGGTCTTGTGGGATCAAGTTGGGATCCTGCGCTCGTATTCCCCTTCTCAGATTTCGCCTTTCTAATCTACAAAATAGGAATATTCCAAAGACAGTTATTCTCAAGGGTTTAGTCAAGTTTGATTTCCATTCAAAGCCCCCAGATTCTTGCCAGATCCAGCTGCTATGTTTAACACTCTGGGCTCAGATCCCACCAATTGTACATGCCTTTAATTACTCCTTGGGAATAGCACATCCTTTTTACATGGCCAAGCACACAGCACATGCTCTTGTGAGATGAGACACAAGGAGGAAAAAAATCTCAACAGCCTCATTGGAGATCAGGTCCCATGATCTCAGTTCACTGCTAAATCAGTCATCCCTAATGTCGATATTCATTTCAAAACAATTCAATTAAAAGATCTGTATTAATTAAACTTCCCCTAGCAGACTGGCATGATCTTCTGATAGATAAGGATCCTGTATAGCAGCTGGCTGGAAAAGTCTTCAGTGTTGTCAGATTACCAAGCTCATTTATGCACCATTTTAAGGACTCTCGCCCACTATCTGTGCCAGAAGACTGCTCTTTGCCTACAATAACATCTGTTTTCCTGCACTTTATTTGCCGTTCCCAAAGCTCTGACAGCCTGGGTAGCTTGAAAGGGGGCAGCACAGCAAAGCTAATGGGAGCTCTGTGCGCAGAGCTGCTCAGGGTCCTGCCGGCTGCTGCTCGCAGGCATTTCACGCATCGGGGGAGCCCAGCCCTCCCTGCTGCCCGTGCTCCTACAGTCCTGGCAGTGAAGCTCATCCTCAACAGCCTCTGGCCACAGGCAGTAATCCATAACACCATGGAGAGCTGGAACACTCTCCTTCTAACTGCTGCTGTTTGCTTTCTCTGTCAAGGTGAGTGATCCTTAATCTGTTATTCTTTGATGGGAGGGTTGAAAAGGGAAGCAGGAGACGGTTTTGGTGCAAATTATTTTTAAGAAGTGCAGAAGCACTCTCAAACCTAAGGGGCAAATGTACAGAATTGTGGTACAGCTCTTTCTGTTACATAGCTTGTTGTTCAGTGGTGGTGGTGGGGGGCTTAAGTTTATCCTTGCAAAGTAGTTAAGTAGTCCTTATTTAAAATGCCAAACAGGACACATAAAGCCATTTTAACATGAAGGAAAAGGACCTCACACATAAAGGTGTGGTTTCACATATTGCAGAGAAGACAAGAAAGTGACAGCATAAAGTATGTGCTGCAAACAGCACATCTCTCTGCAGATATGGAAAGCACCAAACAGTTAAACAAAAAACCCTCACATGAATGCACTTCTTTAGAAACAGTGGATGCTAGATTAATTTAATTAGAGTGCTAGTACCGTGTAAAAAGGCTGGCGGTTTAGGATTGACCATAATAGTTGTTAAGATCTAGATTTAAAATTATTTACCTAAAAGATTGGGGGGTATTTATTCCAGGAAATCTCAATTTAAGAGATAGAAGATATCAGGAAATAATATGGGCAAGACTGGCAGTTAAAAAGTGTTCATTTTTTAGTTAGCAAGTTGGCTTGAATGATTTCACTAATCTGAAAACAAAATTGTACTCCAAGCGAACAAGGGAACGCACAAGGGGTTAAAATCAACCAAACAAAACCAAAAGCAAACAAAGGACCTTTTAGCTGAATAGTTTCACATGAGGGGAACCCTTGTCATAGGGAGAGGTGAGGTCTCACAGATTCAAAAGTAACACCTGCTTTGTGTATTCTGTCACCTGCAGATAATTCTGCCTCCCCTCTTTCTCTACTAAAAAACAACTGGCAGAAAATAAACATGTCCTTGCAAATATTCATATTTCATATATATCCATGTTTCTGTTTCAAAGGAACTGTAGAATATGTTCGACAGACTTCAGTTTGTGCCTTTGCCAAATTTGCATAGTGACATTAACGACAAAACACTTTTTCTGGTGTTTCAGTTGGAATTCATGAGCATGTGCTGTCCAGAAGAGAGTTTAAGAGATAGCCCTCTAAAAAGAAAAGGCCACTGGCTTCCAATAGTGTCAGGATGGTTATTGCCTAGAGAGTTTGATAGTAAAATGGCCGTGTAAAATACAGGCTCTCACGCCTCATCCTGAAACAGGTTAAGTACCTCGTTGTTTAAGAATTTCAGTTCGCAGTTTTTTGTTGGCCACAGGGTATGATGAACTGCATTTATGAGTGGCAAAAGGACAATAGGAATATATTATAAACAAAAACCACTTAGAATAATAAAGGGGTAATTAGCATACTTATTTAGGTGTGCTGAAAAGTCTTTGAATGTAACAGTTAATCAAATTTTAATCCTTTTAAATATATCTTTTAAGAAGCAGGCTACTATCCTCACTGTAATCACGCAATCGTGACTCAGACTAGAACGCAAACTTCTCATTTCCTGGGACGACTCCTACTGCGAGGCATTCTTACCCCTTACCCGGGGCCTGGTCTGTTGGGCTACGCTTTCCCTTTCCTCTGCTCCACAGCCCTGTGGCGTTGCCAGGTCTGGGGGACTGGGACTGGGAGGGGAAAGGGTTTTTGCACCCCCAGTTCTTCAGTCATTCCCCGAAACTGTTTCTGTAACTCATTTGCAGACGTGTGTTATAAAACCTGTGTCGTAGCTCTGCCTTTCAGCGCTCTCCCTCTCGCAGCCCAAGCGAACGCGCCCATGGCACACTGCTGGGCTCTGCCCAGCGCCCGGGGGTGCCGAGCACTCAGGGCAGTACCGGGGCAGCCCTGCCCCGCACGGGGCTGGCCCGGAGCTCACCCCGTGCCCTCCGCAGGCTGCGACGGCTCCGAGGCCGAGCACCGTCTCTACACGGCCCTCTTCGAGAGCTACAACCAGTTCGTACGCCCCGTCAAGAACGTCTCGGACCCCGTCATCATCCAGTTCGAGGTGTCCATGTCGCAGCTGGTGAAGGTGGTGAGTACCGCCCCGTCGGGCAACGCGGCAGGGCCGCCGCTTCTCCCGACACACCTCTCTTTTCCAGGACGAAGTCAACCAGATCATGGAAACCAACTTGTGGCTGAAGCACGTAAGTAGCGCTCGGTGACAGCACAGAGGGCACCAGCTCACTGCCCCTCCGGCGCGGGAGTGTCGGAGCCGCCCGCCAGCGAGGCGTCTGCGGGCTCCGGGAGCACCGGGCTTGCGGGGTCGGCGCCAGGCTCGGGTTCCTCGCGGGACAGACAGGATGCCGGGAGAGCATCCTTAGGCAGGAACCCTGGACTGCATCCCGGGACGGGATGCCAGAAGAGCATCCTTAGGCAGGATCTCTGGACAGCAGCCCTAGAAGGGATGCCGGGAGAGCATCCTAAGGCAGGACCTCTGGGCAGGATGCCGGGAGAGCATCCTTAGGCAGGATCTCTGGGCAGGATGCCGGGAGAGCAGACCCACCCCCCCCGCCTCCGCGCCGGCGGCGCCGCCCGAGCCCTTCCCCGGGGCGCTGCTGCCCCCCAGCGGCCGCCGCGCCGCTCGGCAGGCGGGGACAGAACGGGAGCGGAGCAGCGGGGACGAGGAGGGACGGGACGGGACGGGACGGGACGGGACGGGAGGAGAGCAAGGCTGCTACACTTGTTGCAGTCGCTGAATACAACATTTTTGCTCTGGAGACTTCCAAATCGCTGCCTTGGCAGACATCAACGCAAAGGAAGCACCTCGGCTCGGCGGTCCTGCACAGCGCCATTTGGTGCTGGTTAGCTCCCGTAAAGTGACAACAAAAAAAGTGTACTTCATGTTAAAAAGCCTTTTTAAAAATGCAGTTACCCACTGTTGCAGTCAGCTTAGTAATCAACTTAGTTCCCACCTTCAGCTTGATATTAAAGTCCGTTGAAATGGGGTTTAACAAACGCTAGTGACAAAGGCTGTTACCCGAGCCACAACACGCTGGAGCACTGTCTGACCCAAGGTCCCTCAACTGATGCTCACAACTTGTGCCACCAGCCTCCAGGAACTTGTTTTCACTGTCCCATAGATATCTGGTTTTTTGAGATCAAAGTAATTATTACAATCCTACACTCTGAAAAGAGAGTGTCTTATTCCTTCTTTCAGCTTGTTCCAGCTATGGAGTAGGCATTCCTGGGACAGCCACATAAATTTAAGTCATATATGTATATAATGTCTAGATATCTAGGCCCCCCTGTACAATCTGCATATGAACAAACACATATGTGTTTTTTTAAAGAAACATCTAAGCACTGTAGTATCCAAAATAAATCAACCCAGGAAGTGATATGACAGTACTTGGTTCAGATCTAGTCCACTGAATTTCAGTTTCTTCACAAACCTAACATAGACTCATTTCTACCATAACTAGATCTGGAATGATTACAAGCTTCGGTGGAATCCAGCAGACTATGGAGGTGCTGAATTCATCCGAGTTCCATCTGGCCAGATCTGGAAGCCAGATATTGTTTTATATAACAAGTAAGGCTCTTGCATATTTAACTTCTTAATTCAGGGAGAGAGGGGTGATGTTACCAGCTCTAAAAAAATCAGCAGCAAGTTCACAGAATGCACCGAAAAGCTGCTTTTCAATGCACCTGTGTTCTGCATCCCCCCATTGCTGTTCTCACCTTCATGCCAGTTGTGTCAGCATCACTGGGCAGGAGCCAGCTCTACCCTGGAGCTGCAAGTAAGCAGGCCAAAGTGAACTTTGTTTTTCGCCTTCACAAGCCCCTGCGAGTACAGCTTTAACTGAAAGGAATTCTAGCAAATTCTAGCTTTTTAGCAGTCAAATCCACAATTTGACACCTTTGAAAAATAAAAGCCACTGAAAAATTTTACTTTAGATGTCAATTTCTGAGACTGTAAAGAGCCAAACCATAACTAAATGGATCTGTAAGAATGCAATTCTCATATAAATGGACTCAGCTACACAGATCCAGAACTCAGATCTATGGATCAACAGTGATGACACTCCTTTTCTAACTGGGGCCTTAAATCTTCAAATTACCCTTTAATTTTACTTTTTCATATACTCAACTGGATCATCTAAGTTAGCAAAGTGAGACTTAAAATAACCTCTTACCAAATACACTCCTTATGCAAAGATACACCCCAAACCTCATCCCTCCTTCCATAGTTACTACCTGCACTGTCCATGGAAGAGGTGGAAATACCAGTAATATTCTTATCACCCCTGAGTTCTGATGTGCTTGATCAATCTAGAATAGAACAGAAAGAAATAATTCAGTTGGAAGGGGCCTACAAGACTCATCTAGTCAGACTGCCATTTGCAATCTGTTATTTGCCATTTTGAATATTGATTGCACCAAGCCATGCTATTAATATGGAAGAATATTGGCTTTCACCTCCTCCCTGGTGAGTTTATAGAGCTGTTTGTTTCAGTTTAACCATGCGAATTTATGATGGTCACTGAGTCAGTCTTGCATCAGAATTTTATAGAGCTGTTTCAGTTTAACCATGCGAATTTATGATGGTCACTGAGTCAGTCTTGCATCAGCAATTCAGCTCCAAGTAAACAAGTAATGGCTGACTTCCCCAAAACAGATTAAAGAGTTCATGTATATGATCTGAATGTATGAAACTACCTGGGGTAGGTAATTCTAATTTTTGCTATTTTTACTTGCTTTACAGCGCAGTTGGGGATTTCCAGGTTGATGACAAGACAAAGGCCCTGTTAAAATACACGGGTGAGGTGACCTGGATACCTCCTGCTATATTCAAAAGTTCATGTAAAATAGATGTAACCTACTTCCCATTTGATTATCAGAACTGCACCATGAAGTTTGGTTCCTGGTCTTACGACAAAGCCAAAATTGACTTAGTTCTAATTGGCTCTACAATGAACCTGAAAGATTACTGGGAGAGCGGAGAATGGGCTATAATTAAAGCTCCTGGGTATAAACATGACATCAAATACAACTGTTGCGAAGAGATATATCCAGACATCACATATTCTCTTTACATCAGGCGTTTACCTTTATTTTACACTATCAATATGATTATTCCCTGTCTGCTGATTTCTTTTCTGACTGTATTAGTTTTCTATTTGCCCTCAGACTGTGGTGAGAAGGTGACACTCTGCATATCAGTGCTTCTCTCTTTAACAGTGTTCCTTCTTGTTATCACAGAAACCATACCTTCTACTTCCCTGGTAATTCCCCTTATTGGGGAATACCTCCTTTTCACCATGATATTTGTAACTCTCTCGATTGTCATTACAGTATTTGTACTAAATGTGCACTACAGAACACCCAAGACACACACAATGCCCGTGTGGGTGAGAACCATTTTCTTGAACTTACTTCCCCGGATCATGTTCATGACAAGGCCTGCCAGTGATGAAGAGAATAGTCAGAAGCCAAAACCATTATTCACTTCTGAGTTTTCAAACTTAAATTGCATCAATGGCTCTGAAACCAAATGCTGCAAAGATGGCTTTGCTTGTCAAGATATGGCATGCAGCTGCTGTCAGTATCAGTGCACGAAGTTCTCGGATTTCAGTGGCAATCTCACTAGAAGTTCAAGCTCTGAGTCTGTAGATCCTATGCTTTCATTTTCAGTTCTCTCACCAGAAATGAGAGATGCTATTGAAAGTGTGAAATACATTGCAGAAAATATGAAAATGCAGAATGAAGCAAAAGAGGTAAGAACATATTACTGTTACTCAAACTGCAGATACCTTTTGCCATTAGAATGTTTGGTAAGAAAAAGATCTCAAACAAACAGACAAAAAAGATAAAAGAGACCATTATTTTATGCAAGTAAATTACACAAGCTATATTACAAATATGTGCAATTTTGAACTTACATAATTGAGAAGCAGCTCTGCTGCACAGTGTTCTCTTTATTGACAATACATATACTGAGTGAGGCACATTAAGGGGAACATACCAAAGCACCCATCCCATGAGAGCTGAAGTTAGGATTTTCCAAGTTATAATCTTAATGGTGGAATTTACTGACCCTATGGCATTTAGAAAGTTACATTCTCTCTCCCACAGCTTACTTTCAACAACAGAAATGTTAGAGTGAATGTCCCTCACAGTGATGATGGTGTTCATTCTGTGGCTGCTGCAGGGTAAGGTGCTGTAGCTAAATGAGGCAACTACTGCAAGAGAGGGACCAGCATCTTTCATGAAGCTCCATCTTAATACAGGAGAAAAAAAATGGAAAGGTTTTTTTTTTTTCTACCATATTCCTCAAACATAATATAAGCAGTAGCCACACCATCACAGTTTTTAAATCCCCAAACTATAGCACTTCATTCTAACTTCATTTTGTTTATACTTAAATCAGAACTCTATTTAGATTTAGATTTAGTTGGTACAGAAAATAGACAGTTGCTTTGGATTCTTAAGTTTCCCTTTACAAAGAAGTTCTAAGCCAAAAAGAACAAATTTCTTATCATTCTTGAAGAAAAACAAAAAAACTGAATTGTAATCTTAATAGTAACGAAAAATTATCACTGAGTTACTATGAATATATAACATATATAATACTTCATTGCCACTCTTGCTATAAAACATACTGTAAAAAAAAGAAAATTAGAAAAATCAGGTGTTTTCTGAAACTTGGTTACCTCCTTACATGAAAGGCACAGAGACAAATTTTACATGATGCATGAAAATAGACAAATTTCAGTACTACATCACAAAGTACCAAATAATTATATACCAATAGATCTTTGCTTTTTACATACTACCTAAAGGCCAGTAGGAGCAGTCTGTTTCAGTAACATTTTCTGTACAAACCTGTTCATCTAAGAATGTAGAGCTTGAATAGAGACGTTGTGTCTCCTCAAGTCCAGTGTCTTGGTGAACAACCTTTTGGATTTGAAGCAGCAGCTTTTGGCTTTGTTGCAAATAGAATATTCAAATAAAGCTTCTTCAAGATGAATTCATTTGTCAGTGAAAACAGATATGTAAGTTGTGTATTCATAAGCATATCTACATACAGAAAAAACTGTGCTTCTTATATGAAATGGTATTATTGCTAATGCAACTTACTCACCTAATAAACATGCCAACTTGCAATTTTTTTTTTTCTTTTCAGATTCAGGATGATTGGAAATATGTTGCCATGGTAATTGATCGTATTTTTCTATGGGTTTTCATCCTGGTATGTATTCTAGGAACAGCAGGATTGTTTTTACAACCTCTGATGGCTGGAGATGAAATGTAAAAATTAAATACGTTGTGAAATCAAATAAAGCTGCCAATCAACTCTGCATTCCTCTCCCAGCACCTCACATCTCTTCCATGCAGTAGAACAAGGATCCCTCTTGGCTTCAACTTCACTTTATGAAGGCATATTTTTTCAAAATGCAGAAAAAGGAATTATTTGGAACCTTTATGACCGCTGATCTCAAAGTAATACAAGCTATGCTTTACAGCTACTTCCCACAATAGCTGGAGAAGATGGAGGCAGTATGTTAAACTTTATAGGAATGGTTTAAGAAGGGGTTAATAAAGAAATGGAAAATTAGATGAGTATTTGGAAAGTCAAGATGAGCTGAATGCTTTGAGCTGTTAGGTTTGTTTGTAGTCTGGTCCCAAGCTTCTTCAGAGCATGCCAGGATCTTCTGGAAGGAGTTCACAGTGAGTTCCATGAACACCCTCCCAAGGACAGAAGGGTGGGAAGCACCAAATGGCTGGAGTGCAGACATTGCCACCTGCTGTACAAACTGACCCACACAGTGGCAAGAAAGGACTGAGGAGGGGTTTAGTACAAAAGGAGAACAAATAGGTAAATAATAGATGGTGGTAATAAAGCAACCATAAAGTAAACTCTGTGTTTCCCCAGACTGCAATGCATGTGAAGGCTGTCAGGGAAAAAAGTGCTCAAACCTAATGATGTTTAGAATTGTGTACAAGTAAAACACACAATAAGACAGTCTGCAAGTGATGTAAAGGATCAAAATACTTGGACAGGATAGTTTGGATACAGAGGCATCCTGCTGTAGTGAAGTGTTTTATGCCAAGGTAAGGCAGGTAGACAAAAATAGTCCTGTAAAATGTGCTAAAATTGTTGCTTAGGCATATATATCTTATCTTTTTTTTTTTTTTAAATCAGTAACTGCAGATTATTTAAGAGTATGAATAAAGAATGTAACAAAACACTGTAATCAGATCATATTTTGTAAAAAATACAAACTGTTCTCTCTGTACCAAACTGAAAACTTGTGGAAATACAGTGTATCAAGTGATATAACATTTATGAAAATAAAGAGAATCAAACTGTTGAAAACTGTGCCTTTTTTTTTCATTTATTTTGAGTAAGTGACAGAGATCTAGATAAGGTAGTATTACCTACAGTTCAATACATTCAGCAGTAAGGTACAGAAGTAAAAGTCCATGCTTCTGAGTATATTAACATTCTTTTGTTTCAGACACACCTGATAAGCAGAAGACCCCGAGGATTCCAGTGTCAGCTGCGTTATTTGAATCTATCATGATCAGACTAGAAGTCACTAAAAGAAATCCATGCATTTGCAAAAACTGTGATTTACTATAATAGAGAGAGTGACTCCACTGGACAATGTGCTGCCCATCATGATGTAACTGAGCAGCCTGGAGACATCATTTAACAAGGGGAAAAAGATGAAATGGAGAGTAAAAAAATGAGATATATATCTAATCTACAGTTGTACTCATTTTGCTTTCTCTACAGGTAAGATAAATTTCAGTAATTCAAACCTATGGAAGACTTTAAAAAGAAATGTTGTATTTGAAGAAGAAACAAGCTATCTGAAGTATTTCTGCAACTTGCACACAGAGAAAGTCATTGATGCATTGCTTAACCTCAGTAATACTGGGAAGTTAAAGCTCTTATATTAATGAATTAAAACAGATAATCTTTGCAAATTCACTGTGCAAGTTATGATGGGAATAGAGGAAACATGGATATCCAATGTCAGATGTAACTGTGTAACTGAAGAAGAGTAAATCCGTAACTGCTATTATAAAAAAAAAAAAAAGAAAAAAAAAGGTCTGCCTGATATAATTTCCCTATTTGTGAGCCTTTAAAAGCTACACAAAACTAAGACTGTCCTGCAGATTAAAACATTTTGAAATAAATATTCAATTATATATAAATTATTACATAAGTAATCACTATTATAATTAGTGCAGGGCTTCTCTAAAGGAGATCTGGGAGGGAGTATGGGAGAAATACATATCTGTTGTTCAAATTTATAATCACTATAAAAACTTTAAATTATTGAAGATACCACAGTTTACATTAAAACTTCTCACCTAAACATGTTATATTTCATGTAGTAATTTAAGCAAACAAAAACTTCCTAAGATTTGCTCTCGCCTGCTCTACTCCTGTATTAGGCCTACAGGATGCAATTATATTATGAACAACACTGAAAAAACTTTAGTGTTGGAAAACACCCAACTATTTTAGAGTCTTTTCCAGAAATAAAACTATTAAGAAAGGAAGAAAGGTGGCATTGGAATCAGTGTAAAGAATGCATTTTAATGGAATAATTGGAAAATTGCAAGTTCGTTTTCAATGATCTTAGGCAAAAGGAAATACAGAAAACTCTAAGTCCTTGCTGCTTAGAGTTACACATGGTTTTTAAAGTGAAAGAACTAATCCAAGGTATCTTTCTTAAGTTCAATTAAACAAATGTGAAAATCATTAATCATCTCCATTTGGTTCCACAGCATAGTAATTTATAGTAATATATATTCCTTCAGAAAGATGCTCCACAAATTCCTTCTGCCTGTGTTTAAAAATCTTAATTCTGAGAAACACCCAGATACAGGAAATAATGAACATGTCTGTAAACTCACACACTGTATCGAATTCTTCATCAAGAGTAAAGAAATCTGAATGCTCCAGCCCCTTAGAATACTTAGCACCTTGGGAACTCAGTTAACTGCCTTTGCCTTTCTTTCCAAAGCTGATGGAGACATCAATATACATACATGCTTTAGGCATTTTAAGGCTTATTAAATGCTCATGTTGGTATCCCAGAATTATCAAGCTTTAAAATTTAGCAGCAAATTCCACTGAAAATTTATAAAGGCTAAACATGGCCAAATTGCTTTTCTTAGTTGTATATTAGATACACAGGAAGTTTAACTTATATTTTTATTATTTTAAATTACTCTGGTGAAATTTCAGACTTCTACAACACACTGAAGAGAAGTGATGAAAATTCACCTTTGTCTACTAAATTGAAATAAACAACTCTACTGTATAACTGCAAATATGTAATATTCAGTATAACAATTGATATAGTAGTTTAATAATTGGACTACAGTGATCATCATTAAAAAATTGAAATCCTTCTATATCACAGTAGGTGTCAGTGTCTGCTTTTTTGATAAATCATACATGCCATGGCTTAAAATGGTTCTTTTAATCCTGACCTGGCTTGGCAGTAACTCAGTAGACTGGCAATAAGCAGACTGACTTCTATGTGTCCTGGGAATGCCATGCTTTAAGATAAAACTAATTTTCTAGTTCTGGATTTTTTTTTTTCACTCTATCAGAAACATACCTACAAAGAACATGCATGGAAACAGAGCTACTGCAAAATTTAGAGCCAGATCAATAGGACATAGCTCCAAAAATACTTTATGCATTTGTACTGCCTATATGGGTAGGGACTATTATACTTGCCCATTTATGAATAACAGGAATAAATAACACAAGTGATCCAATTATTGAAACCAGAAGAAAAGCCCATAAGAACATTCGATCAAGCACCTGAGCAATGTATTTCCAGTCTTCAACAACCTAAAACACAGAGAGCACATGAGTTGGTCAGTGTGTGCAAGAACAGGCAAAAACACAGTAAAAAATCCTGCAACTCTTAATTATCTCAAGATACACTTTTCCAAACCATGTCCCTATGATAACCCTCTGGAACAATATTTTATAATTATACTGCGAGTTAGAACTGAAGCAAGCTTCCCTCTGTGAAGATTGATAAGCTATGTAGGTTTTGATGCAGGAATTGACCCTGAGAAGCACCAAACATCCTCATCTATAGAGATGAGACTGGCCTGCCATTTTCTAACATACTGCAGGATACATGACACATGACATCACAACGTGGAATTCCCAAGGAGGAGTTGGAAGCAAAAGTTGTAAAAAAAGTCTCCAAACACCAAAAACACCAACCCACAACAAAAAAACTAACCAGAAAACCAAAACCAAGCCTGCCAAGTAGTAAATAAATTTTTTTTTTTAAATTGTTAGTACAGAGCAGTTGTTGTGTTACAAACAATTGCTGAAAGCTGCAAAGAATTATACTGGGGAGAATACTCACACTAGTTTCAAAACTACTTTCTTTTTTGATAAAATTATTCATATCTATACACAGTTTTGCAAGTATTGCAGATTTAATTGTGCAAGCAAATTAAAACTGTGCCAAACAATTGTCTTGGATTTGAACTGGAGCTATCCATGTTTCCCAAGCCTAATGCTTCCTAAGATGTAAGGCTACAATAGCACTAGCTGTCTAGTGTTTATTAACAACTTTTACAATTAAAGCTTGCATTCTCTGGAGCCCAGTAATAATAAAACAGCTGAATCCCCAGACAGCTGTATATTAATTTCCAAGGTTTATAGTAACAACATTACACTTGAAAAACAAAATACTTACTACTTGTCACTCACAGTCAACACTTAATTTACAGGAAATTATGCATTTAATAGCAAACTATTATATTTCTGTTGTTCATACAATGCAGATGCTGCTTTAACAGTACAGCAGATACATTTATTAAAAATCTAGGCCACATCCCTTGTGACAATGTCAGAATCAAGTCCTGAGAAGGCACATCAGAGGAGGTACATTACTCCAAGTCTTGTATGGGAGAACACACTCTCAGCAACCAGAGCCTTCTGAAGACAGCAATTCCCATATAGACTGAAAGAACCTCAGGCTTTGCCATCAGGAACAGACAGTGCACCACAAACTTCTATATTTCTACAAACTTCTACATTAGGCTGGAAATAGCATTTAAGTCTCTGATGTACCAATGGTGCTAGCTTAAAGAGCATGTAAAGAAAACAGATTTCTAATGCTCTTACACAAATGTTGTAAACATTCATTAAGGATAATTCAGAGTGCAAATACACTCTGACACTGAAAAAAAGCCTCTGACATCTTTTGATAAAACTTAGGGCAAATAATAGTAAGGGTAGAAGAGAACACTTAGGAAGTCATTGAGTCCATGTTTCATCTGAGCACAAAATGGCCAACATATGGCTATAGCCTGTATATAAACTAATATAAGCTAGAGCACTCAAACTGTTTTTATTTGAAATTGAAAGCTGCAAGATAAGTATTGGCAGTATATATTTGGAAAATATAAGGCAAATGCATTTTTCAAGACAGCCTTCGAGTACAACATTAAAGTGAAAAAGATCTCCTTCTCTTGTCATCTCAGCGGTGCTGGAGGGAACAGTTACAGTACATGCTCTTGTCACAGACAAGTGTCTCACAATGTGTAACTAGTGACAAGAACTATTAGAAAACAGCAAAAGACTTCTGAAGACCCCAAATACTGTACTGTATCAGCCAAATAGTCTCAGGATTGTACCATATTCGCACTTTTTTCCCAGTGGAAACAACTACACAACTTCAGCAAAGTACAAAAGCTGGGAATCTGTAGCACATCTTTAATATGCAACTGCACAGTAAAGGTCTTGGTTTTCTAATTTGCACTTGCACAAAATCAGTGCAGCAGGACCGACACACTCACCTCGCGAACTTCATTCTCCTTCATCACATGTCTCGTAATGTAGCGGATGGAATCCAGAGCTGCTTCCAAGGTGTTCCTGGATGATTCTGATCCATTCATATTTGCTGTTTCCTCCTTCTGAGCAAAGTACCTATCGACGTGGCTTCTCATACAAAGCAGCTTGGGCAGCTTGTGCAGAAATATCTTGCGAACCCAGGGTGCCATGGCGTTGTGTGTGGACGAGGAGCGGTGGTGGATGTTGATGGCAAAGACAGTGATCACAATGGACAAGGTCACAAATATCATAGTAAACACCAAATACTCTCCTATGAGTGGGATAACTTTAGAAGATGATGGAATAATTTCTTCAATAACAAGAAGAAAAACAGTCAAAGATACCAGTACTGAAGTGCAGAGTGAAATTTTTTCACCTTCATTTGAAGGAAGATAGAAGACAAGGACAGTTAGAAATGAAAGCCCAATACAAGGAATAATGAGAAACAAAGTGTAAAAAAGTGGCAAACGTCTAATTATAAATGAATATGTAACAAAAGGATACCAGCAGCATCCATCAGTCCTGTTTCCTTTGCTCCCTGTTGCAGTCACTATTTCCCATTCTCCATTATCAAAAAAGTCTCTTTTGTCTACATCATAATCTTCAAGAATTAGATCAACCTGTGAGCCGTCATAAGTCCAGGAACCAAATTTCATTGAACAATTTTGAAGGTCAAAGGGGAAGAATGTTACATCAATAGTACAAGAACTTTTGTAGTTTGCAGGTGGAGTCCAAGCAATGGTGCCATCGTATTTTACCACAGTTTTTGTAGATGTTCCCTCAAAACGTCCATCTGCACTGAAAGAAGAGAGATAAATGCAGGCAATTACAATGGGGTGTGGGGATGTATTTAAAGAAGAAATGATGCTTCGTTATTGTCATTTCAGCTGTCTATCCCTTGATAGCCAAAATTTTGTATTGTCTTCATAGTCAACTTTTTCCCCTCAAATCTGAAGCTAACATAGGTAAACAGCTTTGGAAGACTGAAGAATATTTTCAAGTCCTGGAGAGATCTCTGTAACTTTCTATGGTCCCAATGACTTATGAAACAATTGTAAAATCCTGATTTTTAACAGCATGACCCAGCTCTGGTGTTTCTATTAGTAAGAGAGAATAAGTACTTTTAAATTTAGCCAAATCATAATTATCGAAGAAAAAGAGTCACGAAACAGGTAAAACAATACTTGTGCCCAAACTTGAATTTACAATCACTGCAACAGCCTTTTATCCTGACTCGACAAGTCAGGAATGTAAAATCACTGTATATGCACCTAAGTTGTTCAGAAAGGTTAATTCAAAAGTTCTTGTTTCTGAAATCTGTTAATTTCCAAAGAAAAAAAAAAAATCAAAACCAACCCAACCTCCCCTTACTGTTAAATGCACCTGACTTTAATTCCATGCTGAATATGACCTACAACAGCATAAATTAGTTGCTTCTCTCCCATCACACTACACTATTTATAGACAGCACTGTGTAAGATATTTTTCTCCAATAAAGAAAGAAAGTCACACAACAAAATTGAAGTAACCTTTTCAAAGGGACTAGAAATTCCATTCAGAAGTAAAGCAAAACATTTGAGCACTTAACATGGCAACAAAGTCTATTTGCATTCAGAGGCAAGTTCTTCCACAGGTTCCTAGCCCACTAAAGGTACACATTATCTATCCCGTGAGCCTCCTAGAAGCAGTTTGGTCAGCAAAGTTATAAAGTAAATGCATTTTGTATGAAAAGATTCAAACCTTACTTGTCATACAGCACAATATCTGGAATCCAAATAGAATCTGATGGGACACGGATAGATGTTATTCCAGCATAGTCTTCAGGATTCCACCTTAATTTCACATCTATCCATTCCTGTGAATATGTGAGATGCAAAAATCATTATTATTGGGAAGTGGATTTCAGCAGGGTGATACCAGATGAAAATAGATAACAGGACAATTAACAACAGTCAAATTGAAATAACATTGGCATAAAACAATGGAGTTGCTGAACAGGCACGTAGTTACCTCATTCAGTATTTGTTTTCTGTTATTAGAGCTGCTTGACAATGTTTCTGTGCAGAACTTAAGATATGATGTTCTTTTTTCAGAGCATGTATTTGTAAGTAAGAACTATTATAATGTAATTTAATTGTATAAATTAAATTTGAAAAAAGCTTGTTCTGGATGAATACCAATGACTGGAAGCTAATCAGAAGCAATTTAAACATTTTCATTATAAAAAAACCCCATCATGTTCCAACTCTTAAAACTGGTTCAGCTTCAAGAAGATCTGCAGAAACTATTACAGAGGGCACAAAGAATCATCAGTCCACATGGCCATCTCATATTTGCTGACTAATCTCAAAGTTTTCCTGAAAATAAAAACTTGGCCTAAAATTACAGTTAATGAAAAGAAGGAAATGGGAAGCAAAAGGAAAAAAAATCAAATAAACAAACAGAAAGGAATTAGCCCAAACAAAAATAATTCCATAAGCTAGTAAGTACACCCAGCATCTGCAAAGATTCTTCTCAGTGAAATTAAGAATGATTTGTGAGCAGCATTACCCAAGTAAATACTGGCAATTAAGTTTAGCACTGGACTCTGACAATTACAAAGCTTAAGGCTTTTTCCTGCCCAAACCCAAATATACTTAAGAGAAAAAAGTATTTCCTTCTAGCAAGCATATTTAACTTTGAAAGTGGAATTCTACAATAATGTATATCAAATAATTTCAAATATCCCACAGGAAAAAGACCTCAAAAATATTATACAGAAGAATACACCAACCATACTTTTCTTAATAAAGCTTTTGAATGAAAACTTTCATACTGAAGCAGCAATTTATGGTTGGATATATACACCTTGGTATATTAAATGGCCATGTAATGCCATATCATATTACTTTTAATTTGGTGAATTTTTATTTACCTTGTTATGGTTTTCTTAAGAGATTTGTCACAATTAATCCTTTAAATAATTTCCAGGGACAGTCTATAAAGATACTATGTGAAACAAAATTTCATGCAAGAGCTAAGTTTTTTGAATATACATTAACTAGAAAAGTTTCTCCTAAATTTTGATTTGCAGTTATGAAGCTTCAGAAATCTTCATCAGTATTTTACACATACCTGTTTCAACCACACATTTGTTGTCATCAATTGATTTTTCTCATCCTGTAAAATAAAGCATATATCACAAAAAATAATCTATCCATAGGAAATAGCTGCTTTAGTTCACAGAGGCCTGTAACTTAAAATACAAAACACACTGCTGAAAGCATTCTAATCACTATGTATGTTTATATGAGAACATTATATATTCATCTACAGGGCATTTTTATTACACAGATAATAATTTAAGATGCTTAATCTATTGTGTTTAACAGGCACAATTATTTCACATGAAATTATGCTCCTTTTAAAATCAGTGGAAAAAGAAATACAACTTATTTACTACATACCACATCCACTAGCTGAGAGATTGCAAGGCCAAACTTGATTTTTATTGTGTCATTCAAGCGTTCCACTGGACGAACCCATCTTTGATAGTCTTCAAATAAATGCTTAAACAAACGATCTTCACTTTTAGCAATAAAAGAAGGTTCAGATACAGCTATATTAAAAAAAAAAATTATTAACACTGATTCAAATGAGAAGTGTACATCTGCATTCTTGTGTCCAAACAGTTACAGGTTGTTTTTTTTTTTTGCATAGTTCAATTTCTCATCTCATCCCCTTCTCTCTAGAAGCATGCCCAAGGTCATGGAAGTAGAATTTTATGAAGTTACCTGGTTTTATTAGCATCCTCATACCATTATCACGCTTCTAAAATTGATGACTCAAGAACATTAAGATAATCTCAGCAGGCAAAAAGCTCTTATATCATTTACCCAGTGCCAAGCAACTATGGAACTCCTCTAAAACAGAAAGCTGACCTATGAGGGACTGAAGTTCTGTCAACCTACATCCACATCACACACCTGTAGTATATTGCATAACTTGCAACCCAGTTTGAAACTTCAGTCTCTAAATGTATTTATGTATTTTTAATGTTTAATGTATTTCTTCTAATGTTGGGGCACATTTACCATGTATAAATTTTGCTGCACTTGTAGAACACTTTCCCTCACACTGCCTTGTATCTTAGATGCATATGCCAAACTACTTACCAGTGGACTCTCTACCCATGCTAATGTTACACTGACTGGAATGCACCTTTCTAGCTCTTTTTCATAGCTCTCGAGGGGTAATTTTGGGGAAGATGGAGAGATGGGAGGAAAAAAGGGAAGATGTGAGTCTAGCTAAATAACTTGAGTAAGAACAGCTTTCAAAGGTGTTGTGAAACACCTGAAGATGGCTGCTGCCTCGAGAAGCACAAACTACAACATCACCTTGCACAGAAGGGTCTGCAATCCCCAGAGATAAATTAGAATGACCACCACAAAACACTGACATGTTCTACATAAAGATTTTTACTACTTACCAATGAAATTTTAAAAGGAACTACTGCCAAAAAAAGACCTAGCAACCATTATCATTAGTTCAAGGGACAGCATAAACAAAAGAAAGGAGCTCACCACCATCTCTTTTAAATACAGACTTAAAATATTATGCTATTACATAAATCTATGGCACAACCTCTCTAGAAATCATGTGCTCACTAACAGCATCCATCTAAAAAAAGATACATCAGAAGCAGAAAATCACCAGAGAATGACATAAACAGATTAAAACCAGAGACAGTCATCCATACAAGGAGAGATTTAAAAGATTAACATTACTTTGTTTGGAGAGGAGGTGAATTTAGTCAACATAACAGAAGTAGCTCAACTAGGAATGATACAAGCAGCAAAACCGTGGTGGTATCTAATCTTTCTCATAAAACAAGCTAAAGGAAACAAAGTATCAATTAAAGGTAGCATAAATAATGTCTACTTGAAGTTCATTACCATCAACATTCAGTAAATCAGCAATTCATAGATACTGAAGAGGACTAGGATTTCAGAATTGCCTGGGATGACTACACTGTATGTCAGGTAGTGTCACACCTGTATAGGGCATCAGTTCTCATTTCCACAAAACTTGCTGAAGCTGCCTCAGAGCTGACAACACTTCCATGACCAACACTTCCATGACTTGGTGTTTGTGGCAGAGGCTTGGCTGACACCCCTTAAGCCATTAATTTGAACTGAGCTAACCCAGTCCCACATGACTGCAGCCACTGCAGCCTGGACAAACTAAGATGGGCAGTCCAAGTTTTAAGCTCCCTTGCATTCATTGAAGTGCGACTGCTGTGCTGCAAAAGGCTCCATGTACAGGTGCTTTGGTCAAAACAGCCAAAGCACTGCAGAGCTCAGCAAGGCAGTTCCCTACCTTTGGCACTGCAGGTGTGGGGCAGTCCAGCAGAAATACTACTGTTTTACACACTAACCAGATTTCTCTGAAATGTCATAGTAGCAGCAAAAGCAGAATGTAGCATAAGAAACAGGATCAGCACAGGGGGAGCAGCAGGACCCCTTTTCCTACAAGTCTTACCCTACACTAACATGCTGCTGAATGGCTCTTGCTGTGGGCCAAATCAACATTTGGGTTTTAAGACAGGTCACCCTTCTGTTTCAAAATACAAACCTTTCTGACTTGTGGGATGTGCAAAGAACTGATGGGCAACTTACACCATGCTGCTGAGATAGCTCAGGTGGATACAGAAAAACTCACAGGACATAAGAATTGCTGCCAGAAAGGATCCAGCAACAGAAGGCTGCACATGTACAAGTTATCTTGTAAATATACAAGTGCCAAAAATATATTTAACTGGTTCAGTATATCCTCATTAGCCAAGGATTTATTCTTATTTGTAACTATAGACAGATTTGCCAAGCCCTACGTTTTACAGACATCCGAAAGAATGCTTCCTGAAGATACAACCTAATTTCTCTATTTCTATACCCCTATTTCCTGAATTATGAATGGTTTTGTGTATATTTCAGCCTAATATTTCATAAATACTTCATTTCTATATTAGCATTAATTACATTTCCCTCCTCCAGTTACAACTCTCAACTGAATTTAAGACTGACAATGCAGCTGGATATTATCTCTCAATTAATTGACCTTGAAGCAATGCAGAGGCAAAGTTGCACTTTCACCATTTCAGTGTCCCTGTAAGACGACCTCCTGTGCAACGATACAGCATCTTCAGGTTACATGTTCTTTCCAGATGAAGCTTCTCTTAAAACACAGCATCTCCTCTGCTATGCTAAAAGGGGACATGTTTCTTTACTGCTTTTATATACTTAGATTATTTTTCAAACATTTTATACTCAGACCTATAGTATACTCACTGATCTATTACAATGACCATTATTTACTAACAATATAGTTCAATTATTTCTTTCTTTCTTTTTCTGATCACAGATGTATCCACACATTTCAATATTTCTAGTTTGTTCTCTTTATTAATACACTGGGGCAAACTGGTCTAGAAAAGACATCTTGAACAAAGGAGAGCTCCATGAGGAGGCTGGAAATGATAAGAGTATATTAAGACTTGGCAAAAACAAAAAAAGTAATCACCCGTACCTTGTACATTTTATTTAATATGGCCATTCAAATAATTTGTTACACAGACTGCATATGTTTTACATCTCTTTTCCACGTATCTATGATTTTAAGATTACAACAAGGGGCTTTCTTAGTTACTCCTTGTATTAACATCAGTTCAAAAAATTGTGAAGAGCTGGTGACAAGGGGAAAAAATGTAAAGAGAGGAAAACAGGTTTTAATGGCTTAAGGCAGCAGAGTCTCTATGCTGGCTGGAGAAAAACAGAAAGAGGTTAAAACCTATGACTAGCAAGATTAGCAAACAAACAACTCAGAGTACAATCTCATACTAAATCAGATGGCAAGAGATTATAGCAACACTCACCCCTGCCTCCAGCTCAGAGTACTAAAAAAGATCTGTAGCCTTTCAAGGGCACTTCTAAGCTGGCTTGTATTTGTGTGTCTTCATTTTTATTGAGGTCAGGGAACCTTTGCAGTTTACATCAAAGGTAGCTCTCTGCACTGTTCAGTGATAACTCCCAAAGACAACATTTCCTTTATTATCTGCACCTTAAACTCTTCTCACTGCCCCTCAGTGTGTAAGTCCATATTTAGCAAGAAAAAAACACCAAAAAACCACACCTAAATCGTATATGAGGTTGGATGGCCCAAATTTTAATTCTGCACAAAGGAAACAAATGTTTATGCACAAAGCAGAGTAATTATTCAATTTTTTTAAAACTCTGAAGTAGCTGGAGAACGCTTTTGACAAAGGCTAAGTAAAAATTCTAATGAAACACTTGACCTTGAAAACATTGTATTTAAAAATTCGGTTCTACCACTTCCTCCATAAGTATTTAACAAACTTTTTTATTAAAGTACTTTGGAAGAACTATTTAGAAAATTGGGTGAAACATTACATGGGCCTCAGATACAGGAATAGCATGATGAAACATGTACAAGTCTATTTATCTTGATAACATTCTGAAGTCAAAATTTCACATGGGCTGCTAATGGCTGACATTTTAAATGTTGTAGATAAGAAACAAAAGATGGGTTTTACAAAAGAATAACACTTTTGTAATTTATTGTGCCATTATGGGATTCAATTTCCTAGCATCTTAATATGATTTAGCAACATTATTCCTTTTATAAGAATTACCAGTGAAATACTTGAGTCTAAGAGCCAGAATGGCAGTGCAGGTGTAACACTGGTCCTTGTACATTAAACAGTGCAGTTCAAAGCATTTTCTAATTTAAACAGTGTAACTCAAAGCATTTTCTAATTGACAGAATTAAGTGTTAATGATTTCAGGTTATCTTTGCATCACTACTGGGTGCAAAAGGAGGCCCATGGGGAAAGGGAAAGGGTCACTTTCTAGAAGTGTAATGTTAACATGCATATTGAGAAGTAATATATTATTTATAATCATATACCATTACAGCAAAAAAAAAAAAAAACCAAACAAACAAACAAAAAAACACTGCTAAGGACAATAAACATTGCAAAATATCCATACTTCGCAGTTAACATTATATTCTTTAATTCTGGGGTATTATAACACAAACCATTATCCACAAATTAACTGCTACATACTACAACTAATAATGTGCTTAGAAATCTGTAAGGTGAAGAAATATATACAATATCCCTGCCTTCCATACTCTAGGATATTTATTGAGATGATCTCCCATCATTATTTCATTAGGTAGAAAAGACAAATAATGTATTAAATTAAAGTTTTATTTTATACTGATTCCTCTGACCCTTTGAAAAGAATCATGAGCCATACTTCCTGCACGGTCTTTAATTTTTGGCCTACTTTTCCTTCTATGCATTAGCAATTGCCCAGAATCCAATCACAGTCAAGAGCTTAATTAACAGCAAGCATTTAGAAAGATCACAATCATCTTAACTAGGATGTCTGTAAGTCAAAGTAGCAATACTAACTTTATTCTATTTACTGAATAGAAGTCAGAAAAACCAACTATTACATTCTGAACTTCCCAGAACTATCTTTTCCTCCCCTGTTTAAAAAATAAAGGCAAACCCTATCACCACACCTACAAGCATGGAAAAGGTGGCTTTAAAGTTACTGGGAAGATTTGTGCCTTCTCTCTAAACTAGAACATCAACCTCCAGCCAACCAGGAGCAAAATAAAACAACAAATATTGGACATGAAACTGTGAGGAATTTTGAACTGCAATACTGCTTAGTACTTACTGTGAGAAATGAAACACTGGAGATGGGAGCTCTTTTTCACAGTGGCAGATGCTAGTTAATGTTGATGAAGTTGATAGGATCTTAATTTGAAGTGTCAGTCTGTTGTTGAATGTTGAATGTTTGCTTTTGGTTGCCACTGTTAAGTGCTACTATCTTACCCTGTGTTTGCATCCCTTTCCATCAGGAACCACTTCCCCTGCTCCCAGTGGGACTTGCACCCGGACTGAATTTAATGAGGAGATGTTGGTACGATATGGACTCTCTCAAAAACAACAAACCAGCACATAAACTATGATTTTAAACTGGCAGCACTACAGGGAATCACCCACCATGGACCAGAGCCGGATTCCGTCCTGTCACCATGGCTTGAGGAGTACTCAGTCGGGATGACACTCCTAGGCTATGAGCCAGCATTGCCTTCTGAGGCCTCTCGTGGTTGTCCTGTGGGAGCAGTGGTGGTGTGCGTGACCTCTCGGGTTCCCCACCCAAGAGCTGTTCTTAATAAAGGCCTCTTTAAAGGAGCTGATCTCCTGGCCCTGTTTATTACAGCTTGGCTCCCCGTCGGGGAATTGAACCCCGGTCTCCCGCGTGACAGGCGGGGATTCTAAACACGCACGGAGGCACAAAGGCTGCTCACATTCAATTCAAATTTAAAATGTTAAAGGTACAACTTGATAGTTGTAAAGGAGAATGAAACTACCCCCTAACAGCTTAGCAACAAGGTATCATTATGGCACATATTTCTGAATACATGTACAACTTTGGTTAGTAACCATAATAGACTAGCACGTAGTTTGTAAACTAACCAAGAAATAGATGTGAACTGACAGTCCTTAGATTAAGAGCTAATTGGACCACCAACCATTCCTTTCTGAACATCCGTGCTAAGTCTGCAGCACGTGCCAAAGAGCTTCCTGTGCTCCCTAGGACAGGACTGCCAGCAGCAGTGACAGTGACCTGCAGCTGTAACTGCAGGCCCGTGCTGTGCTGCAGCACTGCTGCCGAGCTCACCGACACACACCGTGCTCCCCTCAGCTCCCACAGACACAGCTGGGATCCCCCTCCAAGCAGGAAAAGGCTGCTTCATGCCAGCCTGCCCCGGGGAAAATCCTGTCACACTGAGGGCTGGGGGACCTTCCTGTAACAGATCCAGGATTTTGTCCTCCCTCTTTGTACCACTTTTAATCATTCCATCATTTTCACTGATTGCTGGCCTGTCGGTAAAGACTGAAGATGGACTGTGAAGCATTGAGGAATGCTGAAAGCGAGCAGCAAAAAGGGTGTATGGAAATGCAGATAGCACAAGGAAGAACAAGTATGTAGAATCTGATAAGTAGAACCATTTATAAATTTAGAGGCCACGTGTCATGGAATTAAACACAAATCTGAAATGTACGTAAAAAAGACCTTAGGGAAATAAGAAACAGGCCAGGGCTTCTCACAAGCTGCCAATGCAGCCCTGGGTGCTGCAGATGTTGGGCACCAGTCTTGCCTTCTGCCTCAGGAGTGCTTTGCCCGCTCAGCTCCATTCCAGTCTTGGATACACTGGAACACAGAATCCTAGAGCTCACAGAAATCAGCTATATTGCTCAAAACCAGATGAGGAGATTTCAAAACCTATAATATCACACAAACCTTGGGTTTTACCATTCTAAAACATGGGAAACTATGCAAGTATTTCCTTTCACAGTTCCTTCTACAAACCAACACAGGTATTTCTCCACAAATCAATGCTCACATTTATCCCCCTAAGAGCCTCTACAAAAAGCACATAGTTTTTTAAGAGAAAAATCACAAGAAACCCATACAAGCAGGAAGGTTTGCCACTCGCTGTTGGGTAGGGAGAAGGATTTGATCTGTTAAACTGAGTGGAAAACACTTGGGTGCACGAAGTGCCAGGGAAACACCATCACAGGTCTGCAGCACAGCACAGCAGGGCTAGGCTAGAGGTTGTTATTAACCTCAACTCCATTTGGGCATTCCAGTCTCACCTGTTAGTTGAAAATTCAGAGCAAGAACATAACATACTTTAACTGTATTTTAAATCAGCAAGTATTTTCTCCTGACAATTCAGAGTTAGCCAAGATAAAATATTGGTTCACTATTAACTGAAGGAAACCAAATTAATTTACAAGCACTCTTATAGCAAATTTCATTTTATTTTAGAAAAAAAAAAAAAACAAGTTATGAAAAGAAACTTTAGCCTCACTGTATACAATCAGTTCTCAGTGAAGTCAAAACTGCTGGCTTGTGCCACAAGGCAAAACCTGGCTTACCCTGACTGCAGGTAATTCCATGCAGTCATATAAATCATATAATGTAATATAATGATTTTGTATCTTCTGTCATGAAGAACAGGAAAAACACTACTTTTCCAAATGCTGGGACAAAGAATAGTCTTTTAAACCACATTCAGCAATAACAGACTGAGTATTTGTAGGCTGAATTAAAACCTAGATGTTGATACAATCAACACCTTTCCATTAATGTTTCCATAAACGATATTTACAACCACTTTTTCAATTTTCAGTTAATATAAAAAAACGCTCAAATTTATCTTTCATTAATTTTCTGTCTGCCTTTAATTGTTGTAGTTATGCTTTCAAGACAGTCTGCAAAACTCTTGGGAATGCACTTACAAATTATGTAAGTGCAACATTTTGAAACAACTGTTTCTAAATAAATCTGTAGAAGAGAGGTGATTTTGCTCCTTTAATCTTTGTGTAATTCTATAAACACTCCAGCTTCACATGCTATTTTACATCCTTCAACTCGGAAAGTTAAATCCTGATTGAATTATGAGACTGCCTCTTTTGAAGTCAAAGAAATGATGCATGACCAAAGTACAGAGAGTCATGTTATAAATTCTTAAGAGGGTTGTTTTCATGTGCAGTCACATCCATATGCGAAATTACAGTTATTAAAATACATTCTGCAAGTTTACCTCGGTACCAGATGTAGAGCATGCACCACAAACCCAACTGCACCTTCTCTCAAAAAGTGAGCAGATTAAAAACTGAAAGCTATGGCAGCCGAGATCTTTAAAGCGTTATACATAGACACGTTTAGAAACTGTATGTAATGTAATGAAATGTGAGGCATTCAAGACTGATAATGCACCTGAAAAGCTGCAGTTTTGCAAAGACTTTCCCCGCTCTTGTGCGAGGGGGCGGCCCCGGTGGGCCCGCTGGACAGCGCTCTCGGCAGGTCCCGCTCGTTCTCCCGGGGCCAGCGCAGCCCTGCGATCCTCCCTCAGCAGCCGCCGCCGCACCCGGCACCAGCCTTACCTGAACCTCATCCGGGAAAAAGTTGATGGCGCGGAAAACGAAGCTGGCGCGCAGAGACCCCATCTCCGACAGTTTTCCCCTCTCGCAAAACCCCGCCTCATTCCCCTCACGAACCGCTCCCGCTGCCCGTGTTCCCAGCCGGGCACGGCCGGGCAGGGCAGCGGCGCCCGCAGACCCTCGGGCCACGGCACCGCCCGCCCCATCCCCGGCGGCCCCGCACAGCGCCAGGCGGGCTCGGAACCCCCGGCCGGCCGAGCCCTTCCCTCCGACACCCTCCTGGCTCCTCACCGGAGCGCCTTTCACCCTTCACTTCTTCCCAGGAGCCCCGCCGACCCCCACCCCCGGAGCCGCCCCGAGGCGCCTTACCCGCGTGTGAGGCTCCGGGCTGGCCGAGCAGGGGCGCGCAGAGCCAGGTGAGGAGGACCACGGACGGAGGGCGGCCGCAGCACAGTTGCGCTCCGCGCCCGGCCATGGCTAGGGCACGGCCCCCGCTCCCTCCGGGCCCGCGGCGGGAGCCGGGAGCCGAGAGCCGCTGGGGCCGGGCGGCGCTGGCCCCGCCCCGTGGGGGCCGTGAGGAGGCGCGAGGGGCGGGAGCCTCGGAGCGCGCGGGCCCGGCGCCGCTCTCGGCCCGGCGCGGGAGCCGGTGCCGTCGGAGGAGCTCCCGGCACGTACCGCGAGGAGGAGGCGGCGGCGCTGCGCCCGCAGACTCGGTCCCGTGCCCGTCCCGCCGCCCGGGAGCGGCTCCTGGCGGGGCCGAGCAGGTGCGCGCCCGGCGGGGCCGCGGGGGCTGTCCCGTGCGGCCGCGGCTGCAGCGCCAGCGCCCCGTAACCGGCACGGCACCGGGCAACGCCTGCTGCGGCTGCACCGAGCTTTTGGGAGGTGCGAGTGTAAGTGACTTCTGGCGAAAAAAAAACCTTTTCATTTCCATTGCGTTTGAAACACTCGGTAGGGTTTTTTTTTTTTTTTTTTTGTGAGTTTCTAAATCGGTACGATTTTTTAAAGCTTCTAATTTAGAATATTTTGGAACTTTTAGTCTAAAATAGATAAACTAATGCAAGCTAAAAAGACTTAGGATATTTCCACATCTTTAGGTATATTATAGATATACAACATCTGTAATAAATACTCTGTACAAAACACCACTTTTTTCTGTATCAGATAAATAAAATCTGTTACAAAGGACAAATTCCAACATACACACTGTGAAATTTAATCAGTGATTTTTCCTAAGTCATCCTAATGGCAATGTGTAGTGTACACACTGCCCAAAAAATAGAAGCAGCTGGCAATAATACATTTTTTACATCTAAGACAGTGTTTAATATTTCATAGAGAGAAGAGACTTGGAAAGAAGGGCTAAATGACTTTAATGTGTTAATCAGCTTCTACATGAAAAGTGCTAGATACCGCATTCCTCAGGAAAATAGTCTTATTTAACTGAAATAATTTTAGCAACTTTATGCCTTTCTAAAATGAGCACTACCCAAAGAGCAATTTCACTAAGCATGTTGTCAATTGTCAAAATTCTTTTATACAAGTTGTTTATTTTACAGAAAAACTGCATCTCTGTGTAAACAGTGAATCTTTTCAATGACCAAAACAGAATACTGGAGCATTTCAATCCTTTTCTTAATTTTTAGATTCATATTTTTCTGTATTATCTTTTCCTGCAGCCATATTTGTGTTGTGCATGTCTGTGCAAGACATAATGCAGGCTGTACAAGCACACAAAAAAGGCTGCTTACACAGGAGTTTCCTCCAGCACACTTCTAGTGACAGGCTCTATTGATTTGGATGCTCTGCAGTAAATATGGTCATTTTATATATTGAGAATCCATTTCTATATGGCATATCTTCTACAATCAGAATATTTGGGTAAAGGATGCAGCATGCTCTTATTTTGAAATGCTCAAAGTATATGCTGTTGTCAACTCAAGATTTTATACTAAATGAAAAATATATTTTAGCCCAAAACAGGGCACAAACTCCCACTTTTTTTTTTTTTTTTTTGGATTTTTTTTTTTGTTTTTTTGGTGACACTCTACTTGTGATATTTTCTGAGTGCTTCAAGAATTACTGGGCAAAATTTGTACTCTAATTGCAACTCTGTAGTTTTTGATGGAAGCTGGTTCACTACTGCACTGCACCTGGTGTTCCTAATATGAGATTATCAGGTAAAATCTGTATTTCTGTGCACTGCAGCAGATGCATTTTAGAGCCATAATGTGTCGTTACCAATGTTGAACATAGCTGCCACTAGAACGTGCAGGACATAGGAAAACTGGTTTTATTACATAACTGTGGATTTGTGTGCAGCTGGGTCCTAACTAGGCAAAACAGATGCTGGAGGATATAAAAGGATTAAACCGTCTGGGTTACATGCCTAACATTTTGCTAAATATTTTATGTAGCATCGTCTGGCACATGTTAATTATGTTGTATTATTACTGTTTTAGAAAACAGTAGTTATAAATAAGTAGATGTTTTTTCCTGCTGCTTTGAACTTGGAGCAGAATGTTAATGGTATCAGCAGCATGTTAAGTTTACTATTTACCATTAAATAAAAGCCTAAACAATTAGGAGTAATGCTGTCTTTCAAAGGATCCTTGTCAGCAGGAGGTGACATCTGAAGGTCCCTGCTGAAGTACACTCCGAGAAGCTGCAATAAATTGGCTGATGGCAGCTTTTACTGTGCACTGAAGAGTAGTTTAACTGGAAAGCCAAATGCCAAATTAAACCCGGATAAAAATAGGCAGCTGCGCAGTTCTATTTGTAAAATGAGAAATGTTCTAAAAACTTTGTGCAGCTGAATTTTCTCAAGATTAAAGCCAGTGAAGGGTACTCTTAAATCCAGTAACTTCAGTAGGTCTTCATATTGTAGTAGAAATGACTGCAATTAAAACTTGAAAATTAGGATAATTTTTACTGCAGAAAAACATAGCGGAAAACACTCTTTAAAGAAAATTAAAGACATTTAAGTAAGTCTTAGGATCTCCACCAGTCTAAAACAAAACAATTTCTCTCATGTATGAAGTATTTGAGTGCACCAGCTTCTTGGACTTACATGTCTTGTATTATCCTGTCTGTATCATGTCTGTGTTATCCATGTATCACAGTCCTGAAACCATTGAACACCTTTCAATCATTATATTCATTTTCACAACACATTGGAGAAGTATTTCTTCCTAATTTTAAGGTTATGAAGGGAAAGAATAAATAATTACCTTGGAAATATATAAGAAACCAGAAGAGGCTTCCAAATTTAACATCAGGAGTTTTTTGTTGTCTCTTAATTTGGGTGCTTTTGTAACCAACAAGTAAAATATTTGGATGAAGAGGGAAGCATACCTAAAGGAGATCATATAAGAAGCAGTCTTGGAAGTTAATTTGACTTTATTTGAACAGAATACAGTCACCTAGAAAACAAGCTAACTATTTTTAAACACTGACAGATGCAAGAGACAGCACAGGTAATTATTGGAGAAGCAGTAGTTTCATTATCCCTTAAACTACTTAGAATAACAAACCACATTACAATTTCCTAGGACAATCTATTTGTGAATATTTGCATACTTGCCCTAACAAATTCTATCATGCACTCAAGTGAGATATAAGCTAACCAGTTTTTTAAGTTTATAAACATCATATTATGCAAACAATTTTAAGTAAATACTTTTACCTAATTTGAAAAATCTGTCACCTTCCACAGCACCACATGAAGATCTTGTTTTAAAATAACATTAAATCCACAGCAATAGCTAAATATTTTAAATACTTATGTATTACACTGTAAACTCTACATAAACACTACGTACACCAAAAAAAAAAAAAAACATACAAAGAACATAAAGATAATTTTGATTAGCAAAGATACCTCAAATGTATCGCCAGAATCATTTTTCTGTTCTTACGACTTATCCCCAAACCACTCCCAGAAAAGGCACAGTTGGTGGTGATTTTTTTTTTTTTTTTTTTAACACACAAAGCCAGAATCAATACAGTAGGCCAATGCAGTCAAACACTGCTCTTATTTCTAGGAAGAACAGGAAAGAAACTTGCATTAGTGTCCAGATGGCTCAGGAAGATTCTAATAATGAAAGATCTCCAGCATCTGCTTACTGCTCTAGGCTCAAATGCAGAAATGAATCCCAAATTAAATTTCAGTGAGGAGAACTTGGCTGTACATCTTGGACATGACTGCCAGCTAGAGTTACTTGCCTATTCCAAGGCAGTCCTGGGGCTCAGCTCACAACCAGCTATTGACGGCACTCAGGAGAGATGATGGTTTTTTAAATTAAATTGGTAATTACTGTTCAAAGATTATACTCAAGAAGTATTAGACAATACTTCTTCCACTTTTGCAAACAAAACCTTTAAATAAATAGATCTTTTAAAACTTATTACAAGGCTTCGATATATTTATTAAAGTCATTCCAACTTTTTATTATTACAGTACCTAAAAAGTTCTCCTTTACCAGCAAATGATGCCATGTTTGGCAAGAAAATGGTATTGGTAATTTTTTAAACCAAAATATGCATATATGAGTTATCCCCATTTTTTTAGAAAAAAATGCTTCTAAGAAAAATATTTTTACTAAGTCTATATTCTAAGATACCTGATAATACTTACACTATTACACTAAACAAACTGCCTTTTATGAACTATATACATTGATGAACACAAGCTCAGATGCACTAAGTTTCCCAGAAGACAGAAAGCATTGCTGGAATCTATCACGTATTGTTGCAAGTCGTCTTTGAGAAGTGAGAAAAAACTCCATTTTGGCATTGCTGCTTTTAGAGCATATTCCAAGTACTTGTATAACCACCATCAGCGATCCAGAAATCTGCAAAAGATGCTGATATATTGCATTCATGGTATCAAAAAATAGAAAGATTCAGCACTGAATTTTTATATTAAATGGAGCCTGAGGTATTTATACAATCCTTTATAATGGAGATGAAATATTACCCATTGCATGTTGTCTGCAACTATTCAGGACTTGCTACATGAAATACCATTCCTGTGTTGTTATTTGGAAGACCTACTGCTGCACAAGGCCTAAATAAGTCAGTAGAACTTTCATTAGCTATAAAATTGGCATACTAACAAAGTGCTATCTAAGTTCAGTGCTAAAGACTAAAGCAATTGGGCTGCACCAAGGCTTAGAGAATGACCAAGCAGGTCCTGCAGAGAACCCACAGCCTCCCCCTTCTGTGCACAGAGGCTGCCAGAATGAGTGCAGGGTAACTACACAAGCTGCAGCACAGACATCTTGAGGCAGATTCCTTCCCTCTGTTCTCCACAGTGACTCTTGCAGCAGTGAGCTCAAAAATGGGTTCAGTCAGGAGGAAGGGTCATTTCTGGCCATGTTGACAAAGTACATTTTAGTCAAAAATGTCTGAGATGGATTAAACCAACAAAACACTGTATGGATTCACTCCGTTTCTTTAAATGGTCATATTAAATCCTGTATACATCAAATATCCTTTGGGGTAAGAAAACCAAACCAAACCAACCTACAAGAGCAATACAATCCAGGGTGGGCACAAATGAGCTGGATCACTGCTGTTATGGTTTGAAATTTAGCAAGGCCTCACTTTTAAGCACTCAGGTTTTTCACTTTGCTTTTGATATCTGAATGGGTGCACAGTAATTTTCAGTAGCATTTTTTTTTTTGTTCACTCCAGATTACAATTTTTTTTTTTTCAGAAGTAGATGAGTTTTTTCCTAATCTGATAATCATACTTTTTTGCATTCAGTATAGGGGAAAGCTGGACAAAAATGACTATGATTCCTAATTAATGCACAATTAATTGGTGGTTAACTGGTTAGTTTTTTTGACTGGTGTATCGGAGAAGGGAATCAAATTCACTGGGGAAGTATCAGCAACACTCAACTGAACATAAAACATCTTCATTTCCTTTCAGGATAAAATGTGAAGTAGTCAACATGGCCTAAAAATCATGCACTATTTTACTTACCTATTTGTACTTTGACAAGACAAAGCATTTTCACATGGCCTTTGTAAAATATCTTTCTAGTTTGTGTGAATATAACTAGTGTTGTATGATTAATTCCTTAGAAAACACATGCACTTGTGAAGGCTATGATAAACTGAACACATTTGCTACAGGGCATCTTTAAAACACTACTGCTTGCAAGACCATCAGTTTGACAGAGCCTGCTATAGAACAAAATAGGCCAAAACTAAAACTTGGCATGCCAGCACACTTTAATTCTGTATTTGTGAAATGACTTTTCAAACTTAGGAGCTCTTTTCACTACCTTTAAAGGAAAACCCACACATACACACAAAATTCTAGCAATTCTAACACCATATTTGTTCTTTACCAACTAGCATATACCTTGTTTTAATGGTTTAAAGCAATTAAATTCCTCAAGATTGTGCATATCCAGGCATTATTGAGGAAATAAAGACACCCATCACTATTCTTCTTAAATTTTATTCCATAATAAAAAATAGAAGATGAAAGAAAGAGTGTTCAAGAATTAAAGCAATTATTGGTCAATGTAAGGAGCAGTAAACTAATTATCTAAATGATGACTAAGGACCTGGTTCATCAAAGGTACTTCTGGGTCCTCCATGGCATAGCTGTAGGCTTCTACAGCACAAAAATCCAGATTATCTTTTGCTGAAGCAGGTCCTTTATTATCTAGAGAACACTTGATTTCATATTCTATTTATCCTTCTCTTTTTGTTCTTTCTCCTTCTTTTCACGTTCAGCTTTTGCTTCCTCCTCCTCATGTTGTTTTATCAATTGTTCCACCTCCTTTTGCTTCAGAACCCTTATTACTGTCTTTCCGTTCTCTCTTGTCAGTGTTGCAATTTCAACTGAAACACATGGAACAGACAGCAGCGTTTAGGCAGAGCAATCATCAGCAGGGCAAGGTTTGAGATGACAAGTGACAGTGAGGCAGAAGGCTCCAAAGCTCCCTGTGCCACGCAGCCTGGCTGAAGGCAGCCACCCGCAGCTCCCTCCTGCAGCAGGGGAGCTCCTCACAGGGCTCTGCTCCCAGACACAGACATTCCATCCCCGAACTGCAGCCTCACCTCTGGAGCTGGCTAACAGGGCCCAGCGGCCCGGACTGAGCTATCTGAATGCCTCTTAGGCTAAGGCTGAGAACTGCTGCATCTTCTGAAAACATTTTTTTGTGACAACTAACACTCCAGTGAGCCACATCTGGAATATGTGCACTCACTGCTCCCTTTGTTTAAGCAGAGGGTGCTGTCCTGTGTAGAGAATGCTCACCTTTCTCAGCAGAGAGCTTGCTGACATCCATGGTCTTGTTTAGAACCTTAATGGCCAATGCCAGGGCAGTCTTTAAGGTCATTTCCCCTTCTTTGTAGTCTTGCTTCAGCATTGACACAGCTGCCTGTAAATTTCACAGAATTTAAAGCTGTGTCTGTGGGCAATCAACCACACAGCCAGGGTGCGGGGTTTTGCCAGATACCAACACAGGAGTTAACAGCAGCATTCCTACAATTACCTGTAAATCTCTCCCACACTAATAATCACTCAGCTTAATTAATACAGTACAATTGACACTTTTTAACTTGTCTTTTTGAGAAGAAAAAACCCAGAACTTACAGCACTATTATTTCCAATGCATGTGGCTTTCCACCCTCCATAATTTCCACTAGGATCACTTTGGTACAGCTGAAATCCATAATGCTTATCCCAGCCAATATAGAGCAATGAAACACCAAAAGGACGTTTTCCTGTTGAAAAGAAGGCTATTAGCAACCTAAATTTAGTAACAAGATTGGTCATGAGTTACAATTATTTTCTTTTGATTTTGTTTTTCAATCTATTCCTGTGAACTAGGATTTAACACAGTTCTGCACTTCTGTTGCTAGAGATAAGCACGCCAGCATTTCCTTCTAAGACATGGGGTGGGAGGCAGCAGAGGTTTATTCCATTTAACCTTAAGAGCAGTTCATTTGTGTCTCCACAAATTGTAATTTACTATCTCAGAACTTTAAATCAAAATGTACTATTTCAAGTATGTAGCTTAGCTGTTAAAGCATTTAACTTAGCAATGTCAAAAGCCAGGTAGTTTAAAAGGTACTTCTCTCCCACTACATAGATGTAAAACAACACAATCATCAGTTCACATACTGAGGAACACTATTTACAATATAATTTTCTAACATATTGCTTGAGCCACATAAACAGTACTTTTTTCAAGTGTTAGAATATTGATACCCCTACATACAGCCTTGTTTTTGATTCATTGTGCCATTATGCTGGATGGGCCCAAAATGTTGAAAGGTTGTCTAAACAATTGTCTGCTGGTCTTTTGACGGCATTCATTAAATGCAAGAGCACTCAAAGCATTCTATGCAATAAGCCAGCATCTCAGCCATCAATTACCCAAGCCATAAAAAGTAGAAGCATCAGCAGCAAAAAACAGTTACCATGACTACACATTCCCCTCTTAAATTAGGCTGTTTTTCCCTAAGTATAACTTTTTAAGAGAATTCAGTAGAACTGTCCACAGACTTAGATCCTTCACATTATGTAAGAATTGTTCTTGAGACATTTAGTAACACAATGATTCATCACACTCCATTACCTCCAAACTGTGTATAAGCCTGCTTGATATCACACAGTGCTGTTACTAGTTGTTCACAAGGAATAGGCTCTTGATACTGTAACAAATACCTAATATCAAAGAGGAAAAAAAACAGTTTTCAAAACTTGTTTTCCTGACCATATCCTGCACAACATTTAAGAGGAAACAAGTTCCCAAGTTAGAGTATCTGTGTGTTCTACTTCAACCTACTTCTGATCTACCAAATGCATGTTCATTCTGATCTAGTGCATAAAGAGAGCTGAATGTGACAGCACAGGTGAGTAAAACCATGCTAGCTGTCAGCAGACCCACCTCTGTGCAATCAGTCTCAGCTCATTTGTTAGAACATTGGCATCTGAAGTTATTCCTGCAACGCTGCACGCCATATCCCTGCAAGAAAAGCATACAAATTAACTGAATTCCTGTTAATCTCCAACCAACACTCACATCTTCATACAGAGGTTCAAGCAGAGCACCCGCTTTCTCATCAAAGCTACACAGCTGCCACACAAAATGGGTTCATCAGCTCTTGCCCTTAGGGTGCATCAAAAATATCAGTTACCATTTGCTAAGAGCAGAGGTGGACAGCCAAAGTCAGCAAGTCAGGATGTCAGTTATACCTACAGTTCTGGGAAGAGGGCCATGCCAAGGATGATGAAGTTCTGAGTGTTTTACAAGAGCTGTTAGGCACATTCATACAGGTGCCTCTCAGGAGGCCACCTGACACTGATGTCACACTGATGTGACAGGCCTTCAGTGGGAGCTGCTGGCTGACACATGGCATCTGTGTAACAAACTTCATGGTCTTGGTAGGGCCCTAAGAAAAATAAGCACTTCAATCCTTGATTGTTTTGTTGGATCTTAATTTAGTATCTCTTTAGCTCAATCTGATATGCTACAAATCTTTTGCTACACAAAAAAGATTTGTGAAATTAGGAATTCTCCAAAAGATGGAAAGGCTGTTCTAGGTGACTACTCCAGTGTGCTGTTACACTGCCTCCTTGAAAATCCAGTACTTCCTACCATTCCAGGTGCTTTCAAGATCAACATGGAATGGGAGGCAAGACAGGATGGAAACTATCTGTGGTCATTTGCAGCTTTTGTCAAGGATGAAGCTCTACCTCCCGTGCAACAAAAAAGCATAATCTATAAATCCCTTTGCTCTGACATCACAAATTTAACTTTCAGGAGCTAGAATGAAAATCATGACGGACAGATGTTTCATCTCTGCTATAACTGTGGCAAAGAAGCCTAAGGCACATTTTATCCAGTTACCTCGGACAAAAGAAAAACAGAGATGTGGAAAGCTGAAATACCATGGTAATTTTTGTGTGCCCTCTTTATTCTGCCCCCCAACGGTATTTTGTAAAGCTGAGATTTTCCAGTTTTCTTAACTGCTACAATACCATTACCTTGTATGGCATAGTACCAACAAGCAGGCTATTCCACCTAGAAAATTCTCCTGGAGATAAAAAAAACAAACCAGCAATACTTCTACTTTAGAAGGGGAACTGCTAAAGTGAACAAAGACAGAATAGTCATACTTGTCTAAAACACCAAACAAAAAGATTATTAACACTTCAAATAAAATAAGACCAGGTTATGTGCTAACCAGCACTTTGCTGGTAACATCACAGGACATTTAATCACCATTCCAACTTACTCATTAAGTTTGTATATCTTCTCTGAGAAAAACACTTCATCGAGCAGTTTGTGAATGTTGCGCCGCTCTGCTGCCAGCAGAACTCCATCGTTTGCTAGGATTCCCAGGCAAGTGCCCGCATGGCCGATGGCCTCCATGGCATACTCAACTTGGTACAGGCGACCTGGGAAAGGATTGGAATTCCTGTCATCAAAAAACGACACTGAACAAGACCAACTGCACAAGGTGACTGAAAGTTACAAGAATCTGACAAGTGCTCACTGTCCCATCTACTTCTCCAGTCTCTTACCAGTCAGTTGTAAATTAATTGACTGAAAAGGAGGAAGGATTCACAGAAGGAAAATAAGGTAATACTGAACATGGCCACTGGAGAAAAAAACCCTTTCTATAAAAAAACCAAACCACATTTCTATAGAAAAAAAATAAAAATTAAAGAACTCTGTGCAGTAGAATAACCCAAGACAAATTTTCAATAAATGAATAAAATATTTTATACTGTATTTCTTGGGTTCTTCCCATCTAAGAAGTAAGAAAACATGGTTTGTACGTACTTGTTTCAGCATGTGCAAGAATAACAAGGAGAGGCATTACTGCACCTGCAGGATATTATCCATTCTCAGGGGATAGTGACAAAATCTAACCATGCTCAAACAAGAGATAAATAGTTATTTCAAAAACATGGCACGTGATACTACTCACTAATGGGACTCAGTCTTATTATTGCTTCAATTAGAATGAATTTGAAAGTGTCCACTCCGGATCCTTGCTGTCCCTACAGAACTGGGTGTGGGCAAATATGATATCTGCAATTCATATTCAGACAGAAACATGCTACTAACAACCACCCTTTGTGCAAGTGTTTTGATAGTTTTGAGAAGACAGAACAGTTAGAGCTGACTTGAAAGTGTCGGGTAAAAAAAAATACCTTCCGGAGAAAATATGGTAGTTCTGGAGTCATATCTTCGAGACTGTAAAAGGAATAGCTCAGTAAGTATCACCAGTCTCTTGTCACCAACGCCATAAAGCCCCTATATAACAGACCCAGCCATTCGGTGACCTCGGGCTGGTCACTGGTGCCCGCAGCCGGGTCCCTACAGTGGGACCGCCGCCCGCCGCCCCCGCCCGGGCCGTGACTCGGCAGCACCCGCGGCTCAGCAAAGCTCCGGGGAAGGCGGGTCACTCACCATGGTGCCGGGGACGCGCCGCGGGCAGAGGGCAGCGCGCCGGCAGGAGAGCACAGGGCACGGGAACCGGCACCGGGCCTGCAAGAGAGCACAGGGCACGTGAACCGGGAGCCCCGGGAACCGGCACCGAGCGCACCCCGGCACGGCCCCAGGGGGCGCTGCCGCCCGCGCCCCCACTGCACAGTCATCCTCAGCGCGGCAGAACGCGAGGGCCGCGCCGCCTCCCGCACCGCACAGAGACGCGTCCCGCGCCCCACCGCCCACCCGCCGCCCGTCCTCACTCACGGCGGGCCGGAGGCAACCGCTGGGCCGGGCGGGGGGCGGCGAGGCCCAGCCGGCGGGCAAGAACCGGGCGCTGCGGCCGCGCCCGAACCTTCACCACCGCGTCGGAAATGGCCGCCGCGCCTGCGCGGTGCCTCGTGCCGGCCTGGGGCGGGGCTGGCGCGCGCGGTTCGCAGCGTCACGTGCGCGTGCCCGAGCTCCGCCGAAAGGGGCGGGAAACGGCCCCGCCCGCCGTGCGAGGGCAGGTAACGGTCACACCGCACCTCGGCGTGAGGGGGCAGGTAACGGTCACACCGCAGGTAACGGTCACACCGCAGCCCGGCGTGAGGGTGGGAAAAGAGCCCGGCTCCTGCCATGAGGGCGCATAATGGTCACGTACCCTTCCCCCCGCTGTGAGGGCGGTGATGGCCACACTCCTGCGCCCGCCGTGGGGGCGGTAATGGTTTTCTCTCCCGGGGAGATGAGTCGGGTCCCGCCCTGCCCGCGGACGCTGCCCATCCAGCTCAGACAGCGCTGCCTTTATTGCTTTATTTGTGCCTTTATTCAGTCTGGAGTCACCCCCAGTACCTCAGCAGCCACGGACCTACGGGGCAGATGCGTGGTGCGTGTACCCCTGGGCAGTCTCAAACCACTTCTTCTCCACAGCTTCCTGGCCCAACTCGAACATTGACATTAAGTGTTTCCAGCCAGTTTTTGCCGTGATTGTGAGGTATTCCTTGTTCTCTGGGTACAGAAGAGCCGTGTGGGCAGCGATGACGAGGGACTGTGCAAACCTCCCACTCACCAGGAGAAAGAGGGCACCTCTCTCCTCAGCAGTGAGCGGCAGGATGCTCTCAAACCCTGCGAGAACATGTCCCCCTACACTCAGAGGGTCTGGGCTCTCAATCATCATGTACATGATGGCTATCGCAACCTCAAACACGTAATACCCATAACTCATGTCGCTGAAGTCCAGGATGCCAGACACTCTGTACTGGGGATTCACCAGGGAAGCAGAACTGGAATCTACTAGAATATTGTGGTCATTAAGGTCTCCATGATTGATACCTAAACACAGAAGAAATAGAAACAGTATTTAATAATTATTAAACACCTGAAACAGCTTTAGGAAGATGCATGTCAAACTAACACTCAGCTACAAAACCATACTAGTCCCCTGCAGCATCAAGTGCTGCCTGTCACACCTTTACTGCTTCCCGTGAAGCTCCACTGCACTGCCAGATGACCGACAGCAGAGGAGAAGAGGAAGCGTTACGGGATGGCGCTCCAGGCTGTTGTGATCTACAGTACACTGCGTGTTCACAAACGCACAACAGTAGTTTCCAACTATAGAATTGTCACCTCATCATCAATATCAATGTAATTTGAATTCCAAAATTTGGACTAAGTACTTATTTGGGCCTTTACAAAAGGTAGCACTGTACTCTGTATATATTTAGTAAGCTGATATAACAGCATGAAAATCATAAACTTAAATGAGAGGAAACTCAGAAGAATAAAGAACTGACCCTGACTGGACAGAACATTCCTCTTGGCTTACTCTGTGCTATGTCCATATCTAGGCTAAGGAAAAGAGATTTACTTTTTTTGTTGGTTTTTTTTTTTCCTTCTCTACAGAGCCAAACTCCTGTATGAAATTTCTGTGTCTCAGTTCAACATAATTACAATGAGAATAAAATACTCACAGGCTCGGAAACTGCTTAGCTTGGGTATTACTTTGCCTTTGAACTGCTCAATAACTTGCTCCACCACTGCACAGTATTTGTTTTGGCCCAAGGCATAAATGTACTGATCTAGAAGAGGAACATTTGCCAGATTCCAAATGAACTGACCTCGATGCAGACTTTTTACCGATGGATGCTGGAATTTCTTTGGAAAAAGCACACAATAATATAGGCATGAAAAAAATTGCAGACTTTATGATTAAATGGCTTGATTCAAAACCCCTATTAATTTCAACAGGTTTCTAATAAGACTTACCAAAAAGCACCATGAGTTGGACTGTTGTTTTAGATCATGTAAAAGAATAACCTGAAGAATGACTAAAGCAAGCATCTTAATACCTACATACAGCCTGAATGGTTTTTCCCATGTTTTGGGTACAAAGATTACTTTAAGTCATTTGTCACTTCAATAACGTGAAACTGCTGTTGACTGTCCATAGGGTGATGTTAGCATAGCAACTTTCAGCCTCTTCCAAGGCCAGAGTCCCACTCTGGCAGAGCTCAGCCTACACAGCTAGGGCTGCAGAAAGCTGTGGGAGCACCAGAGACACAAAACCTGCCAGCATGCTGGGAGCAGGCACACTCTGTGCTTCTAAAGGTGGCACCTTTAGGGGACAAGCCTTAGTAACAGCTGGTGTGTGGAAAATCCTGAGCACAGTAGTTTATGGAGACACTGACCATGGCTTTATGCTTATGAAAATTTGCCTTAGTACATCCAGGCCTCGCTACTTCAAACATACAAGGTTCTTAACCCTTCTCTCACTAGCAAATGGAAAGGATGGTTTGGAAAGTGACATTCAAAGAGGAAAAGTATCTCTCCCACTACGCACACCATGCTTATCTTGGACTCCTCAAATGCTTATTAAGGTAACCTCTGGGCCAGGTTGGATCAGTGCATAGGGCAAATTAAAAAAAAAAAAAACTAACTTCCCACAAAAGTAGCTGGCCTCCTTTTAAGAAAAAAACTACAAAAATTATGTTTGTAATTAAGGCTCTTAAAGATCACTAAATGAAAGTCAAAAGTAGACAGTGTATGAACAAGTAGAGAACAAGATCAAGCCTAAACCACCTTGGTGGATGATAATCCATGTGTTAAGGGAATAAAGAGCCTTTTCCATCAGAATTGCTTCTCATTAACTACTTGCTTATTAGCAGGATCAATCACAGCATATTTTGAGGCTAGCTTATTTTAACCACATTATAAGAGTGTGACCAGTGTGTCAGAAGGCAACAGTAAGTTATCTTTCACAACTGAAAATGCTCTTGTAATTTAAGAATGTGCTTAGTAAAACTGGCAATTCACATTTCATAACTGTCTGAAGCTTGTAGCCAGAACATGAGAAGGAAAGGTTAATGAAAGGTTAATAAAATAATGTGAGGTCTTTCATGCATCAAACTTAGTACTGGCTGATTGATCAGCCTTATTATCCTGTGTAAATACAGAGTAAAGAACTTAATTTGCATTAAGACTGAGTGGAAGTGGTGCAAATGAGAAGTGCCACGAACTCTGTTGACACAGCTGGCACTGTAGGGAGAGTATCAATGTGAAATGGTCGCAAGTGCTAATGAAGAGAAGAAAGTCAGCAAGTCAAAAGGAATTCAAAATAATAGATCAGCCAGCTGAGCACTACACAAAAATCCTTTAAAACAAGCTTGGCATTCTGTTCTTCTAATTGGAGCACCCTAGGGTTCATTCTCCTTTATTTGCCAGGTTTGAAACACTAACAGGCGAGCTTTGCATAAGTAAAAAGAACTCCTTATCTCCCTATTCATGGTACAAAAATGCATTGCAGAAGGATCACCAGTACCGTGTCACTTGTCAAGTACTTGGGGAAAGGCTTTAGCCAGCTTGGAGGCTGGCACCTGAGCCATGAGGCACTGACATCTGCAATCACCAACTTGCAATTTGCAGGTCCGAAAAGCAGGCACCAAGCACGTGAGCAAATGCTGAAGAGACATGGATTAAGAGAGAAGTGTGAGGCTAAAGCATGAGAACTCACCGCTGAGAGCACTTTATCCACGCTGGCAGCGAGCCTCCCAATCTCATACAGAATCTGAGCATTGGTACTGATTTTTGCTACTGGTGTACCTGGCAGGTAAGTCAGCAATCTGACTATGTACTTCTTGCTCCCAAGTCCAGCACCTGACAAGGAAGGAGAGATGCAGTCAGTCACTCTGCTCTGTAACAGTTAATGCAAGAGGCAAAAAAGGCGTATCCCAGTGTAGAAGTTGTCAGATGTATCTCATAAAAATGCAAAGATTTGATTTGCCAGAATGTTGTGTAATGTACAAACCTTAACACACTTAGAAAATCTATGCTGAGAAAAACTCAGCACCAAGCAGGGTTCCTCCAGTGCCTGAGCACACCCACATAAAGTTTTGCAGCAGAACAGGTCTCAGGAATCCCAAATGTTGTTTGGAAGTTACAGTGACAGTAAAAGCTAAATGCCAACACCATTTTTCTCCCAAGCACTATTAAAGCAATTTATTCTGGCTTCAGGGATGGATGAGAACTGTATTTTACACCACTCTGAAGACAAATAATTTCAAGCACCACCTAGTCAATGAGGCGTTTTTAACTTTTCCTGTGCATGGACACATGTCAGATAAATGTTTTCTCCAATTCCTTAAGCCGAAGTGTTTTCCTAAGTGTTTTCGCAGTTAATTATTACTCTCTCTGAGCTGCTTTGCTTCTGGTATTTTAACTTTGGACTATTATGGCTGGAATACAGGTCACCTGATGCATACCCCTACTATTCAAACACAGGCCTAGAGTTTCCCTACAGCATACACAGAGTATGCCATACAGCAAGCTACTGCCGAGCTAAGGGTGAGAGTGGGGCAGTAAAGGTGCCCACAGTGGCTCACCTCCTGACTCCAGAGACATTATGTTACCATCTTTTGTCAGATAAGGAGTAGGTGAAGGGAAACCTTCAGCACTGAGAAACATCATGGCCTGGGTCTGTGCTTCAATGAGGTCAGGCTGCTGGCTGTCTTCTGAATTGGTGATTTTGAGGACATACTCATCAGCACCTTCAGCTGAGACACGCACGTGGAAGTTCTGATCATCATAGCTGGGGAGAGACCTGATCCAAGATACCTTCAATCCAAACACCCTGTCAACCAATTCAGCTGCCTCTCTCTCATCAAATGTAGGTTTGGTCAAGGTCTGGGGTTGACAGTCATTTCCAGAAGACATTGTGTCTCTAGGAGAAAAAGAAAAGCTGGATGATCTGATCTGTATTCTGACACCAGAAGCAGTAATGACTGCAACAAAATGCATTCAGCTACTGGAGAAGAGTTTCCTACATTTATCAAACAAGCAAAGAAAACCAACCCCCTATGCCAGCTCAGGTTTCTTACATCATAGCTTACCAAATACTTAGGCTGCAGCCCCTCAAAAGAAAGACTGCCAGAGAGATGCACTCAATCTGTTCAGAATAGCAGACATGAAGAGCTTATTAACCAAGCTTTTATTAGCTCATTTCTAGCAGCAGCCTAACCTGGTATTGTTGATAGGTAGGAATGACTCCCTCAGGAGCAGAGTTGCTGAATCCCTGATCAGAGGTCTTCAATTCGTGCTTGCAAAAGGCAAGAATCATTTTAGTAAATCATAACGTTAAAGCAGATTAAATCTTTCTGCTTGGTAACGGCCTTCCAAATTCCTGTGCTAAGAAAGGCAGCACAAACCTGCAGGAGCTCGCTCGTCTCTCGCCTGCCCAGCTGCAGCAATCTGGAGCCTCCGCGGACGGGCGCAACCCTTGGACTCGCTGGGAGCCGCGCCAACCTTTGCCCAGCCCGGGGAGGCCGAGGAACTGCAGAAGCTGCCGTCAGCAGCCGGGGCCCGGCCAGCCCGGCTCCCGCCTGCCCTGCTGGCGGCCGGAGCGCCCCGTGCTCAGCGGAACGCGGGGCTGCGCCCGCTCCGAGCGCGGCCAGGCGAGCCCGCGGCCCCCGCGCCTTACCCGGGGCCAGCGGCGCCGGAGCCTCCCCGCGGCGCCGGAGCGCTGCCCCGGGCCGTGGGCTTTGCTTGCCAGCGGCACGAGAGGGGAGGAAAGCTACGACTTCCTGTCACGAAGGCAGAACGCTAAAAACCCCTGCGCCCGCAGCGGGCAGGAGGGAACACGTACGTTTTATTCTTTTCTTTAAACCCTTTTATCAGCACACCACATCAAAATCTCCGCCAAATGCTAAGACTGAAGACCACATATAAATACATATAACAAACCTGAGGCATCTTGCTCGGGATGTCCTTAGACTGTCCCAGAGAGTTTTTACCGGGACAATAGGTCCAGTCCCAGAAAATTTGACCCTTAATGAAAATAATGACAAACCTTAAGATTAATATAGAAATATCTTCTGAAACTCCTAATGAAAAAAGGTAATCTGCTGTAGTTGACGTCCTGCTATGACAGAATTAGAAACCTGAAGAAAAAGGAATTTAGGAAAGACAGCTGAAGAACACCCAACAACCCCCCCTCCCCCCAAAACCCAAACAACACCTAAAGCATCTTAAGTAAATCAGTTAAAAATCCTCTATCACAAAATTTCAGTATTGTTTCTAATATTAGGGACCCAAAATTGAAAACATTATCTTCATCAAATGCTTATTTTAACCAAATAGGGAATTTAAAAAAAGGAAACTATTTCCCCAAGAAACAATTTTTTTTTCTCTCCAGTTTCAGAACAAATGTTAATAAAAGTATTTTACCAACTCTTCTCGCTAGAAATAACAAAATTAAGGGATTTTTTTCTACAAAGAATAGAGCTCTGTAAAATATTTAGTGTTCCCTCTCCTGATTTCTGAGGCCCTGAAGCTTTAGCTCATTGGAGTAAAATCGATAACAGTGGAAAAGTATTCTTGCTGTGGTTTAACAGCTGATTATAGAAATGAACTCCTGAGCTCTGCAAACAAGATTACAGCGCAGAGCTGTACTGCTTAGTCTTGCTTCAGTTGCCAGACTGGACTGTGAAAGCAAAGACCTGTAAACTTCTGTGCTTCTCCTGCCTGCCTGGTGCTCTGGGGGAAGCTCACTGTGGTTGTGAGGCAAGGCAGAGTTTGAAGGTTGTACTTTGGCCTGTGTTATTGACTGAAGAAAGATAGACTTGAATAATTTAGCATCCATGAGTTGAACTCCATTCTAATGCCTGTGCTGAAAGTGAGGGTTGAAGTAGGTTAGTGGTGGACATCCCCAAATCACTTCTGAGGATCTTGTCAGAGTTGTAACCTTGGCCAACAGCTTGCTTTAATACAGGATTTCATCTAGATTCTAAATGAGACATTTTTCAGAAGGGAAAGAAAAAGTTCTTAAAAAGGCACTTGATATAACATCCAGAGTGGTGTCCGGAGCACAGCTGACCCAGAGAACATCCTTCTACACCAGCTAAGCATGCTTTGTGAGCCCAAACTCACTCCTAACAAGTAAATGGAACATGCTCATATATAATACACAATATTATCCCCTTTCTTTATTCACCCCACCCCTTCACGCACAGTACCATTTTAAGTGTATTCCTTATCATCTATTCAAAATAGACAGTAACATACAAGAACTGTCATACAATTTTCTTTATTAAAAATAATTTACAACATTGGTAACATTGTATGCACAATTTTCATCAATTGAACTTAAGATATATTTATGCAATACTTACTCAACTTAAGACTGTTCTGTTGGCTTTAAACAGCAGACAGTGATTTGCAGTTGCTTAAATAGGATTAATATACATAGCTTCTTGCCTTATACTTAGGTGTAAAATGTATAAACATCAACACTATCCCAAAGCTTTGTAGTTTGGGATGGGGAGGAAGAGGGAAGCAAGAAGAGAAAACATTTACAAAAATTTCAACAAGATTCTCCCCCAAATCCAAATGGAGAGAGGTCTAAGTTAAATACATCTAAGACACTGAGTCACTTCTCAAACAGGTACACGTCCTCCTACACCTTAGGATACTAAAGAGAGATGGAACTGAATGTTTGGTGTGTGAGCACAGCAACCCTGACTGTCCCATGGCCTGCCCCTGCCAGAGGGCTCCTGCCACTCCTGCCCACCTATGGCACTCAGGGTGCCAGCAGTGTGTCCAGAGTTAAATGTCTTCCTTGGCTGCTGGCCCGCTGAGCTGCACTCTGCACAGGGGAGAGGGAACAGGGCTGTTCCCGTGGCCCATGAGCCAGGAGTTCCCCACCGCTGAGCAGATGGTACACGGGCAGTGCTGTCCCACACAGCGCCCCCAACCCACAGGGTCCAAGGGGAGGAGTCAGCCTGCCCACCTTGGAGATGCCAGTCTCAGGCTTGCTGAGAGCTGGACCTGCTGCAGCAACAATAGGAGCCTCCAGCTGAGCAGCCCCTGTGCCCAAGCACCGCTCAGAACTTCTCTCTCGTGGCCTACGGGCCACATTAGTGCAGTAGAACCAGAGCAACTGCTAAGGTAATGAAGCCAGCCCCCTGTGTCTCTGAAAAGAACTGACTTGCTTTACTGGTGACAACTCACAGGTAAGTCACATGCCTTGAAATTGCACTTCATCTCATCAATCTGCCTTGACATGGCTTGGATCCCTGTCTCCTGAAGCATGGAGAAAGGGCAGAGGGCTGTTTCCTTCAAGCATTAGTAAATGGCCATGGGGTTGCAGTTGTATCATCTGCATGAGGCACCATTATGTACCAGCGCTAAATTCCCATTTTCTCCCCAGTAACATTTCCTTGAACTAAATCAAGAATATACCTTTGAGCTGGGATAAAATAGTATCAGACACTGTTGTACAAGAAGTAGGATCTGCCCAGTCACGCTGGATAGAATTAATGGAAGTATACCACAGAACAGGAACTCGTTCAGCATTCAGTTGAATATAACATTCAAAACTGCATTGATTTATCCCCCCTTAGAAGCGGCAGGAGTCACCGGAATGGTTTTCATCTCACCTAAAAGAAAATCACATCAAACTAGTGAAATATAAAACCAGATTATACAGAACTTCAAACTTTAGTAAACTTTGTCTAACAAAACAGAAAAATAAGTATCAAATTTATGTCAATCAAATTAGTTTGGCTTTTGAACTGTCAAAAAATTAATACACTGTATTGATATAATTATCCACGAGGTTTGCAGTATTTTGGGTTTGGGGCTTTTTTTAAAGGAATGTCAAACATACTATTTCAAGATTTGAACAGTTCATGTTAGTTCACAAGTCAACTATTTCAGTATCTGGTTATAAATTAAAAGCACATGTAAATAAAGCTAATATAGTCCTCTTGAATGTTTTAATATTTAAGACAACATTTATCAAGAACAAGTCCTTAAAGCAAAATCTTGACAATTTATAGGCAAGTATTGCAGTTTTGTTCTCCAGCAGAAATTAAACTCTACACAAACTGTAAGTGGAGTTATGAAGCTTTTCAAGACAGGAGCACAGGAAGAGCCTGCTGGAGCTGCAGACTCACTTGCACAGCTCAGACACCACCAAAGCTCTGTGAAGTGGGAACACAAACCACACTGCAGCAACTCTGCATCTCCTGCCAATACAAGCTATGGAACAGAGGCTTCACCCTCGGTGTGCTGACAATTCCAGCCACAGCTGCTGCAGTGCCATGAGGGACAGGTTTGTTCAGTGCTCCGGGCTCCTCCTCAGAAGGGGATGCTCCGCAAGAGCTGGGAGCTGCCAGCACGTGAGGATGCGCTCAAAGGCAGTGCGGCCATCTGGCTCTTGAACATCTGACAAGTGTAATGTGTTAGACAGGTTGTATTTAAAGCAGAGGAATTTAAACAGCCCTACCAAATGTTTTAAAAGGCTTTAAAGGTTAAAACATTACAAGGAGGTATTTCTCTGATGATATTGCAGAGAGCACAATAAAAACAGATGTCACAAATGACCAAAGTGCATCCCTTGAAGCAGATGTGACAAACTTCAGTCGAAGGGCGTGAAGAACCATGGCTTAACCTGCATGAATTAAACAACTGGGAGATTTGTTTTTAAATGCAGAAATGCTTCCCACATTTCTAAGCACACAGAATTTTACATATTTCATAGCTTTAGCAGTTTAAATCTGGATCCAGAGGAAATATAATCCCATAAAGGTAAGGAAGTCAACATCTGTGATACAGGATACCATGGGCCTCACGTGGGCTGCTTTTTGTTCAGCCAATAACCTAAAGAAACTGAAAACTCAGTATCTTTTTTAAGCTCTGGTTTAGGAAAAAAAAAATCTGTTTGGCCTTCAAAATTCCATACCATCTTGTTACTCTTATACCAACAAACAGCAGTACACAGATTTACAGGTGCAAAAAATGAGTGGAAACAGCTGCAGAAAATCTTCTTACATAATAATCTTCAGCACAATCAGTTTCAATTTCGCATAGTTTATTTACAAAATGGTCTGATAAAACATCCCCTCCATACTTACAGCTCTCTTGTCACAATACACATGTTGATTTTAGCAATGTTTAATAGCACCATTAGAATATTATTTAAAATCAGAAAGGATCTCGTTGCAGTTACAATGATTCACAATCTTTTACATCCATGGACGAAGTAACTTTGAGCACACTAGGACTGTTTGCAGTTCCACAGTACAGATTCCTGGGTTCACACAAGGCATTTGCTGCATTACCAGTTATGCAGGGTACCCAGAGAGTCAGTAGGTACTATAAGAATCTTCGAGCCACAAAGTTTAGACTTCCACCATTCTTGTATAAAGTTATCTCCATATTGTTTTCAAACAAGGCAATCACGCTGAATACTTTTCCAGTACTTGTCTTCAAAAGAAAAGCAAAAAAGAGAAACCAATTAAGCTTTGCTTTCACTTCCCCTTGCTTCTTTCTTAGTCAACGTTCTAACCCCAAGTTTTGCTGAACACAGAACACAAGCAAGTTCAGCCCTCTGATGTGCCCATACAGCCCCAAGCCTGCTGGGGCCAGATGGAAGGAAGGCTTGTTGTAGTGCAGCTGGGAGCACGCCAGGGGCCTGTTGGTAACCACAGAACACCCTGTCCCTAAGATGGCACAAAGTGTGTCACGGGCTTGTTTACACAGCACAGAGAGCTGAAGCCTCTCTCAAATGATCACCCTTATGAGAGACAGACTCAATTCTACCCTAAGACCAAGCCCACGAGGGGCAAAATACCACTCAGAATGATCAAGAATATCAGGCTGCGTACAAAGTTGTATACAAAGAACATGTGTATATGTACTTTGGGAAACTCCAATAGCCATGGCAAACTTCAGGCAGGGCAATAAGCTTACCTTCCAAGAGAATTAAGTTCTGTCTTTTCTTGCTTTGCTTCCTATCATCAGAATTAAGTTTGTTTTATCTGCATCAGAACACTCAACAGATAAATTAAAATTATTGCACAGATACCTTAATATCCACGGTCATTCTGGGCGACAGGTCTGGAGGGAACAATATAGAAAATTGCTCTCTGCCAGTGAGTCCCAAAGTACTTGGATTTTCCCCAGGACGAAACTGAAGTGGAGCGATGCCAATTCCAATCAGCTGACTCCTATGAACCTTCTCATAGCTCTCAGCTAGGACAGCTTTAACACCCTGCAAAAATACAAGCAGAGTGAAACACAGAAGTAACCTTCAAACACAGATTATGTCGAACATCTCACAACTCAAACTCAAGAGAGAGTGCTTTGCACAGGGTCCTTTAAGTACCTTGGAAACATCATTTAGTAGCTTCCCAGCTAGATGGGAGCAAACAAGCCAGAGCAGGCCCATGCAGTGTGAAATGGAGCTTGTTACAGACAGTGACCATGCTGGGGTTACCAGGACAGGAATCAATGGCTGACTTGGAATATATTCTCAATATTAGTGGAAATTAGCCTCCAACAATGAGACACTGAACACCCCATGGAGACAAAACAGAGATCAGCACAGACAAATGCCTGATTTGTCTCAAAGTCTGGTAACCAAGACAGTAAATTACATGAGGAAATTCAGATCTATCCTGACTAGTGATTCTCTTCCATGAAGATTCTAACAAAGAAATTATACAATGTGTTTTTAGGTATTTCCAGAGAAAACAAAACTACCCCAAAACCCCAACAAACCAGCAGTACCAGTAGAAAAGGCCCTTTTGCAGCCCAGTCTCTTGAGCTACCCAGTCCATACTTCTTTCCTGCTAGAATAATTACAGGAATGCCTTCCTTCTGGTACAGCTCTGCGGCTTCAAACACATCTAGCTGTGGAATGACAAAATGACATATTTTGAGTGAGTTCTAAACCTGCACTCACTATTCCAGAGTAGCTGTGCAAACAAATATATTCCTACCGTTTGTCCTGATGGGAAGTGAATTGTTTTAGGAGCTGGTTTTCCTATGAACTTATTCAGAAGCTTGATATTTGCAAAGGTACCTCTTGTCATCACAGCATCATTACCTCTTCGAGCCCCATAAGAGTTGAATTCACGAGGTGTGAGTCTGAAATAAAAAACAAATTGAAAGAAATCAGTTAAAGATGATCTGATTTAAAAGGATATTATGATTTTTTCTTATAATTATTGCAGCATACCTAAGTCTTTAGTGGAAGATGTAAAGAACTGGATCTCCAATGAAAGTAATTATTATAAATCATAGACAACGTGCAAATTGCTGCTAGGTTACTCCTGAGGAAAGCTGCAATTTTAAATTAATTTTCTACAACTTTTTATGAAATGCAGCAAGCAGTGTGGTACTTACAGAAGAATTATGGGGAGACTGCTCTAGGAAACAACCCACCTTACTAATCCTCTTAACCATTACCAGCATATTTATTAACATTGATTAAGTATTTTGCTTTTCCACATGTAGTCTCCCCTTTCTGCAGACAGGCATTTCTAGAGAAGGTGGCAATGCTGATCAATTATTCAGCAGGGCTCACCCTTTGCTGGTCAGGTACTTGGCAGCAGCACTGCTCCTCGCAATGCTCCCAGCAGGGGAAATGTGATCTGTGGTGACAGAGTCCCCCAGGAACAGCAACACGTGCGCGTTCTCAACCGCCTGTGCTGGAACTGCTTCTTTGGCCTGACAGGGCGGGGGGGAACAACAACAGAAGGGAACAAAAGGAACATTAAACATTTTCTTCCAGGAACTAGAGACATAAAACATATCTGCAGTATAGGAAGGCCCCTGGATGGACAGGCCCTACTCATTCCAGAGACACAAATATTTCACAGACTGAGAAATATGAGTGATAATTTAATTTGTTGGTTCAACATTGAAGGTTTGCTGTAACAGCTATTCCTCTACTTAAATGCAATGCATATGATCTAGTGGATAAATCCACTCTACTTACAAGTTTATCAAAAAAGGAAGGACATCTAATATAAGTAGATTTTAAATCCCAGGGAAATAAAATTGACTCTGGTGCTTCCAGTAAATTCCATCGTTTGTTTCCTTTCTACAAGAAAGAAAATTAATCAAAAATAACAGAAGTTAGTTTATTGTATTTTACACTCAAAAACGAAAGACATACCAGTGATTTTATTATTTACTATTATTTAGTAAATAATTTTCTATTACATATTACATGTTACATCACTGGGTATTACTTAGGAATTGCTTTTAAATACAAGTACCCATCTCAGTTAAGCCCTCCACTACTATAACAGAAATAAATGGCAAAGCAATCACATTCAACTGCAAGATATTAAAGCTACAATGAAATGCAACCTTTAAATTATGTAGAACAGACCACTCTTACCTCCATCTTTTCTTTCAATTCCTTAAACATGGATGATATCACACGCTCTTCCTCCACTGTGTGAAGTTCTTGTCGGGTGGGCCAAATATCTCGTAAGTAAATACTTTTGCCATTAAAGCCAGTGCCTGTGTAAGATTTTAAACACAACAGGAGTTTGGAAGAATAAACTACTAGACTTGAGATTTGTATTAGAATACAGATGTGTATAAATTCAGGCCTGCAGAGATGGTACCAGATAGGCAAAGAATTTGATCCGTTAAGTGAATGCTTCGCTTTAGCCACGCACAAACCAAACACGGCTGTGCTTTCTCTTCAGATGCATTGGCTCTGGGTGCTGCCATCATGTGTGGGTATCTGTGCCCAGGCGCACCAGCTGCAGGAGCTGTAGGCAAACACTCACCCAAGGGCTCTGTGTCGAAGTCTATCTGCACCGTGCCCGCGATGGCGTAGGCCACGACCAGCGGGGGGGACGCCAGGTAGTTGGCACGGACACAGTCACACAGGCGGCCCTCGAAGTTCTTTGTGCCAGACAACACCCCACAGGCAATGATATCTCCCTGAAAGACAGGCCCAGTTTGGAGTACTTCAACAGCTTCGGCTACTTCTATTGACTAAGTCAGATGTGCTTTCAGCATTGCACTTCATATATTTAACATAACAACTGAAAGGCATTTTGCTCTCTCTCACTACCCTTCTCATTTTCTTTTTTGACCCTCTGATGTGCCTTCCTGTCGCTTCATTCAACTCCTCTCCTGCCATTTATTTATTTTTCTTCTGCTTCAGAAGAGAAAAAAGCTGTAGCTGTTTAGACAGTGCTGGTTAAAATTATTCAAGCACATTAAAACCCTCTTCTTCACTTATGATACAAAATCTACACATTGCATCCTCTGCAAGATTAGATCATATGAATTCATCTTGTAATTTATAACTGTATTTTACAAATACCACTTATTACATTTATTTTACACAGCAATTAATTGGCATGGTCTCCCTCTAACAAGCAAATACGCCAACACTATCATGTTAAGTCCAAACCACAAATGAAGTGTACTTTGCATGGGTTACTGTATTTCTTGATTGCTAAACAGGGTGAGAAATACATTTCTGTGTTCAACAAGCCAGCCAGAACTTTACCTGTTTTATTGCATTCCTGATGGCTTCTGGCAAAGGGGCCGTGTTCCCAACACAGGTGGAACACCCATAACCAACAACCTCAAACCTGCATGGGAAAAACCAATCAAGTCAACACATGGTCATGAGCAATTTGTTAACATAACTGCTTTTTCTTTTATTAACAATCCCCAAGAATTTTTTGTCCCTTGATAGTTAAGGCTTTTTTAGAAAATGAACAACAGACACTACATGTCACTGATGCAAACCACAGCTGGGCACTGTTACAGAATATTGAACATATTCTGTTACTGCTACAGAGCAACCAAAACCATTAACTAAACAACCCTTGAAAGCAGCAATGATAAGAGAAGACAAATACAGACCGTCCTGACAAATCTGCATCCAGCTTCCACTTTTAGAATACATTATCAAGCACATTCTGTCCTGCAAGTCACTTAAAATGAAGTAATTTGTGACTGGAAAAACAGCTCTGATGTATTAGAACTACATATCATAAATTTTGAAGTGGGAATACAATGAAGCAGAATAATTTTAAGTCAGCAAGGAAGCAAATCAGCAATCTATTAAGTCAGGAATTAGCCAGACCCCAATGAACAGCAATCCTATTTATCAGCCTGTACAGCCCCCGTATGCACCACCTGCCCAAAGGTACCCTGAGCCAGGCCTTACCCAAGCTTGCTGAGGTATGGCAATACTCCACTGGAACTGAGGTAATGTGTAACCATGCCACTGCCAGGTGATAAACTTGTTCTGATGTAGGGCTTCACCACGAGGCCAGCCTCAACAGCTTTTTTGGCCAGCAGTCCTACCAAACAAAAAGGAAAAAAGGACACAGATTATGATTTCTATATCCCTTCATAGGACATCTGTATGGTTCTACCTTAGTTAAACCAAGCATAAAAACCCCCAGTGGATTAGACAATTTTCAGTTTATTAAACTATTCAAGCAATCAGTGGCCTGAATAGTTTCTTAATGCATACCAATACCATGCATAATTTTATTCCCATTCCTGGAAGGTAGACACCCATTTTACTTTCTCTAAGACAAATCTCTTTACCATGTTCTAGCTCACAGTGCCAATCCATTCAGCCTCCAGAGACAGGCCACACAGCCCTAAGGGGAAGCTCTCCTTGGCCACAGAGCATCTTAAAAAGAGGAGAGCAAGGTCTGACAGATGAGCTGTTCCAGCAAAACCATCTGCAGCTTGAGAAGGTGCGGCAGATACCCCTGAAGCAATGACAGAACAACTACTCAACAATACAGAGTTTCTGTGCTGCCTGTGGCATGACAGCTCATCAGCCAGGACAGGCTTGAAGCTAAAGCCCACCTCCTGCATCAGCTGTGGCACTGTGCACTGACAGGAGCCCTACCACTGCTTGCTTGCTGTCATACTGTGAAATGTAAAGATTTTATAACTGTTCTCCTTAATACTGCTTTATGGGACAAGCTTAGATTGTATTGTGGAAAAGCAACTTTCCCTATATAACCTAGCCAGAACCCACAAGTCTGCAGTTTCAAACCTGTAAAGAGAACCTACAGAAGTGAAGGTGAGGACTGTGAAACATGGGAGCACCATTAAGATGCTGAGCTGTCTGGTCCCAACATACCTGCAGCAAGCATGACAGATGGATTGCAATTGTTTGTACAGCTGATGACTGCAGCAATGACAACACAGCCGTGGGACAGCTTGTATTCATTTCCTTCATACTGAACAGGCACAATGTCATTTTGCTTCTCAGCTGCAATCTGAAACCCTTTAACACCAGACTGGATGACAAAAGTACATGTTAGCAGTTGTTACAGTACAGAAAGGATGACATTACAGCAAGACCAAGTGAACACTGGTTTTGAAATAATACTCAGCTGTGCCACTAGGAACCCTTACATGATTTTAAAAGCAGCCCTCAGCTCATGTCCCTCTGTTTGTACATGGGTCTCAGCCTTCTTCCTTCACAACTGCTTTAACTTTGCAACAGTTGTGAACAAATGTCAGTCTGTGTGTGGCTGTTCCACAACTCACTTCCTTGTGTACATGGAAGAACATCTCCTCAAGAACAAATACTTGCTCCTGAATTAGAAGCATGTCCAAGATTTTAATTGCAAGAGGGTGGTAACTAAACCAGAGTAGGTCCATTAGCATTTTCCACATTCACCTGAGTGCTCTTCAGGACTCAAACTTCCTCCAGAGGTCACTTTCAACCTCACCCATTGTCTTCCACCATCAGCTATGACCTCCCTCCAGCACAAATGAACCACAGTACCACAGGCCTCATTATAAGCTGTTTCTAATACTGCTGTAAGTCTTGAACATTAATGATAAATAAAATGAAGGTATATTCCTATATTAGCTGCACTCTTCAGATACCCAAGGATACCCCTAACCAAAACCAGAACCTTCAGAGTAAAAACATTTATTCTGTGAAGACAAATTAAGCTGTAAGGAAAAATCATTTGCTAATGTAAGAACTCAGAACACTCAGCTACAAATATTGGCAGTCTTTCTGCATCTCCTTTAAGGCATGATAGTTTTCTTAGGGTAAATTCTGTTTCGGAAATTAAGTAATATAAAACTGCTTAAAAAAACCCTGAAAAAGTGAAAATATTTGCTAAGCTCACACTATGGACTACCTAAAGTTCCTTCTCCCTAGCAATCTAAACTGTGAAATTAAGGACTTTGGGAAGGTCATGTTCCTGCCAAACACACCTATTATTTACTCTTGGGATGCCTGTCAAGCAAGAACAGAACACCCTGGATAAGCAGTTGTGTAGCAATAGGGAAGGCTCAGTAGGTATGCAAGGAATAGATAACACAACATTTATTCAGGTGAATGATAGGAAATACCTTTTGAAGCAAGCATCAGCAATACAAACCTTTTCATTTAAGCAGGCTTGGAAGTCACTTTTCATGTTATTAACAGCCACTCTATCCTGGGATCTCTTGGGGCCACTGACATATGGAATTATAGAACTTAGACTAACTTGCACTACCTAAGAAACCAAGAAACAGAAAGTGCAGGCATTACCAACCCCAGCCCACCAGTGCATGGAATATATTCCCGAGACACCCAGCAACTCTTGTTCCAAATTTCAATGCTCTCAGACATCCAGAACTCTGGGATTCCATTTTCAACACCATTCACTCAAGAGGCTATTCCTCTCATTCCAAATGTTTTAACATTATCCGTAACTTTTCTACCTTTTGCAGTCCTTGGGATGACTGGAATTCAGTTTCTGTACTAACATAATGTTACTGTGCTTCCCTTCTTATCCCCACCCCCTCTACGTTTTACAAACTCTGCTTTCTCAAAACTCTGAGTTAATAAAAACAACTTTGCTGAAAGCAATGGAAGTTGCAGTGGGAGGTAGGACTGAAATCATCAGTAGTTTTTTATGAGAATCAAACAAACAACTCCTTTCAAGCATACCTGGGAATACTCAGGTTCTCTGGAAGAACTCTCATCATTTCGAAATAACTTCACAGCTTTAAGATATGCTTCTGTGACTTCAAGCTTGGCCTTATCAAAACCTAAGGAAGGTCATGTCAAACATGAGAAAAGTCACAGTAAAGACATAAATAAAATAAATCACACAACTACCGGACACTCAGATTGTTTTAAGTGTAATATTCAAAGTACTTTCTTTTCAAGTACACCACTTCCGTATCCCAACTTCTATTCAGGAATGACACACAAATTAAAACATTTATAAATGATTACATTTTTTTCTAAATTATATTGTCTTCTTATGTCAAGGAACAAAATAAGCTATTGCAACTCTAGCAGTGGTAACTCTTACTAAATTGACAGTTGTGTCCCTGAAATCCATAAGGCTTTTCTGTGTTAGGGCTTCCTGGTCTAACACAGACCCTGTGCTCAGCTGACAACAGGCAGTACTGCTGGCTGCTCTTCCAAACCCATTCACCTGCTCCGCACTGATCAGACAAAAACATTTGCTATTGAAAGCATTTAACTCTGATTTGAAAGTGAAGGTTTCAGTCTCAGAAAGTCTCACTCATGAATGAGCTTTTTTTGGCATCTGTCACCCTGTGGTTTCCTGTTTGCAGTAGCTTGATAAGGAACTGACATCCACCTTGCTGAGCTTGAGATGCCAGTGAAACCATGCACTTCAAAGGGAAACATAAACCACTGGGAAAAATCAGAGACGTGTTCACATTTGTTCTGCAGTTTCACTTATTTCTAGTAATCACTTTAAATTTTGATTTTGTAGGGAATCTCCAGGTGGTTATGGGATTCATTTCAAATCAAGAAGAGTTACATTCCATACATATTTCAAAGTAAGTGAAAACTTCCTTAATATTTTTATAGGCTTACCTATGCTTCCAAAAACCAGGACTCTGGATGTTGGAAAGCAGTATCATGTTGGTAATTTGGGCATTAGACAAATGGACCAGACTGGACACAAACCTCAAGCACAAGTCTAATTACATGTTAAATACACATCAGAACTTTGCAGAAAAGCACCACGTAAGAATTAAGGAGCTTTAAGCAAAAACTCAGTGGTTCTTACACTGGGTTTTTCTGCAGAGTAAAAAACATATTACCACAACTGAAAACCACAATTACAATGAATCCTTGCTTTAGTTTAATATTTACCTGCATGCTTTAAGTGCTTCAATGTCACATTATCAACAGGGAAAAAACTCAGAATAGCACCATATTCAGGACACATATTTGCTATCGTGGTTCGGTCTGCTACAGACAGCTGGGAAACACCACTCCCAAAAAACTCAACAAATTTTCCAGCGACATCAGCTTGTCTAAGATGCTGTTGGAAAGAAAACACAATACCTGCTCTATGAAGACGTACAGTGCAAGCTGTGTTTGGCACAATTCACAAGCATTTAAAACAAAAAGTTGAAACCCTAAGGCCCATGTTTGAAAAAAAAAATTATTATGAATTATTTTTAGTTAAAGAGGGTCTATAAGCAAACCACTATAGAGGGGAAAGAAAAAAACCCTCACTACTTCAAAGGACTAGCAAATAAAAATGGTTAGAGATTATTTGTACCTTTCTGCACTGCCACGATTAAAGGCATACTAAAAACACTCCCCTCACTTAATTCATTTTTCAAGCAACACTGGTAGTACTTGCATTAATCTCTCTTTTGTTTGAAAAGGCATTGAAGTCTTACCTTTGTAATGCTGAGAACGATATCTATGGATGTGGCAAAGGGGCTGACTGTGCCTGTCAGCTCACAGCCCACCACCTCAGGCAGGGTGAGGGTGAGCGGCATTCCCAGCATGACCGCTTCCGTCTCGATGCCCCCGACGCCTGCAGGGAGAGTGGGACACAGCTGGTCACACCTCCACCAACCTACACCCCGTGTGTTCAGTCCGAAAAAATAATAAACCCCTTTATATAAAGACTAAAGATTCATGACAATAAACATATTGCTGCTTTTCTCTCACAAATGAAGGGCATTGCTCCATTTCCAACGAGGGCACAGCAAGAAATTTAGAAGTTCCATTAAATATTTGCATATCAAAAATAAAATCAAGCAAGACTATTGCTCAAGTTAGACATCACAGTCAACTAGAAAATATTTTATATCTAAAACTAATCTGTGAGAAAAGAAACCTTCACACAAATTTCTGCTGTACAAACAGTACCTATTTAAATATCAGCTGGTTTTTGGTTGTTTTCTCTTTAAATTACAAGGGATTAATTACAATCCTCAATGGAAAGAAATGTTATTCAAGATTACTTGTACACAAAAAAGATTCAGAACAATAATTCAAGACAGTCTGTTATGCTTGAGATAGAAATACCCAGTGAGAAGAAATGTTTTTTAGTGAAGCTTTAGTTGCCTTTCTAAGAGCAATGAAGTTCTGAGCATACTTACCCCAGCCCAAGATACCCAAGCCATTTACCATGGTTGTGTGCGAGTCTGTGCCAACCACGCTATCGGGATGCAGGAAATCTTTCACGTCAAAAACCACTCGAGACAAATATTCCAAGTTCACTTGATGCGCCATTCCAGTCTCGGGTGGAATTATGGAAATATTCTCAAAAACTTTTGAACTCCACTGTAATTTTTCCAAAAGGAGAATAAAAGAGTTGCATTTTTTTCAAAGCTATATTCAATTCTTAGAACATAACTAAAAAGACAAACCAAAGACACAATGAAAGAGCCCTTGCTATTTACCCAAGTGGCTTTTGTCCCTTTGTCAAACAGAGGTGTGTGATCTCCTCGGATACATTCTTAATCATCGACAAAAGCTTTCACTCAATTCCTCTGAAGGCCGAAATCAGTAATTCATGCCCCTTTCAAAAGCAGGGCTGCAGAAATCTCTTACCTTTCAGTTCATACAACTGATTACAAGCCCACCTAAGGCTGGTATTCAGACAACAGAACCTAAGCACTTGTATCTATAGCAGAATTTATATTTATAGCGTAACTGAGTTTAGGTTTGACACTCCAGGGTGAAACTGCCTGCAAATTCAGGATGGTACATTTAATAGAGTAGACACGGAAACTTCTAACAAGATTCAGCCTGGCCATTTCCTTCTTTAATAATGTAAAAGCTAATTTGCGACTTCCAGAAAGAAACCTCTAGTCTACATCCATGAAAAGGTTTAGATCATTGCAGTGAATTCCTAAACATCAAAACGGAGGATGAGGATCAAATAGGAATGTTGCAGAGCCCTGCCCAGCAGCAGGACTTCTGCTGCTCAGTTTGAGAGCAGCCATGTCTGAACACTGGTCTCCACTCAGCACTTCCAATTTAAGGAACTTTTGTTAACAGTTATGGATAAATGACTCTTTCAGCCAGAAACTCACTGTGACCTAAGGCACTGAGCTCATGAAAGGCATTAAAAACACCAGTGCTTCATAAATCCCCACTGACCAAATCTCAAGAACCAAATCAGAGTAAACTTTTTCAAGTCAGAAAGCTAGTTTTCTTTTTTTGTTTAAATTCAGATTTGAAAACCTGACATTTCCAAATGATTACATTTAATTTATCATCTAAACCTCAATACTGGTGGACAAATGACTCTTAAACCACAAAGCCTGCAGGTACACAGACATACCTTAAAAAATTGAAGCCTCTCTCTATTTCTGCCAAATTCCATCTCTTGATTTTTCAATACTGTCTCAGGCCTAGAAAGAAAACAAGTTTACAAGTACTGTCATAAATTATTTCAAATTACAGAAGAACAAGTTGTAGTTTTAGTTTATTTGATGAAAGACTTATTTAAGCCTGCAGGACTCTTTGAAGAGGTTTATTAGAACATAGATAGCTTGCTGCAGGGAAGCAATTTTCTGTAAACAATGAGATCTAGCTGATTTCATCTATGCTGTATCTGAGAACCTGTTTATTCTAGGTATGGTTTGCCTAAAGTGGGTGATCTCAAAAATACTTTGAAAGACCTATTCCAAGCATGTACTACAATACACAGGGGCTTTTGCTCCCTAGCAGTTAACTCACAGGCTGCACATTTCAAAACTTTGTAACATTAAAGAACCAAGATGTTCACTAGTTTAATTGTAACTATCCTCCATTTTTGTATTTTCCTCCAAGCCACAAGTTTTTCTTCACAAGTACTCATCAGTACAGTCTCATAAAATGAACTATTTTTTCTTTGTATGTCTTATTTATTAAGATGCTGATACTTTTTGTAACAGAGTAATCCATAACTTAAGAGGAATAACCTCTGCTTTGAGCAGCTGAACAAGGAAGGGAACACGCTTGCTTTTTACCAGGAAGGAAGTCTTCAATTCTTAGAACTGTATTTCACTTTGAGGTCATGACCCTTCCCTTTCTTCTCAGCAGCAGGTCAGCAGCTCTCCTGCTTCACCAAGCCCCAAGGGACAGTCAGCGTTCACCCTACAGCTTCATAAATAGCACTGCTGGTGTGCTATCAGAACACCAACGGTGCTGAAAACATCACTCCTCCTGCATTCCTGCACCTGCACTGAGCAGGAGCATTTCCACATCCATAATGCTACCACAGCATTCCACACATTATCACTGTGGGATACAGATCTGATCAGCTCTTTAATTGTACACCTGTCCAGCACAGGCAGATAGGGATCTCAACAGTCCATCAGACAAAGAGGCAGCAGCTGAAGGAGGACAATTACGCCTAACTGGCATAGATGGAACAGTGCACAACGACCTGTTAGTAACACAGAAATCTGGGAGAGGCACAGACATGAGGCTCTCCTGGGCTACTACACAGGCAGGATATTTACTGAATTTCAGTTCAATGCCAGATAGACTGTAAGATCCTGTACACATTGGATGATGTAGAGGCTAGTTCTTTGTTCTTTAAGAGCAAGAGACTTATGAAAAGTTATTACAAAAATCTGTGAGTCACTTTTAGAGATAAATTAATGCTTCATTGAGTTATTCAATCAGGCTTGCTTTGCAACAGACTGAGAATTACTCCTGTGCTTAGTTGTTGTTGTAAAGAAATGAGAGAAGTAGTAATATTTAATTTAAAAGTCACAGCCATGAGCCAATAGGCGGCCATCTGCAGAGTGTACAGTAAAGCTCTTGTAAAAAGCAAAATTTGTAGACTAATTCTTAACTGCTACATCCAACCTACTTCTAGATACTAAAACAACTTATCTATGGCATGGGTGAAAACTATACAGGGGTGTTTAAAAAAAAAAATCCCATTTCCCTGAGCTGTCACAGGCACAACACACAGGTACAAGGCAATTTAGCAAAGGAGCTTTCTTACTCAGGCACAGGCTGCAGGTGGAAGGGGCAGAGGATCGGGGTGTTCTCGATCTGCGCAGAGAAGAGTCCCGGGCTGCGGCCGGCCTCGCCCGCGCCGCACGAGCCCCGGCAGCCGCTGTGGCCCCGGCACGGGGGCGGCTTCCGCAGCGGCGGCTTCAGCGGGGACAGCCTGGCCAGCGGCTTCTGCTCGCCCCCACCGGGGTTGGGAGCGTTCTGGATTGCACTGCAACATCAAATACAGCATCCACTGAGACACTGGTAAGCTGCTTCTTCGTGAACACACCCCGCACCCCCCCACTTGTGTTTTTTGCAATCTCTTCAACAGATTATAAAATGGTATCTGAAAAAAGGGAGTTGTTTTATTACAACCCTGTTGCAAAGTAAACTGTCGCTGGATAAACTTAGTTAAGTAATGTAGTGTGGTAAGAAGTGAACAGAACTGGATTGTCTGAAAGATTAACACCAAACAACTCCTTCCATTTGTTCACAACAGAGCAGAAATCTTTCTAAACAGCATTTCAAAGGCTGAACTCAAGAGTTTTGGACTTGGAAGGTGTCGGTAGAGTCCATACAAATGGTAGACTGAACTTATTTCCTTTTTTTTAAGACAGTACTGTACATGTTCTATTAAAACCACAGAGGAATGATTGCAGGAAAAGCTTTCTCAAGGAATAAACATAACCTGATCATAATTAGGCTTTTAATACAAATTCTCGAAGGCACAGCTAAATTGTATACATTATTCAAGCCAGTCAGAAGTAAGAGAGAAAAGCCAGGTATTTTTTTTTAAATAAAGTCCACATAGCACACTTCTATTGGTGCAACATTTGGTCTCTGCAGGAGAGCAAAGAAAGCTTATTGTGAAAAACTAATGACTTTCACCTCTCTCCGTAATTATTAAATCACAAAATCGCAATTAAAGCCACTGCTTTCTTCTGCCTCAGTAACACAGCCAGATCCTTAGTTATCCCAAGTGCAGGGTATTGCCTGGCCCCAGCAGATACCTTGTCTAAATCCCACTGCAGCCCACCAGGCTGTAACCCACAGATGGGAGCTCTCTATAAAAGCAGCACAAATCACCCGGCAGCGAAGGCTTTCTTATCACAGGCCAGCAGCTGCTGAGCCCCCACAGCTTCCCAAAGGGACACTCCAGAGGCCGGATTTATCATTACAAAGCAGCAAGCGGAGACCTCTTGCCAACACTTGGTCTGCCTGATAATTTTAGGCTGGCCTAATTGCAAAAGAATCAGCTGTCCCTCTGGACACAGGCATGGACAGAGCACAGAAGTGACACAACACATATGCAGGACAACACATCATCTGCAGTTTCTTGCTCTTCTGACACGTGCAAACTGAAACTCTGTGAGTATTTGGAAGGTTGACAGAAATTACTCACATCCATATCCTTCAACCACAGGCTTTTTCCCCATGAACTTTTAAAATTTCCAAAGAGCCTGAGCAGTTTATACAATTCTGCATGCGTTTTAGAAGGCTCCACAATTGAGAGGCAGGGGAGAAGGTGAAGGGAGGCTGCATTATTTAGTATTTACTTCAGCAAATACTAAACAAAAGCTCCAAGTTCTTCCTCTTGTGCAGTATTTATGTTTCTAGCAAAGGCAGCCCCAGGCTGTGTTCATCACATCACAGCCTGTCAGGCTAAGAAAACCATGCCGGTAGCTTTCCAGTCCCCTTACTTTTCCAGACTTCTCCAAGTATACTTCTCTCTGAAAATATCCCTAGCCTCATTTATCTGGGGTTAAAGCAAAGCCCATAAAAACCCACACCAGTCACAAGCCATGGGCTGCAATGACAGCCTTTCAAAATGCCCAGTAAAATTGCAGGCCCCTTCTCTGGAGCTGTGACAAGGCAGCCACGTTTGGAAACAAAGTTCTGTTTAACTTGAAGAATCAAATCAGAGCGAAGCAAAACAACAAACGCCCTCTGCCTCATTCTCTTGATACATGTTATTTTCTGGAAACCATGCCAGATCCTGTTATTTCAACAAAATCTTGCCCAGAATTTGGATTATCAGTCAGCTTCACCCATAAGGTCTCACAAACATTCTTTCTCTCCCTCAAGAGTGCTTATCCATTTTTATCCAGCCCTTTTTCATATACCACCACATTTTGTTTTAGGGATCCACATATGGCAAATGATTTGATGGGATAGTAACAAGACCTGAATGAATCCCCACTTCAGTGCCACACAGAAATGCATGGCTTGTAAAAATAAAATAAAAACAAGTATGTTACCATTTGCTGAAATCAATCTGCAGAGAATGGTCAACAGTGAGATCAGTTGGGCAGGCAGGATTGACTTTCACTGGATCTCCTCCAGCATTTCTCACAGCTTCCCTCATGGCAGCAAAATCCACCATTGCTGGAATTCCACTGACAGACAAAAACAAAAAAGTAAAACACCATGAGACATTAACTTGCTGAAATGCACAAACTTCTTTTTCATTTTATCCAAATCTAGAAGTAGCTATATCCTATTTCAGAAAATACACCTGTTATTCTCTAAAGTTTAAAGGCCTTGAACCATTTTTAAAGTCACTGGAGTTGGTACACCCTCTCAATGAGCAACAGTGTGTCTGAAGGCAATGTACCAAACAAGAACATGGAACCATCTCAAAGATAACCACACTTCTCTTGTGCCTTGCTTTGCTTCTCAGGTGTGATGGTACAGCAGTACAGAAGCGATCTTTAGATACTCCTTACCTTTACAACAGTACCTCGTTATGCAAGCAAAGCTCATGCTATACATTTAACACCTCAGCCTGTATCATTTGTCTAACAGAGCTATTTCTGAAGCTTGTAGCATTTCACAATATTTGTACTGCTGTACAAAACAGAGGCAATGTTTATAGACCACAGTAGTATGTAAATCTTATTGGCTTTGCCAGCTAAGCAAATGTTACCTCATTTTTATTATCATCATAATTCCTTTTTTAATGATCTCAATAAATATACAGAGTCAGCAGAACAGCTTAAATTGAGTATTTGCAAATTGCTGAAGGACTGTCCTTTTAGCTATGCTACAAGAAGGTTAACATCCTAAGAGGCTGCTTTTTCTATATATGTATTATTCATGGATTCAACTGGATTACTCATTGTGGAGTAAGCAATATCTAATCTTCAATTATCTCCAAGAAGAACTATCAGTGACAGTGTGAACTGCCACCTGCCTGGCTACAGCCAAAAAATCACCACTTCCCTTTGTATTCTGGCTCTTATCCTGTAAAGTGCTCCTTGCAGGCCAGCAGTTTCAGCCTTGCCAACCTGCCCCAAAGCCAGAGTACCCTAAGGAACAACTCATACCCTTGCATCATATGGAATTATCATGAGAAATCTACTGCACAGCAGAGGCAGCACACAGGTTTCTACCTGGGTATCAAGAGGGGAAGTGTGATTTGTTCTCATGCCAAAGAATTCAACACAAACTCAGTGAGTTGGCAAAGGCTCTTTTGGGGGTTTTGCACACACCCACATACTTACGTGAAGTCTTGAAGAACAACTCTGGCAGGACAGAAGGGCACTTCAACATGGTTCTGTTTTGTTTTCCAGTCCAAGATGTTCATAGCATCCGTCTCCTTCACTAAGAAGCCATCACAGTTACGGACACTGGACTCAAACAACACTCGGATGGAGTAAGGCAGAGTATCTGGGGTGAGGCAAGGGAGAGACCCCATGAGCACAGCACTTGCAGCTTACACAGTTTTTTGAAATTATAATCTCACATTTCTAAGGAATTCCACTTTTCTAGGGTTTGGAAGGATGAGAGCTTCAGGAGCCTGCTTTTCCAGTTGTCTTTGGGTTTGATATTCCCTACACAATATGGAACAGAGAGTTGCAAAACTCTCTGTACACATTGATGCATTATCCTATGGGATTTTAACGGGAGATCCCAATGGCTTGTGCACACTGTTCAGACAGTGACATTTAATAAGGCACGTTAGGCTGGCAGGGGAGAGATGCAAGGAATACAGACCTGGGATTACTGATGAGAGCAGGACAAAAGCAACAACTTCTGGAATACTGAAGACCATTTTAACTGTAAATTTTGCCACCCCATAACTCAAGATACCAAGCCCAAGCAACCAATGTCAGGATATTATTTTCAATAAACAGCGATACAAAGACCAGAAACTATTCTGCCATGCACCCCTATTAAAATTAACACACTCCCTAAAATATAAAGAACATTTCATTAAATACAGCTTGAGTTAGTTTGCTACTGATATGAATCAAGGTACAGACAAGCAGCATTTTCCTTCACAGAAAAAAAAGGGGAAATGGAAATGAGAATTAAATAAGAGGGAAGAGAAAAAACACCCAGTGTCACTATTCACTGCAAACAAAACAAAATAACTACTAACAAAAAAAAAAAGATCGATTGACATTTCTCCCTCAAATCCCATTATTTTCAGCATAATTCAAGCAGGCAGCTAGCTTCATAAGAACAGTGAGAAATCCTAAAAAGTTAGCTGGAGGAAGGTGACACAATTAAGTTCAGGCTTTAATAAAAAAAAAAAAAAAAAAAAAAAAAAAAAAATGGGGGGGCCAACGAAATCCAAGGGGTTTTTTAAAAAAAAAAAAAAAAAAAAAAAAAAAAAAAATTGGTGGTCTCAACGTAATCCAGTGGTTTGTTCACAAACTACTAATATAGAACTTGCTGACTGTTCTCACTGTGTCTTTCTGAGATAATATCCACTGTTGTCTAATTAATTAGACAAGTCACTATTTTGAGTTTAAGATTTGAATAAATTTGAGTATAAAGATGTCATCCAAAAGGTCTCATGAACCTTCATGCCACCACTTCCTTGATTTAAAAGCCAGATTCCCAGAGAAGAACTTGTTTACCTTCTTGTGGGTTACAAATCTCACCGCCCCAGGGGCTGCTCAGCACCAACTCTGGAGAAGCAGCTGCTTCTCTCCATGAGGCACCAGCAGTTCCTATCTGCAACACCATGTGCACGAGCTCACAGGGCCCTCTAGGAGGCTCCGGGACTGCCGTGCCCGACCCCCAGGAGCAGCAGGCAGAGCTGGGCCGGCTCCCCCAGGGAGCCGCTGCCCGGGCCCCAGGCACTGCAGCCACGGGGACACAGCAGAAGGCCCAGGGCACAGGAAGGGACACTGGCACTGGGCACAAGGAAAAGCAGCTCACAGGGGCGCAGTTAAGCACAGCATCACGGGAGGCAGTGGAATCTCTGTCCTCCCAGACTGGCACAGCTTAACCATGGAAGGAAGATTCCCCACATGAGCTCCAGCCCCAGCAAGAGCTTGGTCTAAATCTCCACATGTCCTCTCTGCCCTAAATCCTTTTGAGCTCTTCTCATTTTCCCATAAGTCTTAAAATACTAGAAAACTGGTAAGTAAACCAATTAACATTTACATTAGTAATCTGATTAATATCAACTGGCAATTAATGTCAAATTACAGCCAAACAGGTAAAACAAACTGTTCTAGCAACAAATGTGGTGAGCAATTCCAGATGCTCAATTTGCTACCAGTGCTGTCCCACACTGCATCTAGGAGTTATTTAGTATTTTGCTACCTTGAAGTTAACAGGAGGCTTCCAGCTTCTGCACAGAAGTTTCTGTTGGAAGACAAACACCCTCTTGGTGCAGTCTGTTTAGACTCCTGAGAACATGTTTGGGAATACCTATTGCTGCTGAAAGCTTTATGGCACATTTTAGCAGAAAGTTGTATATTGTTTTATTTCCACTCCTGTCATGAGGCTTTTCACAAAACTGCTGTAGAATTGCCTGGTTTTGTTACTGGCATAGCACTGCTTCTCCCTGGACCAACCCACCAGCAGAAGCACTGTTTCCTCCATGTGTGCTTATCTGAAAGACCGACTTTGTTACTACAAGCAGGGGAAATTTAAAAGAGCACACAGCTGTTGCACAAAGTTTCAGCAGACACTGTGCCCCCTCTCTCTTCTCTTTAAACAACATGGAGTTAATAACTGTGGTCAAATATGGGTTTAAAGTGAAATATGCACTGATTCTTTTTATTCAAGAAGCATACTACAAATTCTGTGAATACAGAAGAATTCAGACCTTGCAAAACTGCAAAAAACAGCCCAAATGCCTTTACTAAGTAGCCCATATAAGTATTTCAGTTTAACATGAAGACAAAGGGAGAGAACAATGCCAGCATGCTTTGATTACCTGCAAGACTAAAGCCTGTTCCAGCTGGCACCGAGCAAAGCTCCCTCCCTGCATGGACTCCCCTCCCACCACACGTGCAACATTGTGACAGGCACTTGGACACAGAGACCCAATGAAGGCCTCCCTGGCACAGACAGCCACTGCATACTAATGACAAACTGAGATTACGAACAGCACGAGCACCACAAAACCTCACCCTGCAGCAGGAGCCATGTTCTGGCAAACAGTCACCCGCTATGTGAGGCTGCTGGGGAGCAGAAACTAGAACACCATGAAGCTGTACAGAACTACAGTAAAAGCTGTACTTATTTTTGAAGCATTAAACAGGAGTTCTTTGTCACTTCATTTTTTTTTTTCCAAAAGTGAGTAATTCTTCTGACTTGGAATACTGCTGAAAACTGCAGAAACTCCTGTGCTTTCTCCCTTAGTAAAAAAACCCTACAAGTATTACCCCTGCAAACGCCATAAAGCACTAAGAATTTGGGATGTAATCAGCTTCCAAACACATCCATCAGAAATTCCTGCCACCGCAGGGCCCAGTGGTGCAGCGTGCTGGCCCCACCCCGATTACCCCCGAGAGCATCGTACCGTACTTGGCGCCTCCGAGCTTCGACACATTGTAAAACTTTTTCTCTGGGTGGCTTTCCAAAGCTTCAATGACGGGCTGGTAAGGGCTTCCTGCGGGACGAAACACACAAAGTTACAGCCACAAAACAATGGGTCGTTTCAGCACTGACTGAGGACTCACAAAAAGATTTTACTTCTGATTCCGCCAGAAATAACGTTCCTCTAGACTGTAATTAGATGCAACATGGAGTGGTTTCTAAATGGACTGAGACATCTCGTGATGAAGATGTGTGACTAAGGTGAATTTTAAAAGCATCGCTAATAGGAGGTACATACAGGTCAGTGCAGGTCGCCAGCACAGCCTGAACACACCTGACCTTTGTTATCTCACTTTGCCATCTACACACAGGATAAGACACCTCACCAGCGCAGATAAGAGATAAGGGTTTTAATACAGCAGGAAGCACAAAGCATTGACTGCCAAGCCACCGTCAACGAAACAAGACACAAAAATAAACCTCGTAGCAACCATTAGGCGCTCGGAATAAATAACCCCCGGGAGGGAGCAGACAGCGGGGCGGGGACGGGGCCGCTCTCCCCCGCGGCCTGAGACAGCGCCGTTCGGCGGCGAAGAGGGCGAGGCGATGTCCCGGGCCGCGGTGTCCCTGCGGGCTCGGGAGCCCCGTCCCCGCAGTGACCGACCTGTCCTGGCAGGGTCCATCGCCGGCGACCATGTCAGCGTGAGGGAGCGGGCCGGGGGGCGCCGGCGGGCCGGCAGCTCTCGCGAGACTGCGCCCCGCCCCCGCGCAGCTCTCGCGAGACTGCGCCCCGCCCCCGCCCCGCAGTCGCAGCACGCCCCGCTCTCGCGAGACTGTGCACCCAACCCGGGAGGAAAGGGCACGAGATCGCGCGAGGCTTCGCGGAGAGGGCGAAAGTAGCCGGGAGCGGGCAGCCCCTGCTCTCGCGATAGCAATGACGAGCGCGCGGGCGGAGCTGCCGGTCAGGACGCGCCGGGGGCGGGACCATGATGGGGCGTGGCCATTCTGAGGGCGAGGCCGTTCTGGGACGGAACCGTTAGGGGCGGGGCCATGCGGGAGGCGGGGCCGCAGACCCGCGCGGTGGCACCGCCTGGTGGCGGGGGGCTCCGGCCGGGCCTGGCCCCTCCCCGGTCGCGGCCCCGCAGCTCCGCGCAGCGTGCGAGGCTGAGGGCTGCAGCGGGCCCTAAAGATCGTACGCTCCCATTTTAAGCTCCATCCGACCTGACGTTGAACGCTTTCAGGGATGAGGCACACACAGCGTCCCTGGACAGCCTGTTCCAGTGCCTCACCACCCTCACAGTAAAGAATGTCTTCCTAATAGCTCATCTAAAATTCCTCCTTTCAATTTGTACCCATTTTCCCTTGTCCTGCCACCTTAGCCCCTGCCCACCTTCCCTGTAGGGCCCTTTCCGGGACTGGAAGGCGTTGCGAGCTCCCACACAACCTTCTCTTTGCCAGGCTCAGCGGTCGCGGCTTTCCCAGCCTGGCTCCCCAGGGAAGGTGCTCCAGCCCCCGCGGCCCCCAGCAGCCGCTCCAGCAGCTCCGGCGCTGTCCGCAGCTGGCGCTGAGGGCAGGGCGGCCGGTGCTGTGGGCAGCGCCCAGCGGAGCCTTGCAGGCCCAGCAGCAGCGCCCGGAACGCGGCACAGCTCACGGTGCTCCCGCCTCCCCCTGCTCCGAAGGCAAAGGGTGGTCCTTGAGGAAATAAACGCGTGCTAGCACACCTGTCCAAGGGCAGGCCATTAGAAGTCTCCATGAGCCGTGTCCTAGTGCAGGGCAGGAACATTACCACAGCCCACACTGAGGGCGGAAAGGCGTGTGCTCTGTCTACTGCCCTACAGCAGGGCCTGACCTGGCTCTTGCTCTTAGTCTCTGATGCTAGATTTCTTCACAATGATTTTTCCTTTCCATATCTCTCTTCTTTTCTTTCTCTTAAATAAGAGGCTTTTTTCTTTGCTGGATGATGGAATTTTATTTTTGTCTTCATCTTAAGTGCAACAGTAGCAGTACATGAGTGGTGAACGAGTCAAGCAATAGTCATTTCTTCAGGCTATAAGACATAGATAATACCTGGGGTTTAGACATTAATGCAGCCAGAACTCATCACCAGGCTCAGGCAGAAAAGAAGATTACCAAAAAGATGTCTGCCTCAGCCTCTATTCAATCCATTTTCCTGTTTGCCTGCATCTCTTTTGACCTAAACTGCCATTGCCTTCCTGAATAGTGACAGAAGGACTTGACACACTGATTGCAATAGTTATGCTCAAAACTGCATGAGCAACCCTAATTGTGGCCCCTTTTTTCCTGTTCCAGGTTGCAATGATGCCTGACCTATCTCTGACATACTGCAGGAAGAGGGAATGGCATGGGTGGAAAGGCAGTGGAGAATGTGGCCAAGATGTGTCCAGAGCGTCTCCCCAAATTCTGCTGTGTAAAGCACATTCAGGGTGCCCAAAGCTGTCTGTCTTTGAAGAGATCACTCATGTGTGACATCTCAGGGGTAGCTTTTACCCTTGCTGGATCAGTGCAGTCCTTTCCCCTGACAGAACCCAGCACAGACCCTTGCCCCAGCACACAAGGCTGCCTCTCGTGCTGGTCACACGTGAGCTCCATGGGAACTGGGCAGGAGTGTCTGGTTGGTGCTGGCAGCTGTGGTGACAAGCAAATGAAGTATTGGCAGACAAGTGCTGGAGCTCTGTCTCTTGACAAATTCTGATAAGAAGCATCTCCAGGGATGTGCTGCACCATCACTCAGCCATTGTTTTCCTTTGCCAAAGACACCCCAGTCTCACAGGGCTCAGTCCTCAGGATGCCAGTGAATAAATGGCTGCTGGTTATCTCCCTTTGTTGGCTGAAGGCTGACTTCAGTGTCAGGTACATCCAGGGAAAGGAATTTTAGGCAGTATGGACTATTTCTTGCTCACATGTGAAATCCTTTAACCCCAAATATTTAGAGGTTTGTGCCCTTCCTACATACCAGACAGATTCTTGGAAAACAAATTGCATATATATTTGGTTTTAACACAATGTCTGGCCTTCAATTTATACTGAAAATTTTCTTTCTTTTTGCTTATTACCACCTGAGCTACTGCACTGTTCTGCTTACTATTTTTTATGTGATTCTTCTAGAATTAAGTCCCTTAAGGAAATGTGTAACTGTCTAGGAAGAAAGATGGTTTTGCAGTTTTCAGGATGTATTTTCCATTTCCCACCTGGCATCCAACATCCTGAAATAAGTCAAATTCAAGGGAGAGCTTATCCAGAAGAAAGCAGGGATGGCTATTGCTGGTTTATAATTAGAGCTGACAGAAGCAGGCTAAGCAGAGTCTTAGTGAAGAAGATAATGTGAGTAGAGGGAATTACGTTGTGCTACTTGTGTGAAAGGCAGTCACTCCATAGAGAGAATTTCAGTACTGCTGTTCACCATATTTCAGCCTTCAAACAGAGAAAGCAGTTTTGCTGTGGAAAAAGCTGAGCTAAATATTGCTCTCAGGTCTGTGTTCTACAGCACTGTCACACAGAAGAGACCCCAGCAAGACGGAGAGAAACCAGTGCAAGACACTTTTCTAGTTGTGCCCTTCTTTTGTCTTCCTCCATTTTCCCTATAAAGACAGAGGAAAGGCAATAGCAGTGACAACCAGACACCGTCCACAGCATCCATTCCTCAGCAGGAGGAGCAGGTTGATTCAGGAGTTTGAAGTACAGCCCTTTGAATCAAATCACTTCTAATCCTGGCTTCCATATGACTGCTATACTTGAAGCTCAGATGCACTAAATCTTACACTGTTCTTGTGAGGCAGTGAGACATCTTTAGAGGAAGGGAGTGAAACTGTTCATAACTGCCTATAGATGGAAAAAATAACACAGCAACCTGATTTTATTCCAACTGAATGAATACATGAGGTTTTGAAAGAAAATCTCAAAAAAAAGGGAAACCTCTTTAGAGTATTTACTTAAGAAATTTAGGTCAGTCCAATCAATTGAGTCTAAATCCACAGGTGAAGGTACAAAGTGGGTAAGACACACAGTAATCTATGCAGTCAGAGTTGGGGCAGCTGATTAAAAAATCACAAAGATATTTTGACATTGTCACATTTCAGTAACAAACTGAAAAAAAGGGTTTGTAAAATTCAGATTGCACAATTTGTAAGAAGAAAATCAAGTGGTCACATTCTCCTGTGTCTTGTACCACAGCAGCAAAGCCACAGGAATTAGGTGAGCTGTAAACTGAGAACATGGCAGACTGGATACTTCAGTAAGAGCATGACTGAATATTTAGTTTTGACACCACAGTGGTCTGAGATACAATCTTTATTTCTGTAAATTAACTTTCTGAATACAGTATCCTCAATGCTACCATGTCATCTTCAAGAATATGAATGTAAGCTTTGCTTTTTTGTCCCTTATGTCAAAGTAAATAGATTCATAACTGCCAGAGGAAAAAGCATTTCTTCTTGACACAAGGGTATGGCAACAAGTCTGTGCTGTCTGAGCCCGTGTCATGAAAGACACTAAAAGTCAGGTTCCTTACTCATGCTAAGGCTCCACTAAGAAATAACACTACCTAGATTTCTCATACCTGGAATATTTGTTATCTCAGAATGGTGTTTATTAATTGATTCACTGCTGGCAATTCAAGTTGCTGTCATAATTTTTCATCTAAAATGCTGACATTCAGGAAATTAAAAAATCAGTTTCAATCTCTTCTTACTACAGCTGTCATTTAAACAGAAGTACACAACTCTAACACCCCTCTGAAAGTCCCTCCCTAGCATTCAGCAGACTCTTAGTAAATCTGATGATAATGCTGTCTTGTGAATATCTAGATAGCACATGAACTGTTCTAAGGCTGGGTATATGAAGAGGCTCAAGTATCATGGAAGCTGCTTTTCAAGACTTATTTCTTGAGCTCAGTACATTTTATTCTCCAGGTGGAGGAAAAGTGTTCAAGATGATTTTCACATGTGAGACAAGTGCTTGTGTACAGGATCCTGCAGAAACTGTGTTTGGGAGAATAGCCTTGCTGTGAAGAGTTCGTTAGTACCAAAAGTGAAATTCACTAAACATGCTTACTTCCAATTACATCATCTAATAGAAGAATAGGATGGTGAACTTTTGCTAATCTGAAACCAGGCACCTATTTTCAGGTTGCAGCACTGTTGGGCCTCTTGTATCATTAGGGAGCTTGAAAAATTGCCTTTTCTAGTTATTCAACAGAGACTGAGTGCAAAGTCTTTTCCCAGAGATGTCAGGAAGAAGAAGGACTCTTGTTCTGATGGCAGATCAATTGAACTCTGAGTTGTGAGCCTGAGGTCTTCATTTCAGGAAGTGCAATAAGCAACTGGGGAACCTCAAGCTGTACTGCCCAGCTCTTAGAGCAGTCTGTACAGTATCAGACTTAACAGCCCTAGAGATCACATCTGGTTTGGTTCAGGTTGTGGTTGTTACTGACATGCTTGTTTTAAATGGATGGCATCTGTTGCCTTCTTTCCTCAATGCTGCTGGAAAAGGAGATGGGAGGCATAGTTTAGCTTTCTTACCTCAGGATTTTTTGCAAGCTCAGGCACTGCTGGCTTCTGGGAATAAACGTTTTCCTTCTCAGGAAGGTAGTGGTCACCTGCCATGTGCTCATACATGCTCTGGAGAGCCAAATTGCTTTCTTTCCTCACTCACTGCAGGAGAAAGCTTCATTTAGCAAGTCCCACTAGGGGCATTTCTCACACCTGCAGGGAAGAAGGTGGTGGGGTGGGGTGGGCGGGATGAGGTTTGAAGTGGGGATGGAATGCTGGGCACCACTGTTGGGTGCATCCCAACTGCAGAGGGCCAAGAGCTCCATCCCCTCTGACAGGGATGGCATCAGGGAACACACTGCACACATCCACAAGAAAGAAATTTGGGGGATTTAACGACAGTTGGCAAGAACAATCATTAAGTAACACCCTTCAGCACTAGGCACGCAATTTCCTAGTGCATAAGGGAAGAATGGATGGTGTCAAAACTCCTTTTAGCTGCTGATTGCTATTAACTGCTTCTAATATGATGACAGCTCATCCACACCTGACAGTGCTCAGTCATCCACAGAAACCTCTGCAGCAGGACAAGACACTTCCTGTGTTTGTTTTCTGGAGACCTGGGATGTGGCTTGCAGCAAGTTGTGCTTTGAGCTCAGTCATTGTGACCCAAAGCACAGAGAGATGTTGGAGGTGTACTCAGGACTTCTTAATGTAGTGAAGTGTTTGAGGCTTTCAGCAAGATACTCCCCAACTCCTGAAGCTAATGACCACTCCAAACCATACCCCTCCTTCCTACAAACTTCCAACAGTGTGAGCTAGGATCATTGTATCCTCTGAGAAAATGGTCCTCAAGTCAGCACTGAGTAAGAGTCCCACAGACCTATGAGGCATATGGGAGAGAAATCTGCTGTGGGAGCAGACAACCCCAACCTTTCTGCCTACTGTCAAACACACTTTTACTGGAGGTGGGAAGCCCTTAGCTCTACAAGGAGAGACCTTCAAGTTACACCCTAAAATAGGAGGGATGCCTGAGCAAACTAATTTCCCCCACCCCTGGACCCTGGCTGAGAGAGGCGGTTTTCATGCCACCCACCATGGCAGCTCTCTCCACAAAAAGGGACTGTGCTTCCTTCCTGGGGTGCAGGCAGGGAGGCAGATGGAGTCCCTCTTCTGTCATCTCTTTGACTACTAGAATTAGATCTTCCCTTCACAGCTATTGTAGTTTGCATGAGGCTGGATCGAGTGGCTCCTGCAGATGGCATCTGCATCCTAGGGATGGAGTGGAATCTAGGCTAGAGCACGGCAGTGCATTAGAGAGATATCAAAGGAGCTTAGACAACTTTGAACCCTACTTCTGTCACTCTGTTGTTCACCATCCCACTGGGATCACCCATCTGCAGCTCTTTAACAGAAGAGGAGCTGCTCCAGTTCTGCTGTCCTAGCTTCTGCACAGACACTCTGAACTAGTTTCTTTTAAATTTACACTCTCTGTTACTCACTTCCAAGTGCAGTTAGAGTCTTCCAGCCCCTCTTTATGCCTGCTTTGCTACCAGAGAGTTCTGCAGCCCTTTATCCACAGAAACACCTGTTATTGCTGGTGTTACAGTCCTCACTATCTGGAAGTTTCACCTCCACATGGCATGTCCAAGGAAATAGTTGTCCTGCCTCTGCTGAGCAGCTCCCTGGCACACAGTGGGTTTGCTGGCTCCAGCAGAGTTCACCTGTCTATCAATGCAGGAAGAGCCATGGAGAGCATCCAGTCCTGGTGTCCAAGTCCAGTGTAGAGGGGAGAGCAGAGCAGGAGTAACCTGGCATCTCTCCTGCTCACAGCCCCACTTCTCTTGTGGGCAATTCCATTTCCTTATTAGTAACCCCCACCGTCCCACTCACCAATGTTGTGCTGAAAGTTGTTGTTGGGAAGTGCAGGGGATATAGGGATGGAGACTGTTAGGTCTAAAGCAAACACACAGGGAAGGAGGAGGAAGAGGAAAAGGAGAGGGAGGAGGGAGTAGAAGAGCAAGCATTTGAGCTAAGCTAAGCAGGATGATGCAGCTTCCAAAAGGAGGGACAGCAACAGCAGGAAGTGGCATTTACTAGAAGCATTTTTAAAGTCAGTTGGGGAACAGCTGTGCTGATTTTAATCCAACTGGACTGAAGTGGCTCTAGAAGAGCCAAAAAGCCCTTTGATACCTACCGCCCAGGCAATAAAATGTTAATCACATTGAAAGGCTTTGTTCTCTTAGTAGCAGTATTTTTCTGTTTAGCAGAAATGTACTGCTGCCTCCAGCCCCAGACCCCACTGTAATATGGACCATGCACATGGAACAGAGACTGCTCCTGCTGCAATGGCCTCAGCATCTGAGAACTGGCAGGGAGCTCAGAGTACCAATGACCATCAGGAGCGATGGCATGGCCCCTCTGCCTCCCCAGCACTGCTCTGTGTGCCAGAGACTGCTTGGTACAGGCAGGTTTTCTAAAGATGGGTGATACTGTGGCTCTGGGGGTTTTTGCAAATGTATGAAGGTCTAAGAGAGCTAACAAGGCAAACTTAAAAAGGTGCAGGCTGAGGTTTCAAGGTCAGGTGTGAAATAGATTCTCAAAAGTATTTTAAATGATTAATCAGTAGAGGAGAGGCCTTGAAGGGCCTAATTTCTAACGAATCCTAGTGAAGTTAGCAGTCAGTCTCCCTCTGGGAGGTCACAGACTCCTGTGATATATGTACATTCTCCTTGGATAACAGATTAAACCTTATTCATATAAGCTGCCAGCTGCTCTTTCAGCACTGATCTCTAAGTACAGCTATTCCAGTGGTGCGTGTCCCTTACACCTACAGCCTTGCTCTTACCAGACCTTAGTGACAGCTTTGTATGTTTTGTACATAGACCAGGCCTACCCTGCTGCTCAGCGTTCATGGGGGCTCAGGCAGGGCCTGCGTTACCATCCAGGAATGCTGTGAGCAGTTTGACAGAAATGAACCAGGCTTCCTACTTCCCCAGATGGTTCACCCCATCCTTGAATTTTCTCAGTTCCCTCTTTGGTTCAAAATATGCTTTTTTTTTTTCCTATTCAGTTTAATTTAAATTATGTCCCAAATTTTCTTAAAAATCAGAGGAAGTAACACAAAAAAGACACTCCAGCCTTACTGTGTTATCAGATAGCATTAAGTGTGAACTGATAAGGTGACCAGTATTCACTTTTAGAAGTGCATGTAGTTTAGATTTATTTCTCTCAGACCTTTTAATCACTTTCAGGGATTAGGAGAATGTCCAGGCTGCCAAAAAGCTCTTACCAAAAGCAGGCATTTTCTATGTCATCTGACTGAAGATCATGGCATCATCTAAACAGGAAGAGGAACTTGGAACAAACTTTCCTGTGTCTCTTGTAATACTGTTGAGTGCCAAAATTACTGGGATGTTTTCTGTAATTGGATGCTTTTTCAGTAGAAATACTACCCTAAACCTACTGAGTTTTCACAGTTAATCTTCCATTGCTGATAGGAGAAATTTGGGGCCTGATGTTTCTTGACAAAAAGAAGAATATTTCTGAAAACATTCTGACTGTTTTCCACTTAATGATATTTGCTGAAATATCCCATTTTGCAGAGGGCAATAGAGATGCTACTCCTTCTATCTGCAAATAAAGGTAGGTCATAAAGTATTTCAGATATTCATCATGACTGTTCATGCTTTCATGATCTCACTGATAATTTCCTGCTTCAGACTCTTTTGTATACATCTCTTGGAGATTTTAAGTAACCCTTCATCCTTGCAGTTTTTGTCTATTTCTGCCTCTTACTGTATTAATAGGCTCCCTTATACTACTACCTTTGTTGCCATCAGAATCTAAAGCTGAGGTGAATTCTAGGCATAGCCTGTTTCCATTATTATCTTTATTTTGAAGGAATCATTTGTCTTCATTATTTGCAGCTGCATCCTGAAGGATTTTTAAAAGGTACATATGATATTTTCCACTTATGGGAGCTTGGGCTTTATGCAGGGCTTTTCCCCCTCCTCCTGCCTGTTAAAAAAAGAAGTTTCTGCTTCACTGCTGGCGTGACAATATAGAAAATGTCTCATAGACAGACTGTCTCTCAAAGAAGCAAGAATCTTAAAACCCAGCAGATTCATGTCTAAACCTCATTCTTTCCCTGCTGCATTATGAATCAGTGACCCTGCTGCAGTTTCTTTCCCTCTGCAGTTTTCAGCATAGCCTACCTTTTTAATTTCCTCTGTAGCTCTACCTACAGCTGGCAAACTAATCAGTTTGCCTGAGCAGTGCACCTCAAAATATTTGTTTATGTGGAATGAGTCTAGCTGAATTTTCTGTTTCCCATCATCTGCTGGTCATCGTAATCTCTTTCAGTGTTTGGTTCAGGTACTGAGCTCAAAGAACAATTATTTTATTCAGGGCAAGGAAGTGAGGCACTAGAAAAAACATAACATGAGCTAGCTGTGAAAATGAGTGTTTGGCACACTTTTAGCATGAAGAGAAGCAGAGACTTTTAGCAATAGCAAAAGTAAGAGAGTTACGAGGTCACTGTGAGGACTTATAGAAATGCACAATTCCATTTCTTCTCACTGTAGGGTCTACATTGCTACAAACCTCTGTTGTACAGAATATTTAACGTTGCAAACATCTGGCTTAGACAGCTGTTGAACATAGGCAATTTCAGCTTCACTCCTTTTGCCTTCAGTCAATCCCTCCCACAGCCTTTGTTGCTGTGACCTACATTTTGAGCAAATGCTTTCTGATGGCATTTCAAAAGAAACTAATCTTGCCTTCAAACTGAATCATGGCTGGATTGATCTGTGCTCCATATTCTGTGCATATGTGAGTTTATTTCTGCCTCCATCCCAGACCAGCAAATCCTTAATGATCTGTCCTTACACACAGCCTCACCTGCAAGGCACAACTGCCTGGAAGGAAGATTTCCAGGGCTTTTCTTTCTCCAAAAGCTAAGATGCTGCTGGCTACAGGGACTAAAGATTTATTAATGGTATCCAATATTTTTCAAAATTCTAATGTGCAAAGGAAGATAAAAGCTTTAATTAATAACTTTAAAAACATGCCATAAGACTAATAATGATGCTCCAGTAATTACCACATACCCTGGTTATACTGTGCTAACTAAATTCCCTATCCAATTGTACTGTCAGTAATACACCACGAGGAGAGCAGGATACCAGTGTCAGTGTTTTCCTTGAAGTGAAGCATCCTTGCAGCCTCCAGAGCTCTGGGATCAACAATGAGACAGAGTGAAAGAAAAGTACAAGAAAGGCAGCTACTCAGAGAGCTCTTTTAAGTTAAAGAATGTACTGTTAGATTTCTGTGTGAAAATGGTGACATTGAAATGGCCCTTTGAGAATGATGTATCAATATTAGTCTCCTAAATGTGTCATATACCTACACCCTATGAGACAATATTTTCTTTATTTATTTCTCCAAAGTACAGTGCCCATTCCCTTCCTGTTAAAGGTGCTGAAGCGTCTACTGCTGCAGACTATAAACTTGTCCTTACTGTTTTTACACAGACAGTGCAATTGTCCTGTTCAGGCATTATTAAAGCCTTGCTATTACAAGGGGACAGTCTGATTCAGACCTTGCTGGCACTGTCACTTTTACACAAGCACTCACTCCACAAGAGGGACTGCTGCAGAGAAGGTGCTACGTTTATGGACTTGAACCATGCACTACCACACCCTCAAGTGTGGAAAGGTGTGAGTTTGCATCCCTCTGAAGCATCCTCTCATATACTAAGAGTAACATCATAGAATAACACCAGTCTCTTTCCAGTCCTCTCCCAGGACATCGCTGGGATTGTCCCTGCACCCACAGGCTCGGTTACCCAAGTGAAATGCTTCACGCTGCCACCGAAGCTGTGACATGGATGCAAAGGGAAATGAAATCAGCTGTAGTAATATCTGGCACTGAGGCCCAGGGCTGATGGGTTTCCTTCCAGGGACATCTGGTCATTAACCCTCACAGAATAAGGGCTTTTAGGTCCTTTCAGTGAGGACAATGGGCTATATGCTAGGAAATGCTAACTTCGTGCAGCAGAGATTTAATCACACCTTTTGGGACCTTAAAAGCTGGTAGCTATTGATTCAGGCAAGGGTGATGAAGCGAGGTCACAGCTGCCTTCATCTTTCATATGGGGTCCATGGAGACCACACATAGTAGTATGCAGAGTTTCCTATTGATTCAAGTGGCTTGGCAATTAAAAAACCCTATTTTCATCCTTTCAGTCATTTACCTTTCACCAGATGAAGCCAAGAGGCTCAGCCAACCTCAGCCAATGGCTGCCCAACTAAGGTGGATGCACTCAGCTGTAACTGCAGATAAAGCTGAGCACAGCTTCATTTCATGCAAGTGAGAGTTGCCTGAGACACAGATCCCCAACAGATGGGGCAATGTTTCCCAGACACAGACTGAGGCCAAAAACCTGGTGAAGTGAAAATGGTGTAGCTCTGGAGAAAGGCCTTGCTGTGGGGAGAGCTGAGAGGGGAGGCACTGAAGCAAGGCTGTGTGAATGATTTCTGTGCTGCTTAAATCCCCCTCCTTTCCCTCCAGCTCAAAACTGAAATTTAAGAGATGACAACCTCCGTGTAGATCATTTGAACCCCATGGGGAAGAGGACTGTGTCTTTCTGTCCCCAGGACTATTGTCCCAGAGCGTATACAAAGGCTGAAGCTTGGGAGGGCCTCAAACCATCTTTGTTCAGCATATAGCACAGTAGAATTGGGGGCAGTAGAGGAGCTCTGTCCTCCTGTGCACTCCAGTAATACCATTGGTAACAACTATGGCAAAGGCATGGTCTCAGTCCAGTCAGCTCTGGGGCTTAAAGCACACATGGACGTTCCATCAGGGAAGTGGATGTGTCTTTTCATAAATCACTTTGCTGCCTAAATAAAATAAAAGGCCATTTAATTTTCTTAGCCACAGTTTCATAAAACAATAGTCAAGAATGCCCAGTTTATCGTGTGCATGGATGACAAGACAACAGAATAATGCATTCAAGCTACAAAGATTCCCAGAAACAATAGAGGACTTTGCCATGTGTTGTGGAGAAAACATCTCTGGTGAAGGCTCATGCAGGCTGAATGCCTTCTGGCTGTTCTTGCACCACTGCGCATGAGAAGACAGTAGTTATACCAATATAAGACAAATGATGCCCTGAAAGTCACATATAAGAAAAAGCACTGTTGCTATTTTTAGTGTTAGAAATGCAGCTGGCACTCTTCAAATGGACTTTGAAAGAAATCCTTTATACCTACACCCGTAGTTTCCCTGAGCAGCCTGCAGCAAGATCTCCTACTGCTGAGCCTTGCAGCAAGATCTCCTACTGCTTAGACAGCACGTTCTAAGCAGCTTTGAGCACGGAACCGTCTTCCTGTCAGGTGAGCAGCACTGGAAACAACTTGCAGGACTGAAACCTCAGCCAGGTGGAGTGAAAAAGCGTGTAAGACATCCTTAAATGTAAGGACACCCTTGCTTCTATTTTAAAGAGATAAAACTGTATTCCACACAAACACCTTCTGTTCGTGGCTGCAATTCCTGACCATTCACCTTCCTGTCCTTTCCTCCATTCCTGAGCCTTATTCCTTGACTCAGCCAGAATGGCATATCTTGACTCTATTCAGGCAGGGGCAAAGGAGGAGCAAGAGCTGCTTCCTTGACCAAAAGCAAGTTTTGGGCTGCTGAATGGCATTGGCTCTGTGTATTGCATCCCTGTTGCTCCATGAGCCCTTCTCACAATTTGTTGACATGGATAACCGTCCAAAGCCAGCTAGCTCCTTCCATCTCCTGTTAAACTCTGGACAGAGCAGAAACTCAGTGGACTCCACTGGGACATTTGTCCAAACTACAGAGAGAAAACTTCATTTTAAAAAACACCTTTACATATATGTGGGTAACTATGGTAATAAAATTCTTGCAAAGCAACAATGCAACTTCATAGGAATAAGTTTAAAATTGCTGCCCAGAGTGCAGTGTAACAGGGTGATTATATGCCTCCAGGACTGGTTAAGTGAGAGGCAGATTTACACTATTCCCAGCTGGTGAGCACTGTGATGTTTGTAGGTTCTCATCTTTTCCTTGAGACTGATCTCATGTTTATGACTGGCTGTATGAACTGTTCTCTTCACCAGCTGGATGTTATGGGGCTGCCATTGGAGACCTGTGCTGTGCCCAGGACAAAGAGTGGTGGCCCCCTGCCATCCCCACGGGCTGCCTCTGCCTCCAGCCATCCAGCTGTGATGGCTGCTGCCTGCCAGACGAATGCTGGCACTGTGGCTCTTTTGAATCGGCTCCAGAAACTTAACAGTTAACTCCTGTCTTGCTTATAGAGAAATGTATTCTAAATTCTTATCCCAATATCTTCTTCAAGACACCAACTTTTTCTCCTCAATTTCCCTCTGTATTTACTTTGTGTTATTAGATGATGAAATCTGGCTAATGGGCACCCTAATTATTGCAGCATCCAAATGACAGGCTTCAGGCAAAATTATAATTACTTATTCAAAATTATTCATAAAATTACCATATCCTGAATAAATTGAGGCTTAATTTAACAGGCCACTGCACTTACTACAAGCATTTAGCACATGCTGCATTGTTTAAACTTAGTAGAAAGCAACTTACTCTTTCAAAAAATATCCAGGTCAGAAGTAGATGTAACCATAATTTGCCCTAACAAGAGCAAATGTCAAACAGTTTAGGGAGCTATACAGCAACTTGCTCAAATGCTTGTAAGTTAAAAAGTCTACAAAGAAGCTCTTCCCAGGCTTTTAATTATGGCAAAGTATCCAAACCCTTCCTTGAATTTTGTTTCTCAGCCAAAATCAAGAAGGAAAAAAGTTATAGAAAAAGTTATAAATTCCCTTTCTCTCCTCCTCCTTCTCCCTACCTTGGAACAGACTCAGGGCTTTATGCTGAGATCCTTCAATGGTTCCAAGTATTATATTTGAGATTTATTAGACTTTGATATACAATGCAGAGTGTTCCCCACTGACATACTAACACACTAAGCACAAGCTGTGGTGAGCGAGGAAAGAGCTATTTGTGTACACATGATCTTCTGTGCCACAGTGTCAACCCCATGGCAAAATCAAAAAGCTTTGGGAAAATAATGGAATGGTTCATTTCATAGCACCATTCACCCTATCTACAGGAGTGTCCAGTGTTCCTTCTGTCGCTAAAACTGTGTCCCCGTACATGTCTCACTGTATTTCAGCCTGGTTTCCCAACACTGGGGGGAGGTATTTCAGTCATGCCATCTCTCTATCTTTCAGTCAGGGAGAAGTGAATAACTTTTGAACAAAATGGGTCACTTTCCAATAAACTGAAAGAAAAGCAAGCAAGCACTGTGTCCATCGTTATCTAGGGCTACTAGAGCTGTGTGAAAATCAGGTGCTGTGGAATGATGGCTATTTCACACACAGACAAACACACCTCTCTTGCCTCCTCCTTCCCTTTCTTGAAAACACAGTTTTGTGCCCATACCGCTTGGGACCCTGACTATGAGGTCAGGAGAAACATTGCAAGGTGTCCCCCATCCCAAGTTCTGGAGTGTATTCTTAGGTATTTTTCCAGGAGGATGAAACTTTGGCAGGAAATCAGTGGATTAACTAATTCTCCTGTTACTTAAACAATAGCAAGGAAGAAAGCTCTATCCCTGGAAAAGATCCTTTTACAGCACTCTGACCATTCCCATAGCTGCCCTGTGAACTGTACTAAAGATTTCTTTTGTTGCTGCAATAAAATCAACTACAGCAACATTTCTGTATAACCTATACTGGAAATGTATAACCTGTAATAAAAAGTGTTACAGATCCTTACTGTTTATTCTTCCTGTTCATCAGATAGTATTGATATCCAGTTCATTAAAGGAATTATGGAGTAAATCACACTTGAAAGAACAGGATACCAGTCAGGTCCAGATGCTTCCAATTTACTTCACTAAAATACTTCTGATTAAAACACATTACTAGTGACGTGTCTTAAAAGGAACTTGGACTTCAAGCTCCGTAATAACTGCAGTATGTTCTCAGTCTCTAGCCTTGCCACATGCCTAAGCTCAGTGTTAAAAACTCCTGCAAAAAGAGTTATTAGGTGCTTACTTCAGAGACAGGCTTTCTCACTGCAGTCATTGCTGATGTCCTGGCACACCCTATGGAGGATCATGCAAATTATTATCATTATTTAGATATTCCAGACTCACTACGCATCATTATGGCATGGTGTCAGTTCTACACAAACTTCCACATATGGAACATTTTAAAAATCTCCCAGATACAGCAAGATAAATGGAAAGCAATGGTTTCAGCATCTTAAAAGCAGCAGAATCTGAGCACTGACATGGACTATATATTAGTGCTCAAAAGATCTTTCTGAGTAACTTTGATATGCAGGCTCCCAGAAGTCCCAGGGAAGAGTCTTAGGCACTGAATTCTGGAGGAGAGAGGACCTTTACACTGACCCACTATAGCTACTCCTATCTGCAGTTCTGTAAGAACACTACAACTCCAGTTGTGCCTTTATCGACCAGCACCAGCAGCTAGTTAGACACGAAAGCTTCAGCACTTTGAAAACTTTCTGTGAACTCATCAGATTTATGATGAAATCAGTCCCCCAGCTCCACATGAACATCTGTGAAGATTAACGTTGAGGAACATATCTGCAGGGCTTTTAAGAAATCTGTAGTTCAGACAGTCACCTAGGCTGTCACATCTTTTCTGCTTGAGCAACTGAATTGCCTCTCCTCATGAGCCACTGGTTTTTGCTGGAGAGAGCAGTATCTGGCAGAAGACTGTGATACTGTCTGCTGCTGAAACCATTTCAAGCCTCACCACCTTCTTTTCTTGTTGCAGTGTGTGACCATGCAGCAAATTCTAATGGTAAATCTTACTCAAGCTTGTAAAAGAGTTTAGGTTCCTTGTTCCTCTTTGTTCTGAGAATATGGCCAAAGAACTGTGTGCCTGTCACAAAATCATGTCAGCAGAGCATCAGGTTGTCCACTTCTGACATGGCAGTGCTCAGAGAGCATAAATTTAAAAAATATTCAAAGACTCTGGATTCTGCAGCCATGTGGGATTTGGGGCTTCCTGTTAGCAGAAATGTTGTCTTTGCACTCAGTGTGCAAGAAGTGATCACTTGAGCTAAAGCAGCCCTAGGTCTCCAGAGCACACAGCACGCAGTAGGACAGCTCTGATCCCAACAAAAAGAGCTGGTGAGACAGATATTTGTGAACTGAACTATTCAATGCAGTGTCACATTTCTGCTGAGAATTTTTTTCATAATTTGAGTTTCCCATTGTGGATTATTTTGATTCCAACTCACTGTCTGATTTATTTACTGGTTAGGATGTTTATTTTTCTTGAAGAAAAACAATAAATGTTTTATGAAAGCAGCTTAAGAATAAAGTATAGAAAATCAAAGGAAAATCCTAAAATGAACTCTTCTTGCCTTAGGGCAGAGAACGCTGGATCCTAGTGTTCCACGCATGTGGGCAAGTCTTCTTGTTGTGAAACGTTACCCATGTGCCATGTTGCTGCAGATACCCATAAAACCCTTTCTTTGTCTTGCTGCAGCAGTTCTTATCAGCATGGCCTGGGCAGTGCTCAGTCCCAAGCCTACAGGCACAGAGGCTGGCAGTCACTTGCCCAGTCACAGCCACCCCAGCTGTGATGCCCTCAGGCTTTGTCCCTGGTCTGCTGCTGTCCTTCCAAAAAAAGGTACAGCTCCCCTGAAGATCCTGCTTTGTGCAGACGTCTTGGATACAGAGGATATCTAAAACAGCTGTAGAAAGTCATGTTTAGGCATAATACTGAATACTGACTTGTACTTGTACATTCAAGGACTGTTCGGACAATGGCAAGACAAAGCCTTTAAACTTCAAGGAGGAAGACTTCTCACTTCTTAGCTGGCTGTGTTCTGCTTCCTTTGTGTGGAGAAATGCTCTCAACCATAAACAGTAGTATGTAATACACTCACAAGGAAAGTGCCTTCATGCATTCATTTCTACAGTCAGAAAGTCCTTTGGCCATTACCTGAGCTCCTGCAGAGCTCAGGAGTTTGGCTTGTAGGGCACAGGGATGTGCAATACAGCAGGTGGGGGGATGGTGCTTCCAGTGGTCAATCAGCAGCCATCTAGACAGAGGTGGGCCATGTTTGTCACCAGTCAGTGCTTAGAACCAGAGGGTTTCCAGCCCAAGTGACAAAAGTGTTGCTTAGAACACAGAAGCATGAGGGGAAGTTTCTGCTTGCCCACTGATACACGTAACTGCGAGCCAGGCTCTGTCCCTGGCTGATTACCTAGAGCCACAGACATTGTCTCTTTGACTTGAATCTGGAAAACAGTATCTGTGAAATCAAAATCCCTGGGAGCTTTTTCAGACATCACATGCTGTCAAATAATTGACAAACCACTTATGTAACCCTTAGGTGTTCCATTCTCCTTTGGACTTTTACAGGCACCTTTGCCTGTAAAGGTCCCTCCCTCCTGTGTGCAGCTGCCTGAAGCTTTCAGGACCCTGTTCTGCTGAGCAACCATTTAACACTCAGACATCACGAAACTTAATTTTTGTGGATGCAACACAGTACAGTAACTCTACTCTGCTTCCATCACCTCATCTAGGGGGGTGTGTGTGCATGTGAATTCATTACTTTTTACACAAAAATGGGATAAAACTGTCTCTGTTGGCCGCCATGGCATTATTCAACATCCATGTTGCCAAAGGAGCTTAATCTCAGCAATGAAAAAAAAGAGCAGGAGACAACTGCAAGGCTTTTGGCCAATAAATTCACTCCAAATCCTTGACTGCCTAAATTTGAAGGCTTTTAAACCCAAGAGGAGTCACGAAATGCAATTTGGCCTTTGCACTTTCAACAATGAGCCATAAAACTAACACCCTGGACCAGTTCTAGTCTCTGTTCATAGGAATTTACCCATGCACCGGTACATTTATTATAACTTCAAAAAAGTCAATCAAGTGGTAAAGCTTCCACACTGAAATTATTAAAGAAAGGAACTTTTGTCACGCCAGACTGCAAATGAAGCTTAGGAGAACAGCTTCAAGCCTGTAAGAAGAAAGTTCCCAGTTATTCAGCATTGCTCACGTCTTCAGAGCCTGTTTTTAATCATAACTCCTACAAGCTCATTACATAGCTCATGCTTTACTACTTGGATTGTAATTGCCAACTGGATGGAAACCTAATTTGGCATTTTCCAGTTGATGGGAAAGTTTTCTGAAGGACATTTGCTTGAGCAGCCCAACAGCTTAGCTTGAGCCTTCCTAGAAATAAAACACAGCAATCGCTGCTTCTATGAAATGCACTCACTGGCTTTGGACAGCTTGAGGCCCATGCCAATACCTTGCTGAACCCGCACAAACTGTGCATCAGGGCTGTTTCAGACACAGGTGGAAAAGGTAATTGCTAAGAGTGGCATCTTTCCTTGGAATGGCAAAACAGCCCTGCTACTCACTGGCTTTGTCTCTACTACTTGCTTCTTCAGCTTGTACCAGCCTCTACATCCACCACACAACTTCTTGGAGGTAGAGGCAAAGCCTTTGTGGTGTTGGTGGGCTCCTGGTGCTCTGGGATATGACTTGTGCCAACATGTCCTGCAAGACAGTGTTATTGACTGCTCAGCCTTGATGTGGCAAGACAGTTTTGTCTGCATCCATGAGAAGCTTTGAGCAAGCTCAAAGCCTGGCATTTTTTTCTGGAGTCCCTTTGGCACAGCTGATTGCACAAGCAGATCCAGATATTCCTGAAGTGGAACTAGTTTATAACAAAACACTCAACTATTTTAATTTGAATCTTAAAAGAAGATAGAAAATAAAGATAGATCCCTGTCCAGTTTTCCTCCGTCTTGGTTTCGTTCTTACGGGGGGTAGCCTCAGCTGTATCCAAACCTCAGTGAACTAATTTCAGCTCCTGTCTCAGTGTTGGCCAGCATGCACTCTATTTAATTGATATCAATAGAACCAAGGTCTCACAAAAAGGATTTGGCTTAAGGTTAGAGCATGGAAGAAAAAATCCCCTTTCAGATTGCTCCTTTCAGGTGCAATATGGTATCTTGAGTGCTGATGGCAGAGAAAGCAAGAATGACCTGTCAGAGCAGAGGAGACAGAAAACACTGTATGTTTCTCTCCTCTTGTGCTTCTGCAGGCTGATCTCTTTATGGCAGTTCAGCAATCCTGTCAAAGAGGATTTCTCTGCATAGCCATGGGAGGGATGAAGAGACAGAGTAATTTTTCATGGATGTCCCAAGATGAGTAAGTTTTGGTCCTATTTTCCTGTTGTGAGTAGTGAGCAGAATCCAGTGAACAGGGCATATATTCTGCTAATATTGAACCTCTTAAAAATCTTGTATTACTGTGTGACATGGAGCAGAAAAATTACTCTTGCAAAAATAAAAGCTGGTCAGATAAGATTGGATATTGCAGTGAAATAAGCAGTGCTCCTAGTCTCAATCTCCAGACACTTCCAAGGCTGAAGAACTGAAGGCTATCTGGTTCATTAGTGGAATCTCTGCTCAGCTTGAATCTAATACTTGATAGTGCTGCAGCCAGAACTCTGAGCCAGAATAAATACATTAAATGTGGTGGTTTTTTAATTCTTGAACTATGGCCCTGGTTTGTGAAACACTTAGTTGCTCAAAGAATTAAAGGTTGAATCACCAGAAGTGAGAGTTGTAACATGGAGGGGGAGTGAAGCCATTGGAAATTCTCTTTGTCACAGGTGAGAAGGTAGGAGAAAAGCAGCATTCCTCAGCTTTATTTTTTTATGGCCAAAACAAGTAAACTGTCAGATTCTCCTGGCTCTCTGATCAGGTGCTTGGGTGTGATGACAATGAATATTAGTCATGATCATGATGTTATTTCTCCTGTAGCAGGAAAGGGGAAATATCTCACTTTGTCTTGTCTGGTTCAGATTAACCACAGTCCCAGCAACCACAGCATACACGAATTATTCCTCAATAGGGAGGAAGAGAGGACAAGAGAGAGAGAGGAGGAAGAAGGAGAGGACAGAAAGAAGGAAAGAAGCAGAGCTCTGGGTTCAAGAGAGCAGCCTGCAGCTCTTTGAAAGGTCTTGCCATCCACTTGCTCTCCATCCCTTTGTGTTGCCCTAGGAGGTGTTCACCTGCCAACAGCAGGGAAGCTCCACATTGACTTCAGCAGAAGGTAAAAAGTATTTCAGTCCTAACCAAAGCACTGCTGGGTTTTCAATTAAAAACACCCCCAAACAGCTGTGAGTTATGCCCAATAAGTTTAATAACTGAGGAAACCATAGCAAGTGACAACTACAAAATACAAAGCAGACATGAAAATTGATGGCATAAAAGTGGAAAGGAATAGTGTCTGAAACGAAAACTGAAAGCAAAATACACTTAACAGAGGATCTGGGTTCAGATATAACACACACGGTCACATACAACACTGCCTTAGTAACAGCACACACAGATACTCGTTACACTGGGGATTTTCACAGTTCTCCACTTCATCCCAGATGACAAGTAAATTGATGCTTTTATTCTCTTACATAAATTCTTGTGCACACAACATCATCAGCACCAAAGGTCTGGAAAAGAAATAAAAATCAATCAAAAGACATAGAACCAGCAAACATTTAACACCATTTCAAAGTGTTATTTTTACTAAAGTAACTAGTCCTACAGCAGAAATACTTTTTCTTATGTCTTTTGACAGATGAGAGTAAAGAAAGAAATCATTTGAAAGAGAAATGCAATGTAAATGACCTGTTTTTCAAGGCAGGATGGATTTTATCAGAATGATAAATGATGCATAAATTCTTTTTTTTTTTTTTTTGTAGTTTCTTGGCATGAATTGATAAATAAACATGATAAAATAAAGTGAATTTGGAATGTACTGTTGTTATATTTAGAACCAGTTGCAGCACTTTGAACTAGAAATGCTGAGGGTGGAATTCAGATGGCATGTTCCAGAGGTATTCTTTGATATTTGCAGATATAAATCCAAGCAGGCAAACGAAGTCAGTGGAGGAGAGATGAAGACCAGGAGAATGTATACCTGTAAACATAGCGCTGCTGCAAGCAGCTGACAGCCCCTGCTGGGGTACCAAAGCCTCTCCTCCAGGCTGGAGTGTGGGCAGTTCAATGACAGCCTTCCTTCAGGACACTGTGCCCTTAACCAGTGAGTTTGTTAACCATGAGAAGAATCTGGAATGTCCTACAGATTATCAGAACATTTAGGCAGGACAGTGATTGTGGGGCTGTCTGAGAAAGCCACCTGAATCCCAAAGTGTTTGTATGTAGTTTCAGGTCTGGCAAGCTAAAATTTGAGCAATTAAGCATGAAGGAAACAATACGGGCAAGCATGAGTAAATAGAGACTGCAAAAAACTTCACATTCAGCTATGCAGACAGAAGGTTTTGAGCTCAGCACTAACAAGGTCTGAGGTGGGATGTCTGGCTGTGGTCACTGCCAAGGTCTCACTGAAAAGCATGCATTAAGAACTACCCCAGTGCATTATGAAAATTCAGCTGGGCTATTTGTTTTAATGCTTTCTACACCTGTTTTGGCCAATAGTTTGAAAAGACTTGGTTTAAAACTGACTCTGACTTATACTTCGTTCACTTTGTTGGAGACACAAGTCTGTTAGTATTTTGGAGATACTGACTTTGTTTTTATGCATATCAATATCATATCAGTGCTTAATATATACTTTTAGATTATACATTAATACACCTGAAAATGAGCATTAAAGGATGTGGATAGTTCTCTAATGTTCACAGCACCAGCTGCAAATACTCTTATTATGGCTTCCTTCAACATTTCCAAATGATCCACAACGGAAAAATTATTTCAGCAGGAGTTTTGCCAGAGAGAGGAAGCAAAAGTCAAGACCATCCAGGGCTTAAGGTTTTCTGTGTTGCAGGAGATCCCTGCAAGAGTGATTGTCTTTCACACTCAGGCACTGCTAAGCACAGGGAGGCTTGGGTCCCCTGCTGCTCCTTCAACACAAATCATAAACAGTAGTAAAACAATTCCTGAGTAGAGCTCTCCCAGAGCTGGCACAGCCCCAGTCTGAGAGCTGGAGCTGCACAGCCATGCAGCCACATCGTGAGGTGGGAATGGATGTCACATCAGTCAATTCTATTGAGAAAGGCTGCAGCAGCCGTTTGCCAAAACTCATGTAACCTCTCTGACAAACTGATGTCTGTTCTTCCAGGCAAGTTAAGAGAGAAACTCCTTCCCCTAAAGCTAAGCAACAGCAGTTATTCTCAGAACAGACCAGCAGTTCTATTGAAAAGGAGCACTGCGGGGAAGAGTAGATGCAAAGAGATGTTATTCATACTGCAAGGGAGCCACTGTAGGTCTGAGCTTCTGAAATTGCAGTGTCCAGTTCTAAAACTGTGCTCCTGGGCAGAGCTTGCTCCTAAGACACCAGTGTTGTCTGACTGGCAGCTTCCTTGGAAGATTTACAGGAGGGAGTGTGGAAATAAAGATTAAAATTTGTGGAGGAAGAAAAAAGACATAAGACTTTCTGGGAAAGCTCAGTAGTATGGGTGAGTAGCAGCACCACAGACTGCTGTGCACTCAGAGAATCACAACTCAGCATGTTTGTGACACAGGATGCAGGATCCTCACTTTGTACTTCCAGCATCCAGCTAGACTTCTGGACTTCCAAAAATTTCAGGCAAAGGACTACATTCAAATTACTCTGGACAAAAATCAAGTGCAGAAAATATGAACATATTCAGGGAACCCAAATTTAAAAAAATCAGTTGCTACACACAAGGACTCCACAACACACCATTCCCACAGTCTGGAAAACCACTAGAATTTAACACAATAATGTCTTTAAATCTGGATTGCAAAGAGATAGAAATCATGCAGAGCACAATTACAAGGTCAGGGGAGGATCCAAATACAAAGGGTGTTATTCCTCTATTCTTCACATTTAAATCCTTGTATTTGGTGGTAGGATAAAGCAGTTTAGTGTCTATGGTTTTAATTCTAGACACAAAAGAAGTGATAGTTCCTGTTCCAATAGGCAGACTTTAAAGATTTCCATGACCCAAAGCAGTAGAAGTTCCAAGTGAAAAGAGAATGAGCAATCCTGGCTATTTGATGGTGAAGTTGCATCAGAGCAACTGAAAAAAAGTGCAACGCCACCAAATTGTAATTCAGATGTAACAGCAGGATGCAACAGGATGTAATTCAGATGTAACAGGAGGATTTTCAAATACCACCTTCTCATCGGCTTGGAAAGGTCCCACTTACCTCATAAAATGTTACAAGGCAAGGCTTCTATCTAAATCTAAAATAGGATTTATAATGTGCAACCACTGCAAATTACAGAATTGTCTTCTTCACTTAGCTTGTCATAATCTGTAGCTAAGAGTCCAAAAGCATACTGCAAACAAAGCCCTGTGCAGGGGGGATAATCCAATAAATTGACCTCTCTCAGTTCACTCAAAATCTGATGACCACTGACATCATGAGAGATTAAAAGAGAATTACAGGGCAGTAATATATTTCTGTAGGAGCAAATCTGCTTTTTGAAGGCCTTCTTTATAAATGCTGAGGAGGCTTTGTGGTAAGTGGAGCACACAGTATAAGGAAGAGTGTCATCAAAACAATCACCTGGGAAAGATCACTTCTGCCAGTGTATGCAGAAACCCCTTTATCTGCTCATGACTGATCAAAATGCAGAGGCAACTTACAAAAGGAAGACGGATTCCATCAGCAAACTGATGGAGAAAAGAAAGTATTACTTAAATGAATCCTCAGAAAAGGCTTTGTCCACGTGCACACTTCCATGTTATCTAGAATAAAGATATAAATCTTCACAACAAAGACATGTTGTCTATTTCCATTCTCCTCCTGACTCCCACAAAATTTTAAGAAAAAGGTTATCCTTACAAGGCCATAGTCACTGAATGTGCAGCCCTCACTTTCAAGCTTGGCTATTAATAGCAAATCACCCAATTCAAAACCTCGTGTTCCTCAGGATATCAACTGACAGCATCACGCAAAATTAGATGATTTCTCAAGGGGCCTAAATGTCAGTATTTGTGTTTGAGCACTGCTATATTATACAATTTCTTCAAAGTTATGCAGCAAATGAATGACAGAGATCTGAAACAATGGTATCTCCCAGTTATAGTTAAAAGCCAGCGCACAGAGGACATCTAAGCTACAAGCGATGTTACAAAAGGCTGCATTCAGAATTGGGTGCAGCCAAAATGCAAATGGCTTTAGCTTCTTTTTTTGTTTGGGATGTGATCCAGACAAGGCTGTAGTAGTGAGCAGGGACTGTAGATCCCTAAGCCCCCTTGTAAATCTGCTCATGGTAAAGAGTAAATTAAAGCATTAGGCCCATGCAACACACACGTGTGCATTATTACAGGCTTCTGAAATTCTGTCAAGGCTGCTTTAATGGGAACAGCAGCAACCCCCTCCTTCTGAGCTTGATATGACTAGACCCTTCTTTTGAGAATTGATTTTATACAAGATCACTCTCCAAAAGTTACAGAAAAGTTAAACACTTAGATAGTTAGACACTGTTTGATACAAGGCTGAGGCACATCACACATTTCAGCATTCTGCTGCAAAATCTTTTTCCAAATCTGCATTGACCCTTTTCACATACTATGTTTCATTTCAGAAGTCAGCAAAATCATTTAAAAATGTTCGCTTGCTCATCTAGGCTCCACAGTTCACTAGTTTTAATCAACTATGGCATGATTTTTCTGAAGATGGAATGTAGAATAGAAACCATGCTTGAACCCCCACCAATGTTCTGGTCTTTGACCCTTGCTACAATCGATTCTGAGAACCCCTGTGTGATAGGTGAACTGTGTAAAATGTGGTCAGAGGCTGTTTTTAAAGCCCCTTTTCAGTAATCATCCACTTTAAAACGTTTGTGTGTTACAAATTAAACTTAAATCGATAGAGGCATGAGCAGCCATGAAAGCAGCAATGCACCTAAGGTTTGAATATAAATGTGTCTCATTTGAATAGCCAATATTTGTAAGCAGTATCCTTCAACTTTGCAAAGAGCAGATCTTTTGTTCTGCTGACTTACATAAGTGATTGATAGCTCATTAATGTCCCTGACAAAAACACACAGCAACAAAAACATTGTGAGTATAACAAAGGGAAGAAAAGGCACTTAATTCCAGGTCATAATTTTCAAACAAATAAAAGAAATATATATTTTTTGTGTTATATTCTGATCTTGATTGCTCAAAAGCTAGTTTATGAATGCAGAGTTGTAAATACAGATATCCTGACTCTGTGTATGCATTACAATCCTAAAGTACAATACAATATAAAGATGCAGTCAAGACAAATAAATGTGGGCTTCGGTGGGGAACTATCCTTTCCATCCTCCCTTGCTTGCACATTCCATGTAATTTTTATCTACATTGTTCAGTAATTCTAAAAATGCAGCGCTGAAATCCCAGCAAGTGCATCAGATGAGATTAGAATAAACAGCTCTGATAAAAGATCTCTTTGCAATGTTCTAGTTTTAGATCAATGTTCTAGTTTTCAGACCATCTTTTTATAAAGCAGAACTTGATCCTCCCCTTCCTTGGCTGAAAGAATTCTTTTTCTAACAGGACTTCAGACCTACCTCTGTCACTGCATGAGCCAAATATTATTTAACTACTCATAAGAGCAATTTTATTCTCCATGCTGCAAGGAGCTAAGGAGACCTGAAGGCAACTGAAGGAAAAGGAAACCTTTGCTTACTAAATAGTGTGTTCTCAGCATCTGTGTACCAGAGGACATGATGTGACTTGCAAGACCATCAATTTACTCCAAGGAAATATCTTTGAAGGACATAAGGAATTCTTCTGCCAGGATGCAAGAAAGATTGTTTCTATTTTAGCTCTGTGGTAATCATGGCAATTAAACACTGATTTTTTTTTAAATTATATGGGCTAATAAATGCATTTTATTTAATAATGCTGGGTTGGAAAGAAAAATATATCCTTACACTAGGAAAATACCATAAACAAATGGATCCCCTAAGCAATGCAGCATTTTAGATCAAAATTATGTGGCAAAACTCCAACATTTATGGAGCCAATACTAACACAGTAAAACTAATTTCTTACCCCCTGCCTGTTACCCCAAGCCTTTCTTCAATTCATGCCTCGGTCTAATACAGTTTACATTCTTTCTTGCAACTTCTTTTAAACTGGGTATGACTTTTCTTGGTTTCCTCTGCAACTGCATCTAATAGCGAATAAGGAGTCTTGAGAAATTCTTGAAAGAATTTTTTGGATAGAGAAACAGAAGCAGAGCCTTACTGAAGCACATCAGAGAGAGCAGAGGAACAAATAACATTCCTTAGGTAAGCAGGGAGATTTGAGAAGTGTGAAGACAGGAACTGTTAAATATTTGAAGCAATATGGACAGCAAAACTGAATGAGAATTAATTTCTGGTCCTAAAGATCCCTAAGAAAGCTCTGAGGGTGGAAGAAGAAAGAAATCGATTTAAGTTTAATTTGTAACACACAAACATTTTAAAGTGGTTGATTACTGACAAAGGGCTTTAAAAGAAGAATACAGAGATCTCTTCTTCTCACTGTGATCTTGGCTTTGAAGAAGTAAGATATAAGTGGGGGTTTGCAGACTCAGATCCAAGGAAATTTGCCAAGCATGAAATAAATTAATCTAATATGGAATCTTTGTTCACTGGAGTGATGAAAAACCCAAACACAGTGGACAGGCAAGAGATCAATAGAGTCATCTCACTAAGGGCTCTTATTCCTACCTTGTTCCCTTTTACAGCTGCTGAACACACCTCAGCCAATCCCTTCAATAGTTTAGCTTCTAAAGCCCATTTCTGTGAAGGAATGTTCTGGGGCTTTAAAATTAGGGACCACAGAAAAGAAAATGTAGCTTATCCTCTTCTGTCTCTCTCCAACCAGTAGAACCTTTTGTTGCCTCCCAGAAGGGTTAATTTTCAGCTTTTTTTTTTTCTTGCCTTTTTTTTTTGTTTGTTTGTTTTTTCCCCAGAAGGGCCATTTCAGCTTCTGCAAAGGACCAGAGGTCTCACACCACCCTTACTCCCAGAAACACCTCATTGCTGAGCTTTTGGCTGTCAGATCTTGAACTCCAACACACATATTTAAAAGATCTGTACATTCAGTCCCATCAAATGCCATGAGGGTTTGAGAATGCTTGTCCTGAGGACAAATTATTGCCATAATACTTAAGCAAAAAAGGTCACTCTGCTCAAAGAGGTGGGAGAATGAAACTGTATATCATATTGAATAGTAAAAATGCAGAGAGAATGATCTGGATCACTTGGAAACAAATACCAAATTTTCATCATGGCCACAGTAAAATCACACATTGCAACCAATGAATGTAATTCCAGCTTGCCCGAGATGGGAAGGGGATCGGTCTGAGGAAACGGAAACCAGAAAAGAGTTAACAAAGCCTTTGCAAATAAATCAGGATCATTTTAGATAGGAGTAGGGAGAGGAAATCACTGTAACATCAGGTGCTAGACCACTAGCAAAACAGTACATGCCATTCTGGTTTTCTTAGTTTAGGAGGGAAATCTGTAAATTGGACAGGGTTAAAAAGCACTCAAATAATGATTCAATGAAAGCTTTCTTTATAATGAAAGACTCGAGGTTTTCCATTGGTTTAGCTTCACAACCAGAAAGTTCTTCTAAGAGGTGGCTTGATCAGTGGTGTTAAGAGGAGTATTTGCAGTAACAAATTCTAGGCATATTATTTAGGTTCTTTTATACACAATATGTAATGACTGGAAGTTGAATCTACACATACACAGATTAAAAGAAATATGTATATTCTAATGGCAAGGAAATTAACCAGGAAACCAACTTATTGAAAGTTCTGAGTTCCCATAAAACATTTTAATAAGAAGCAAGTTGTTCTAATTTATATCCTAACTGGAAAAATAATTAATTCACAAAAGTTCAACAGACTGTATTAAACAAGAAAAAAGCTTAGATGGCTTTAAATCTTGTAATCCCTCTGGATTCTTACCCAGGTTCATTATTCCTCCCCAGCAGGTAAGTTCACATTGCTGCTAGCAGGAGGCATTTGTATTATGAGCGCTTTCTTGCTTTGTTCGCAGCAGTGCACTTTATTTAACAGTTGCCTCTTCAGCTTGTTGCTTAAATAATAAACTACAGAAATGTATTGTTAGAAAGCTGGAAAAGTTATAGTTGAGAATATATTTTGTCCACTGCATTTCATCTAAAGATGCAAAGAAGATATCAAAGTACTTTGCCTCCTAAAGTTTTGTGACAATATAAAGAATTCCAGTGGTTGAGTCAAAAGAAATTATGCAGCACTGGGGTATTCATTCATTAGAAATCAGTGTGATTTCACTAACAGCACACGTCCTCATGTGGGTGAACAGTTCCAAGATGTCTGGAATAATATTAACACCTTAGAAGCTTTTTGTTTATGCTTGGTTATGTTTGGGTCCTGTTTTTGTTTCAGATACAATCTTAAAAACAGAACTCCATCTGCTTTAGAGAAACACTGGGGAGGCCGTTTGTTTTTTAAAGTACAGAGGTTTAGCTAGTGTGATAGTTAGAAATAAAACCTCCCTGCTTTGATGTTTTCTTATCCACCACTCCAGGAGCCTGTCTTCCATGTCCAAACTGATGAGGCATAACAATCTAATCAACTATTTATCCAGAATTCACTAGTTAGAACATGTGCAATGAAATGATTCTGAACTCGAGCTGAACTGTGCTACTGTGTCTTTACTCAGGTGCAGATATTGGTAAATTAATCTGGAGTGACTACTGAGGAAAGATGCAGCAGGGAGAATTCTAACAGAAGTAAGCACAATTGGAATAAACAAACTGTGTGTGACTGAGGGTGGGCACAGCCAGGCGGTTACAGAGGCGCTGCTCAGAATGCCCACAGTCACCCTGCTGCCAGATGGAAGTTCACACACCACTGCGGGGATATTGGCTGGCAGCAAACATGCAAATCTTTGTATTTCTAAGAAACTCATGAAGGCAATTCTCAATGTGACTTGGAGGTGATCGGGGAAGTGGAGAAGGTGGCAGAGATATGGGGTGAAATTACGTATTTTTCATGAACAGGAGGGATTAGAGCATACTAACAACATGCATGTCTTTCCTGCTACATGCCATGTGACCGTGGATAAGAAGCAGTATTATGCACATGCCTAAAAAGAAGATTCTCCAGAAATGAGGTCAAATGCCTTGATCTCACTTTCACCAGATAAAATCTGCAATAAATCAAGCAAATTCTTTGATGATGTTGTAAATTTACAGAGCAGAAGTCACCAACTTGTGATTATTCTACCAGTATTAGTATGGTAAAAGTTTTAACAATCAAATGCAAGTCAGAACATGCATATATATCCGTTTGTTTAAAAAAAAATTAAAAATAAAAGGAAAAAAAAGCAATGTATTAATTGTAAGGTAGCAGATTATAAAAATGGTAGTCTTCCAGATAGATTTAAGAAAAAATAGTAACTCATACTGTGTGGTAACAAAAAACCCTGTTAATATGGTGCAGGTATTGAGGGAGTTCAAGGTTCTTACCAAAATCAGCTCATCATTAGCTAATTCTCGAGTCCAGTATGTTTTGGGACCATCTCCCTCAATAAGAGTTTGTTTGCAGTAGATCTTGTTTTCATTCTCCCAAGTGGCCAAACTCTGCAGGCAAGAAAACCATTAGGAAATACATTAATTATATTCCCCAGCAGCATGAGACAGAGACAACAATGAGCAGTAGTGAGAATAATTGCTCCACTAAAGGAGTAACACATAGACAGTCAAAGGCAGAGGAAAAAAGTAATCAGCGGAAAGTGGTGAAATAAAAATTAAGGTGTAACGGGGCATTTTGGAAAGAGGAATATATTAGTAACAAAGTAATTGCAAATGTGTCTTTTCAGTGTGAAGACACTCAGTTTCCATCAAATGCTTGATGCTGGAAAGTGTAATTTAGGAGCACGCTAATGTAGCGTCTACATTCCCAAGCATCTTTGTAAAAATTATTTGATCTGACGTGTTATTTATCACTACAGTGTCCCCTAAGAGTAAAAGCATAAACAATTGCATAAATCAAGTTGTAGTCATAAATAATGCAGTATTTGTCACCTACAATCTTTCCTGCTCTATGGCACTGTGCCAAGTTAACAGTGTATTAAACATATTGAGCTAACAAACTAGAATAAATCACAGCTAAATTTAAAAAATGCTGTCAGAATTCAAGTGTTTGTGACATTACTTTTTTAAGGTTGTGAGTCTGGCGATTGAAATACCCTTGGGCATTTTTCAAAGCATTTGAATAACGACAATGACACCACTGAAAAATAAAAGAACACGAAACTACAGGATTTTGTTAAACTTTCACAAACAGGCAAGCCCTGACTCTGTTGCTTTTCACTCTGAACTATTACTCCACAGTGCAACGGAACAGCTGTGCAGAAGGATGCCCTGTAATGAATGTTCAAGCTTTATAACTACACAGGGGAGACATTTATTAGTCTGTGATCATATACATGTACATATACACATGTGTGTGTGCATATGTATGCCCAAATTCAAGTTAACACTTCCCAGACTTTCCAAGGGAAAAACCCTTTACTTTGATTTAAAATTAGCTGTTTACTTTTTAAATATTTTTCAAAACAATAGATTTTATAAACTAACAAGCCATTTCAAATGGCGGTTATAGAAGCTGTGCCTTGAAGTACAACCACATATGATGCCCTCTTTGTCTGCACAAACAATGGATCAAGTTAGTTGGCAGTACAAAACCTTCCACCCCATAAAGTATATCAAAATCTATCACCAGTCAGCAGTTCTGCCAGATACTGCAAACTACATTCTGGACTATTATTTTATTATCTGTCAGTTTCTGCTCTGTGGCCACATCTTGGTTATATTCACACAGCAGTACAACTTATTCCTGAGAGTGGACTATAAATAATTTCATAACACATGGAAAAAATTTACTTCTTCACAAAACCAATTTCTTTCAGGTTTTTCCAACTTTCATAGCTTACAGCCATAATTATTGTTTTTCCATCTGCAACAATAAATCCTTCTCCAGCAAGCGGGTCACATTTATTGTATATGCATTATATAAGAAGACACTTTTTGTTGAACAAGATAAATTAACAAAGGCTGCGACATTTCCTGGACAAACTGTTAAATATATGATAACTCATCCTAGAGAGCAAGTGGATGGTCTAAATATTCACTGATTCCCAGAATCTGCTTCCTTTTTCATAAATTTATGTTGACAGCAATTGCACTGAAGACAGTAAGTTCTGAATTTTTAGTGATAAAAACGGTCTCAAAGGCTGACACAAGAATTAGGAGAGATCATATTTTGGAAAGTAGATTATTTCACCAACATTGGATACTTTTAAAACTGGATCCTCATTTGAGACTACCTTCTGATAATCTTTATTTGTATTTCTTTTATAAGAGTTTTATATATACTTATACATACTTCTTTATAATTATGAGAGTAAACTGTCTGAAGAAAGCATAACTAACCAATGCCTTCAATAATGGTTTTCAAAAGGCAGCTGTGACCACAGTCCAGCTCCCCAAGTCTCAGATCCCACATATCTACACCAGCAAGGACCTGGTGTCAGATGCTGCCGACTTAAATCCTCCTCCACGGCCACGTAAGTGGCTACAATGGTAGAGGAGCAGGGTCTCACACACAGAGTCAAGCCCAAAACACTCCAGGGAATGCCCTCTAATGCATTTCAGCTCAAGGAGAGGGTATAACTGTGGCTGGTATGAAACCTGCTGAAAGCCTGTCTTACACTATTAAAGAGCTATCATCAGTAAACAGGACATATGCACTTGGCAAGAGTGTGAAAGAGGATTTCAGCCCCAACCAACCAACAGTCTGTGATCCTGCTTGAGAACTCATCTGATTCAATCTAGAACTATGTCAGATTTGTGCCCTAAATCCCGACTCTTGAGGTCTCTCTTGCTCCACCATTTCCCATCTTTGTGTCAGGGACAGAAGTTGGGGAGAGCTTTCACTGCAGCTGAGGTCTTCAGGGGAGAGGGAAGCAAAAAGAGAAGAACTAAAACCTGCCAAGCTGGAAACCAGACACGTGAACTCTGCTTTTGGGACCTGTCATGTCCTGTTGCCTTGAGATTTCAGTTTTACCCCAAAAGAGGGACAAGAGAAGTGGTGACCATCAAGAACCCCCAGGAGTGCTTCAAGAAGAGGGTGGAGGGCAGCAATGCCACTGTCTGGGGACACCAGCAGCAGATGTGTTTGTTCCATCTAAAAAGAACTTGCTAACACACACACCCCACACACATACGCACATGCCCCAGCTCTCCTCCTACCCTGCACTTTCGTCCATCCACCGTCTCCTCCTCAAAGCGCTCCCCGATTTTGAAGTTGATCTCAGTGGTGCGGACAGTGGTGGAAGTTTTGATGTAGAACTGGTCCCCGTCCTGGCGGATCTCCACATGAGGTTTGGAGGCGGCTGCCACCGCCACTTTCCTGAGCATGGCATTGACACCTGGGCGAAGCGGGGAGGAAGCAGAGCTTGAAGTCGCCAGCCGTGCCCTGGGCTGACCTCGCCCAGCATCGCACACAGATCGGGGAGCGGGGTGAGAGGCCGGGGCAGCGCGCGTAGCCGCACAGCACAGCTGCGGCGCTCGGGAGCGGCGGCGCTCCGGCAGGCTCGGCACGGCCGGCACACGCGGGCTCTCGCAGAGATCCCTGCGGCAGAACGCCGAGCCGGCGGCAGCCCAGCTGCCCGGGCAGGACCGCCGGCGCTCGTCGGTGAGGCGGGGAGCGTGCCGTGCCTCGACCGCCCCTTCCCGGGTAGGGCTCTGAGCCATGCCCCGCACCGGCGGGAGAGCTCCTGCCCGCGGCCGACGCACGGAGCTCTCCCGGGAGACACCGAGCACCGGAGCGCAGCTGCAGCTGCCGCCCCGCGTCCCCTCCTGCGGGACACGGCGCGCTGCCCGGCTCCCCCGCGACTCACCCAGCGCCTTGAGCAGCTCGTCGAAATTCTCGCTGCTCTTCATCTTCCAAGTGCCGGCGAAGTTAGGCATGGCGGGACGGGCGCTGCGGAGGGGCGGCGGGGACGCGGCGCTGCTGCTCGCTCTCCGGCTCAGGCACCTTGTGAGTGGGGCGGACCGCGGCGGCAGCGGCAGGGAGAGCCGGGCACACCCACCCGGTCCCCCACCCCTTCCCTCGGGCCAGCATCACACCGCCAGACAGCCGGCCCCCTCCCAATTATGGCCATCCATCCATCCATCCATGCATCCATCCATCCATCCTGCCCTCTCCATCTATCACCGTCTGCCGCCTGCCTTGCAGGCTCCACAGCTGCCCAAGAACGAGAGCCCGATTGCCACTTGTCCGACAAATGAGGTGGACAGTGAGGGCTTGATGAAAAGCCCCAGAGGCAGGCAGGGAAGGCAGAGAACTATCCAAGCAGGCGCCAGTCTCTCCAGGCTCACTGGGCTGACCCCACCACGGCAGGGCCGAGGCACAGCAGCCCATCACACCTCACCCCGAGCCCCTGCATGCACGGGCCTCCCAGCTGCCAACCTGCCCCCAGCACTGCTCCCTGGGACAGCCAGCAGGTCTAAAGGGTGTCAGGGAGCAGAACACTTTCCAGGAGAAGGAACTGTTGTAAAGAAGCTGTCACTGCCCTGAGCCGAGTCTCCCCTTCGAGATGGTGAAGGACAGAGATACACAGCGCCTAAAGCACTCCCTGCCACAGCCACGCGTTCCCAGGGCTCTGTCGCTCCGCTGGCAGCAGGAGGATGTCGGTGCAGAACTGCCATCAGGAAGAACAACGCCCGTGGCAGTCACAAGTTTTATGGGGAAACACAGCAAGCTATTTTACACTTACTTAAATTAGCACTAGTGTGCTGAAGATTAGGGTGCTGTTCTGAGCCCCTCATACTTTCCATGACCATTTCCATTGTCTTTGCTTTGAATCCCTCAGCTTCAGATCAAAGATGCTAGATTAAAGTTCCTTATTGCAGCTGATTTATCCACATGATAAAATGGAACAGAATTTGACAGGTTAAAGTGTATGGAGTTTTTCTGCTGCTGTTGTGCATAAGGAAATAGTCAAAACATTCAGAGGCCTGTGATTTCCCACACAGGACAGAGCCAGATGTATTTTAATTATAGGAAAACCTTTGCTGAACCAACTTCATGGTCCATTCACAATTATTCTTCACTTGTTAGATTCTGTAAAATGAACACGTAGGCTACTTGAGTATAAAATGTGTTTACTCCTGGAAAATGAGTAGTTCTGGGAGTTACTTTAGTATGTTAGGCAGGATTCTATATATGCTGAAATTTGCTGTCATTTTTTTATTCCAGGAAGTTGAAAGAACTTCACCTGAGTAAGAACCATAGTGCACAATCAAGTATTTGTCTGTTGACTGTCACTCTTTTTTCTATTGATTTTTGTTTCTGCCTTTCCAGAAGAACACCCTGGAGACCTGGCATAGCTCTTTAATGGAAATATTTTGATATCTGTTTTTTTGCAGGAAATGAACATTTCAGAGAGGAATATATGTTTCCAATAACAGGGTTTCTCTAAAAAGAGAAACAGAGCAATACAAACCCCAAACAAAAACCAGAGCACGAAGCATTCTTCAGTTGTTTTAGTAAATGACAATAAATTCATCTCCATATGAAATACTTTGTTTAAAATTTCAAATTGCCTCAAAGAAAACCCCCTTTGGAAAAAAAAAAGACAGAGAGACAAACAATTTCCTATTGCAAGTAGGCTTAAGATTTTCAAATGTAAGGCTGCAGGCCCAACAAACACGTACCAAGCCTGTATATTGTATGAAACACTGAAGAAAAGCCCTGCTCAGATCCTCAGTTTCAACTTCCCAGCTGCACAACTGAAAACATGCTACATGCTTTGCTTCCAGAATCCTGCAGAATGTGCATACCTGGAGCCCAGTGGAAGTGTTATGGCTCATTCTTTGCAGGACAAAGTCCTTAGCTACCTATGACAATGAGTATGAGCAGCATAAACCAAATGGGAACTCCTATCTCTACATGAGAAAATAAATCGGCTCAGAAGATTTTAAGGAAGGACAATTTCTTCTTTAAAGGACCACTTAAGCTCTTTTGTTTGCTGACCCACTGACACAAACAAGAACTATTGCAGCAGATGTGACCTGAGTGTCTCTAAGATGCAGGACGCGCGTTCTACGTGTTGCACCGTGACCATTGACCTGTTCCATGAGGACCAAGAGGGAGCCTTCAAAAGACCCTTCATCCAGAAAGTGCATCAGGCTGGGAGGAAGAAGTGCCTTCAGTCAATAAAGCCTCTATTCTGCAATGGCAGCACATTGAACTATTTATCCTAAATATAAAGATATTAAATTACATTTTGATTTATGTTATAATCTTACCTAAATACCATGAGGCATTGTTCTACCTACACAATACAGCTTCTAAAACAAAAACCCAGTTACACTCTAGAGAGTCTAACTGCCTCTCTGTGGCAATGTGTACAGATTCAGACCTTATTCACACAGAGAGGCAGTTTCCTTCCGGCACTGTGTAATGCAGACTTAGCAACTATTCAGAATTAGACTTCGAAGTTCTACTCCAGAAGAAGTTGCTCCCCTCTGAGAGTGAGGGTCTACTCTTGCCAGCACGGGCAGGAGACAAGCATGTGCATTTCCAGAGGCAATGACTTCCCTCTCACCCATAGTTCTTCATGTACACACAGCAGTTGAACTGATCACCAACAGTCATTCGCCCCTTAATCTTTGAGTTACGCTTCTTTTTGTATCCTTTCTGCATGCTGCTTCTTTTTTCTTTTAAATAATTTATGGTTTTCCTCTTGTTCTCAAAAATAAGGCTTCATGTTTCTATAGCTTTACTAATTAATTTAGAAGTCATAATGAGTTAAACTCCAAAGTCAAAAGGAACGTAACTTTGCCCCAACAGAAGTTTAAAAGCAAAACATCTCTAGTATTTATGTCCCTTAAGACAGCCAAAGCTCAGTGAAAAATTATCTTTCTGTTTTTCCATTTGGTGTTTCATGAAAACATTGTGGATTGTAACTCCATTGCATGGTGGAACACAAATCCCCACTTAGGCTGATAAGGCAACAGAATGAGGTGTAACTTAAATGGCAACAAATTTCACATGATTTATGCATTAGTTACACCAATTAGTTACATACAAAATAATAAATGATATGAAAGTCAGTAAGAGCTGAGTTTCTCTTTTACAAGCTGTGATCGTATCAGTTAGCTCAATGCTATGAGACTCATTTGCATGCTGAACTGTTTGAAGGAGAAGGAAGGAAAAATAAGGAAGAAAATATGGAAAGAAGCTTAAAGGAAAGGAAAACAGAGGTGTGATGTAAGACCCATAAGGTACATAGTACCGCTATAAGAAAAAAAAAATTAAGACAGAATATGAATCAGATCATGTTGGATCACTCAAAGGAAGGACAGAAATAACATCACTCTGGCAGGCATGACTCAAGTCTCTACTGTTCTAAAGTGAAGATCAGACAGTTATACTGATTTATATTAGCTGAGAATGTTGCCCATGGCCTTTTACTTTAGTCCACGTCATAGATCCTTTTTCACCACAGCAGCAATAGGAGATGTTTATCGGTCATGCTGAAATAATCCAGACTACATGACAGTTTTACTTTTCTTTCAATCTCCTTCTGTGTGTAATTTCCCCATTAATGTTATGAAAACCAGTTTGACTTTCAAAACATGCCCCTCAGCACTTTTTCCCCTTGGCATTTATTTTATTTACCTGAATCCCTTAAGGCTGATACTTTCCTACAGATGGACCTAATTAATCTTTCCAACAGTGCCTCTAAGACAAAGGAAAGTAATACGTGTACAGATGGGACCAGGGTACTCCATCATCTATACAAATAAGTGACCAGTAATGTGACCAAAACTATCCCCTTGAGGTTATTGACTGACCACTGTGAAGTCACACAAGGCTCAGTGCAAACAATAGATTTTATTTACTAAGGTGGTACCCTAGGAAGAAAAAAAAAAAATTGGCTTAAGGGACAATATAATAAATTATTTCTGACATGAATAAATTGTACAACTGGAAGGCAAATTGCCATCGTAAATTTATCTGCCAAATTAATTTACAATGGGCCTCTAGCATGACAATAGGTGAAATGTAATATGAAGTGTGCAACATCAACAGCATTTCTGCAGTGTTGCACCATATATTCTACTTCATTCTGATTAAGTTGAAAGAATACTGACTATTCCCAAACAGAAATGATAGAGGGATTTCCAATGCCAAGCTATCCTTTTCGTTTTTGAGACCTAACTAATAGGAAAATAAACGAATTCGTGCATTGTTAGGACCACACAGCAAACTTTTTGCCAGTTTTATGTTCAGTAAGAAAAATAGATATGATTATTTTAATTCCTTCCCTGTAATATTCCCTTTCACGGGGAACTAGTTGATCTGTGTTCCTTCCAACAATCAGGCTTTAAGGTGGTCATCTGCTCTATCTTCTGATGTGCTACAAGGATACAATAAAATTGAGAATTGTTTTCTTAACCAAAGTAGAATTTGCTTTTCTGACTCTGAAAACAAAGGGAGTTTGACTGTCGTTTCACTTGGGCATTAATTCTGCAGACTGCTGAGCAACTTGATCCTGATCCAGCAATGTGTAGTAGCAACGTAGTAACACAATCACCACGAACTGTGCTTTAAAGGTGCTCATAAGTATGTTTTCCTGGGCCAGTACCAGAATAAAGCCACAAATATCAGGAAAGAGGAAAACCAAGATCACTCCATCTCAAGACTAATGCTCTGTCTGTAATATAAATTAGTTTAGAATTTTTGGAAACTGTTTTGGAAAATGACTTACAAACTGTTAAATAATTTTGTAGAGGGGCCATACTGAATAACCAACATCCAATGTAGATTTTCAGTAGCTGGACCTTTTAACTTACATTTGAGCACTTGTAGCATATCAAATTTGAGCATTGACTGAGAGTGTGAGGAATGTAAGTGACATTACCTTCTGTCCAAACTGCCCAGCTACCACCAGCTGCCTTGAACAATTCCTGCCTCTTGAAAGTCAGATTCTGCCTGTGGCTTGGCAGCTGAAAGGGAGTCATCAATCCTCAAGCCCCTCTGGTTCAGACAAAGCAACATGGCAGAAAGTGACAGCTTAGAAGCAACATTAACAATCTGCCAATGTTAAAATACAGTATTGTATGAACAGGAAGGAAAAAAATCTATTCACATGATTAAACAGAGCTTTCTGTTTTATTGGGCAAAACAATGTAATTCAGAAAGAAAAACTAAACCAAGGATTTATTGATTTCAGAATCCATGGCCTGAGGTGAAAGTCACCCTCTGTGAAGAGCATTACACATGTTTTAATGGATTTTTTTGTGGAACTCTTAGTCAAGGATGGCTCTCTGAATGAAGAAGGTCATGGAAAGTCCCAATAGGTTTTTTCACAAGCTAGCAAATTAGTTTAGCACCCTTTTCTCTTTCCTCAACTTTCCTTTTCTTTAGCTGAAGGAAGCTATTCAGACTGATTTGACTAATTTTGGAGGTGTTCCCCTTCAGCACAACACCTCCACTTCAGACAAGATAACAAACATCTCTTTAAGCAGTTGAGTTACTGCACCTGCTCACAGGCAACCTAAGATAAGGACTAAGCCAGGAGAGTAGAGGATCTGAGGCAGGAACTTCCTAGGCTCCTGAGGCTGGAATACACTGGTCTACATAAATCTCTAGGAGATAAAATCAAGCCAGCTCCAAGCCAAAGAGTCCTTCATAAGTATGTCCAACAGTCAGGAGCAAAGTTCCTGTTCCTCTATCAGAGGCTTTTAAGAAAATAGCTCATAGGATGTATTTATTCGATGTCTCCAAATGTGGGCTTCAGTTAGGCAAACGGTAGAGGTGATAAAGCAGCTCTTAAAACCCAACCTTTCCTTTGAGCTATGTCTGGTAGTTTCCCCATGTGGTCACTGCAAAAATCTGAACAATGCTAGAAAAGAGAGAGCAGGGCTCTACGTGTCACAGCTTTGCTTTGCTGTTTCAGGCTGTGACATTGCTGAAGTTGTTAAATTGGAAATGCTCCCTATAATTACTAATGCAGAAGTGTTGTTGCTTTTTCATAAAGGGGTTACCATGACATTTGAAACCAGGGATTTTCATAGAGGTTTTCAGGAACCCAGCAATTCTCCTTTTCTTGAACAAAAGGCATTAATAAAGCCATAGCTGTCAATAGAAAAGTAATCAGACTGTGTCAGCTCTCTCAAGACAATGCAGGTCTATTAAGACTGACTTAGTCAGGCAGATGGACCGAGCTGATGTGTGGTCATTAGAGATTCTTAAAGGACCTTCGTCTCCAGGGATAGAGGACCATGACATTTTTTTCCAAATGTCCAGAAGAAGAATGAATGAATTCAAAAGAATATATTCTCATTTAGGTCTGGACTGAACTCCCAACAGGGCCATGTCCCGAAGCTATAGAGGCCGTGCCATTTGCACAACCGGAGGTTTTACTCTCGTGCCCTGACCTTTGGGTATGTGCTAAATTCAAAAGCTTTCTACTACATCTGGCAGACAAAAAGAAGATGAAGAAACTTCATTTTCCCTTTCCTAACCAAACAGAGTATTTAGCATTCCACATAAATTAGAACCAGGAAATAAGGATCTTATCCATTAATTCAATTTAAAATTCCAAATGTCTTCTAAAGGCTTTTCATCAGCCTATTTCGAACCAGTAAGTCTAAGCATTTGAGCTAGTTCTTACCAATACAAACAGTCATAACTGTACCAGTTTCAAGGAAGACATGACAATTTATACTATGAGAAGATGAGGTCCAGAAATATGTAAGCTGTAGGTGCTCTAACTCCCACCAATTCTTCTCCCAGCTTTGTTTTGTCCTGCTAAACTTTGCTCAGTAAATGACCTTGAGTACAACTGCTCTTTCTATTGTTAACCCTCTGACCTTCTAAACTAACATCCTTTGCTCTTTCTAATTCAGAAGGTTTCTGGGGCTTATTAACTGAACAGGCCAAGTGACCGTTCCCAACCGAAACCAGAGTCCCTGACAAGGAGGTCATTGTTTTCCAGGCTTCCTCCCTAGTACTAGATCTGCAGATTTCAGACTGAAAAAGAATAATGCAGACATTCTTTGTCTAAACATTATCTGGAAAGCATCAAGATAACTCAAGCCACTTCCTCACCTATTAAAATTAGAGGGGTCATCTCTCGGGACCTAAGTGATTATGGCCACAGTTTTCGAACTTGCATGATGAAATTTGTAGCAAACTATATCATGAGGCATCTAAATAAAAGAACCTCAGTCTTCAGAATCAATAATAATTTCAACTAATGTCAGTCAAAAGAGAGGGTACTCAGCATCCCTATGAATTGCAGCATTTTTACTTATGTTCCTTGCTATATACTTCAATGAATAGCCAAAAGCAATCAAATTTGGAAAGTGCAAACAAATTTCTCAAAAGAAGATGCTGTAATTAGGCTTCTAAGTTTAGGATTTAGGATTCACGAGATCCTTCTATAATACATCCTGGAAAACCAGAAATTCTAGCCAAGACACAGGGGCATATTCCTATGGGCTTTAGCCTCTCAGTAACAGCAGACCATGTTCATGCAATGCATTAGTACAAATAAGTCACTTTCTACAGCATTTGTCTCACTTTTCCAAAGAGCCCCTCCCTCACAAGAGGCTATTAAAAAGCTAATAATCTAGGGAATCAATTCTCTACATTTTCAAACCTGTTTGAACCCCTCTTATTCCAAAGGTGCTGGCAGTAAGTGCGCTGGTTCCCGGAGGAGGCTGCAGTTCCTCCCAGCAGCACCACCTAGCGCAGAGCGCGCTCTGTGTCTGCGCGCCCACGGAGCGGCTCCATCTGTGTCCCAGATGCACTCCGCCCTGAGCGGTTTCCTGTGAGCATCTCCCATCAATAATATTAACAGGACAGACATGGGAGAGGGACAGGATGTTATGTCCAGTAATTTCGAGACATCACCTCTCAAAGTAAGGCTAGGTGAAATACTACAGTTGAATTCCAGGAGGGTATTTTTAGAAAAGCTGACAAATAGAAAGTTCATTACATAAGGTACACTTGTAAAAGGGAATTGCTAAACTTTACACTTGGTTGTGCTGATGCAATCTCTTTACTTTTCAGAAGAGCTGACAGGAAAAGGGACCACAGTGAAACTGCAGGGATATTAAAATTTTTATTTTAATGTATTATTGGTTTATTTTGCAAAGAACAGCAACATCTTTCCATGCCAGAAACCTAAATAGCAATCCCAAACCACAAATTTCTAGAGCAAAAAGTTAAACATTTCCTTTTTACCATTAATTACTGTGGGTCACTGAATAAAGAGCACGCTCATCTGAACTCCAATTCTGCCACCAGACTGTTGGGATGGCTATGGCTTTCCAGCCATACAAGAGATTGTCCCTTTAGAAAAGACAAAAAGAAAGGCATTGGTTTTTATAACATTTAGAGTGTTTGTGACTGGGCAGATGGTTTATAAAAGCAGAAATGTCATTACATGCACATTTTTAAAGCAATAGTCTACAACTGAAGAAAAAAATTTAATAGTTCCACGTAAACAACCAGACTGAAATCATAAAAGGGCCGATGACCGCAGACAACACTCATCTTTTTCAACTATGCACTGTTCTCTAATGTTGCATTTAAGAGGCTCTCCCAAGATTAAAGTCCCCATTATGTCATATGCTATAGATGTGATTCTGCCTACATTTTTCCTTTCATAAACAATGGTGAATGCTATTTTCTTGGTAGAACAAATCAATGTGCATATCTGGGACCCAAGCTGTTAAATCTTTGCTAAAATGAAGGCTACAAGCCTAAGCAGAATCTCTAAAGAGAAATGGAGCCCATACGTCAGAGACACAACTTCAGATTATCACAGCTGGAAATGAAGAAATTGTGGTGTATTGATTAATTTTGATTTTGCTTAATGAGCTATGACAGAAAGCCACTAAGATGAATGCATCTTCCTTTCTGGAACAGGAGGGGTTCTGCTCATAATGTCACTGACTTTCAATGGGGTCTCTCTAATGATTTTTTTGATTTGTTTCTGAAATTACATGATCTGATGCAGTAATGTAAAGACAGACCAACCAACTTAGAGAGTAATGGAGGCTACTTTTGTGAACAAAGAGATGCTCCAGTATCAGAAGCAAGCTTACTGGGAGGGCTGTCTGTGATCTAAATCAGCAGGAAAAGTGAATAATATCAAGGCAATTAAACTGTATTCAGGAGCTTCTTGTGCTCCAGGAATCTGAACTCACTGTCCAGTAAGAACTTCATCCCTTAAAGATTTCAGTAGACTGTGGCATAGGTGTGGCACAGGTGTGGCACAGGTGGCAGAATGCCTAAGCAGCCTATGGGATACCAAATACCTCTGCTTCCAAGCGCCACATATGGGAGCTGTATCTGCAAAGAAAGAAACAGAGGAGCAGACGCCTTGATCAAAAGAGGGAACTAAGAACTGGATAGGATTCAGCACCTTGTTTCAGTCACAATGGACTCACACTCTCCAGACCAGCACACAAGGACAGACTGTTACACCAGCTACAATTATCTTTGTCCAATGTTATATATATGTGACAGGTTTGTTGGTCTTCTCAAACAAAACAAACCTCCCTGCAAAAGAACAATACCTTGCTGCTTACGATTTTGAGATGTCCCAATTCTAGAAGCAGTATTTGCCTTTGGGATGTGGGCTAAACATCATGGACTTAATAATGAAACACTTCACTCATTAGAACAATTATAATAATAATAAAAAAAAAGCTTTACCATCCCTTTGAAGGCAAACACCATATAAACTCCTGGCTTCCTGCTGTTAAATAGGACCTTCATTCTGATGATTTATTTCTTGCTTTGGAAAGACACTGCCTGTAGCTGTGATTAGACAGAATATACTTTCACAACAATCTCTAATGTGCTTCCCATGCTTTTTAGACTGACTGTGACAGCATAGTTTACTGCTTGCTAAAGGTTTCAAATTCTGTTTTATCTGACAGTTCTAAAGGCTTGATTGTACCATACTCACATGCAGTGAGGGCTGTGACACTGGCTATATACAGTGTGCCCCACCACGAGTCCCTCTGGGGAGGAAGAAACCCCACAAATACAAGGAATGTATTAGCGGCTTAAGCCATTCTCTGCCACATCTGAAATGACCTCTGCACCCAGTTCAGCTGGCACACCTTTCACAGGGGGTCCCCAGCCTTGGAAAAGGGTAGGCAAGAAATAGGTGAAGTATTTGACCAGTAATATTGTATGATCCTGATGAGGGAAGCAGTCTGCGCAGTCAGCTCCAAAATGTCATTCCTTCCTGTGGACGCTGGGACACTAATTACATGTGACAAGAAGAATAGGTGGGCCACCATGTTAAATACAAACAGACTCACAATAGCAATGAAAAGTGAGATGGGAGGAGGAAGGATAAGTGACACACTGAAAAGACAGACTGACAGCTGACTACCTATGTGGGATTCTATTGAAGTTGTACCAATGTGTGCCTTCTGAGGCAACAGTACCTTGCAGGATCTGCAGGATCTGTAAAACTGAAATAGTTTTTAAGTTCTTGGCATCTCCCCCAGGCTAATTTGTGGGACCAAAGGAAATAATTGATATTTGTAATCTTATCAGAAGACTATGAAGAAAAACCACGTCCCTTTGTCTTTGTTAAAAGAATGCTACTGTAGGAATCAAATGCTTTATTACTGCCTGAGTATTTTGCTTACATAAAGCTGATACAGTTTAGAGGTGCCACAAACTAAGAAAACAAATCATACCTGTCTGTGATTTTCTTGCAAATTCCTGTAAATGCAGAGAAGCAGAGAGAGCATTATTCTGATATTCTTTACAACTCGTTTACCCTGTGAACTGTTGGCTCCAGTAAATTCTGGTGCTTTGCTCAAATCCTCTCTGGAGCCAGCTCAGCCCTGTAGGGTTAGTTTCAGTTTGGAGATGGGAAGGAAAATCTTAGCCAGGATGTTCACTACGGTCACCCATGAGTGTGCAGGAGCAGTGTCACAGCATTCAGTCGTTCCACATCCCATTTTATATCTTTACCAAATAAACAGTACAGAGAAAAGCATTTAAAAAAAATAAGAGAAGTAGTAACAAAACCACAGACTTGCAGGAGGACTCCCTGCTGCACTTCAGTTTTAAACTCATTGCTTTAAATTGATTTGGTTTTCTGCCAGTTATATCTCACTAGGGTGCCTATTTTCAGCAATAGCATGAAAGCAAGTTCACACTTTTAAGTGAGATGTCAGAGTTTGATTTAGTAAGGAAAAGAAATTGAAATTAAAATTTAAAACTCCTTGCTATATCCCCATCTTCACATGAAAGTACAATGTCAGAATAAGCCTCTGGGTCAGGAAAATAAAGATGAGACTACTGCACTTCACACTTTTGGAGGAGCCCCTGTGGCATAAAGCTCTGCATGAAGAATGTGACAGAAACACAGACCTTCCCTGCAGAGGCTAATATGATCTGCTGCTTTAGGAAATCATTATTTCTCTACCACTTGGATCAGTTCTATGAAGATTAACTCATACCAGAATGGATGTCACTGTACCGATATCTAAGGACTTCATCTGACAAAACCCCAAATTTATGTCTTTCACATATATACACTTTTGTAAACAGCACCTCCTCACCACTTCTCCCTAATACACAGAACAGTGCACAAGAGAATAATAAAACTTGATCTATGAGACTGATTGATGTCCCTCACTGGAGATATTAAAAAACATCTGAATGCAATCCTGTACAGTATTCTCTAGAATGACCCTGCTTGAGCAGGGAAGTTGGACAAGATGACCCACTGTAGTGTTTTCCAACCTTACCTATTCTGTGATCTAGTGACTTCACTGTTACACATGCTTTTAGAACAAGGCACTGTTTTATCTGGAACATTATGACAAATCAGCCATTTGCTATCACTTTCATTAAATGCATGTCACATTCATACACAAAGAATATTTTCCAAGAAGCTTAGAAAGGCACATTGATATGAATACACTCCTAAAGCAATTGAAAGTGGGGGAATCTACTCCTAGGGAAAGATAAGGAAAAGTGGAAAACTACTTATTTATGCCACTTTCAGAGTTTTAGATATACTTTTTTACATCAGTCTACATAAAACATGTTTTTCATCCTACAATATTTAAAAAATAATCCATATTAATCTCCAAGTTTTTCGTTATTATCCACTCCAAAGCTAACTTTCAAGGGCTAGTCAAGTGCTAACTTTCTGATAAAGCATCATACACACAGAGAAAGACCTCTTTGGAAAGACACACTAGACAAATAGACAAACAAAACAGAGAAGCACTATTGTTCATCATAGCAATGAATCTCAACTGCTATTCTAGGAAAGTCTATATCTCAGACTTGAAAGGAGCTGTTTTGTTCACTGAAACAGTTAAATCCGATCATCTCTCTGTGACCACAAAAGCTATTTCTAGTTTATTTAATGACATTTAATTAATTATCCATTAATGCGTATTCTAAAACAGTGTCATCATTACCAAGAATGACTTCTATTAACTGCAAAGAGGGTAGCCCTGGGCACTGAAAGATCAAAGAGTAATAAATCAGCTTATTGGTTGAGCAAGGCACTTTTAAGTCTGTCTATAACTGTCTCTGAAAACTTTCTAAACTTGCTAATGGTGCACTATTACAGTTCTGATTGCATTTGAGTTTATTTAATTATGGTAATTATTCACAGTTTTCTTACCCTGGCTGTTACAAACCATGAGCTGATGGATGTTACAACAGTCAGGGCATTCATGCACAGGCATCTATTTACTTCATTTCTAATGCATGCTAACATGCTGATACATCTGTTCTTGTTACTTGACTGTTTCAAAGGATACTGATTTTGACATGGATCCAATTATTTCATCTGGAGATTATTTATTATATAATAATAATAATTCAGAGCAGATCTTCCTACCCGACAGGCTCAGGCAGGGCTGTCTGCAATCTCTCAAGTGTGCCCAGTGAAACCAAAGAGGCTGCTTAAGGAGTAATGTACTCTCACATGTGAAAAAGAGAAGCAGACTCCAGCCCATTGTTACAGGATTATTGCAGAACCCATTGTACTGAGTGCCAGATGATAAAAGGGCCAGCATTTGTAGCTAGGAACAGTCCTGAGAGTGAAGACAAGTAGCTTATGCTTAGCAAGATACAGTTACAAAAACAAGTGGGTCTGTGCAGATGAGTCAGAATTGTGATAGGAGAATTGTGGATAGAACAATCCAAATCACCAAGACAAAGAAAAGAATATTACAGCAGTAGAGACTCAAGTCCCAGGACGAAAGTTTAGCCCTGTGGCTGTCATTATCATAGAGATGCTACGGGGAAAATCTCTGAAGGCTTTAGAGAGAGCCAGATAAAAACACAGGAAAGAGGCAAGTCAAAAATGCAGTCCAAGTCTAGAAACAGACCTGAGAAATACACTGAATTATTGCATTTTCCTCAGTAACTGGGAAAAACATAGGGAAGATAATGAGCTCTTTTTGGCTAGCTTGAATTCAGCTGGTTGAGAGGCCTTAATGAAAAAAGGCAGGAACAAGTATAGTGATTCCAATTGAAATTATGGAGGGAAATCACATTACTCAGAGATATGTAAGAGAAGAGATTTATTTCAACAAATATGCTTTGATAATTACAAGCTGTTATTAATTTTGCACCAATTTTACAAAGTCACTTCTACCTACAAACACAACTGAACAACTAGAGCTACACACATTTCCCTTGAAATAATCAGGAACCAGAAACATCAAGGGGACAATGACCTTTACAGAGATCTCCAGAAGAAATATACAGTGGGGTCCTTGGATTCATTCTGAATCCTCAAGTCTGTTCTTCCTTCTCTTCCTTCTCTTTTTCAGGCATACGTTGAGTTCTTTTTTCTGCAATGCTTATTGTCTTGTGGTGCAGACTTTATTTACACTGCACATGAATCCTTTATCTAATCAGCCTCACATAGGATACAAAAGGATGCCAGTCCCACATTTCTGGACCTCTCATATAAATGCTTTTAATTATAACAATTTTTCAAGAGAATATCAGTACTATTTACTATAAACCACAAGTACTATGCCTACGGCAATAATTTTTCTGAGTATGTGTGTTTGCCTTGAATGCACTGCAATGATGGGATAAAGCACTTCTGATCAGAATTCAGCACACAGATAATGTTTCAGAACACAGGACATGGAGATTGATTTCATCAGAGATGAAAACAAAATACAAACAAAATACAGCCACTCTAGAAAGGAAAGGTTATAGCTGTTCACGTAAGGAGTTCTGCATGATATTTAAAAAAAAAATAAAATTGTCTTGATTGAATTGCATTAGGATCCTCTAGGAAACACAGGGATTTCTCACCTTTTGTAAGTAATTACCTTAAAGAGTAGAGGGGGATGAAGGAAACTCTGGAAAAGGGGTAAACACATTCCCCAGCCACGATATATGCAGCACCATGAGTTCATGGAGAGCAAGAAGCAGCAATATCATGGGTAGCAGAGAGCACTCCCTCTGTCTTTCCCTCCCACCTTCCTCTCCACCAATAAATGTGGCAAAGTTCTGGTTCTCTGGAGCCCAGTACCTGCCCATACTGCCCAGTTTGTCTCCTCTTGCCTCAGCAAAGAGGTTTACATGGCTTGCACTAGCTGGATTTCACCACAGTGAAGCAGGTAAAGAGAGAAGAAGTAGACAGGGGCTATTTCCTTTTTTCTTGCACAATGTAGCAGTCTGAGAAAGTTCAGATCGGCCGTGCAGGATGGTCTTTTCCACAGTAACTTGGCTGTGTATCTCAGCTCTCCCTGCTCGTTTTCCCCTCTGCTTATGCACTGCCTCCCAGATCTCTTTACCAATCAAAACATAGTCCAATTAAGTTTTCAGCACTTTGCTGAAAAGTCAGTCAATGAAGAGCCCGGAAGGACTCGAGACTGTGTTTTCCAATAGATTAAATTCCAAGGGCAGAGCCTTCCTTTGCTGCCTCACACCTCCCTCTTGAAAACATTGAAACATTTGGGGAACTGTCACATTGGATATTGTTACCATGCTCTAATGCAGGGAGACTGGAAAGTGACCCAATTCATATTAAGGAAAAAAAAAAACCCAACAGACTAGCAATAACAAAACGAATTTGTGCAGACAGCAATGCAGAGATGGCAAAGCAAAGGGAATTGTGTTTACTTAGCAAGCTGATATTTTCTTGAAGAAGCTAGACAATGTAAATCCTCAAGGGCAAGCTCACTGTTAAAAACTGGATTTGCCCACTTGCATTTGGCAGAAATCTAGCTCTCAAATTCAAGACGATCATTACTCAAGGCAATGGAAAACACTTTTGCTTTTGTTCAGTCTCTCTAGGCTAACACTGTCCACTGAGACCATGACATACCGTCTGCATGTCTTTAAATCAGCACCTTATCAGTAGTTACTATAATATATTTTTATTACCACATGTAATAAACCCAAGAACTTCCCATCTCTGGAAAAGAGAATGTTTTTGCTGTGATTTGCTCAGAAGAGATGAATACACAATGCAGCATCACTGGCCAACAGCTGCCATTGCACTGGGGACAAACAGCCAGCCAGGTTTACCACTCTGCCACTCACGGGCTCGGCAGGATGAGTCGATCCTGGCTATGCAGAGCTCAGGGCTCCAAAGGGTATCAGAGTCCAGCTCACATTACTGAGTGTCCTTTAGCTTTTGTGCATTTCTCTCCCAGACGAGGCCTTTTCCTGAGCCTTGCTCAGTTTCTCAGAAAACAAAACCTGGCACAGGAAGCAGTATATGGAAACAAGAGATGACTGGTCCTTCATACTTACTCTAGAAACTTGTAATTTGTTTTTTCTTCACATTGTAAATTATTCCAATTCTAAACATGTGCTGGAAAAGCTGCTTTTCAAAATCTAAAACTGCTGCAGAGGATCATGTGCCAATATTTAGACCACCAGCTGTGAAGCTGAATTTTCCATTTTCTCTTCTGATGTTTGATAGAGCACCTTTTATATTGAAAAATGACTCTTCTCAGAGAGGGCCCCATAGCACACACATCTTTTATCAAAATGTATGGAGACTCTACTAGGAGCAACCCCATCTCAGGAACTGACAAAACAAATTCTTCATGACTTGTGCAACAACCTTCACTGAGACAATCTTCACCAAGGAGATGGGAGAAGGCTTTTATTACCTTCATCTCCTGTAATTAAGACTGAGAACCAGCAAAATACTTAAACATCATGATTCCAAATATTTCTATTTCAATGCTGAAACACTTAGTGTACGCTGAAATACTGTGCTGGATCAGGACTTGAGCACATTTGTGTGTAGCCAGTTCGGCAGTGCGAAAGAGCCAGACAAACCCCTTCACCTTCTGAGCACTCTCATAAAATCCCTGTTTATAACGTCAGTCCGGACAGGACCACTGCTGTCCCTTCTCTGGGCCAAAACTCTAGTTCTCTGTTTTCTAAGACTGTGTTTGTGTTGTCTGTTGGCACTAGACTAGTCAATGCTGTGCTGGCCAACACTCACATATTTTTACTACCACCTTGCTTGGTGTTCAAACCCCTGTGATAGAGCTTTTGCTGGTAAACTGCCAATTAGGGGCTTGTACGAGTCCCATACCCTCCTACTGTGATCACTGCATGTCACAGGAACATCCAGTGCTGGCACTCAAATATAAAATATCCCAGTAATTCCTGTGATGACTGTAGCACTTCAAACAATAACCTGCTAAATCTCTGCCTTTAAACAGCACACTAAGACTAATAAATGAGAGCTACTGACTGCACTTCATGGAATTTGGTGGTGCCTTGCAAGGGCCTAAAAGATCACTCCCTTCCTGACCTCGGAAGTTTAGGGGTCAGTGTGTAATTGTTTTCATGCAGGGTTAGCTCTGGCCTAGGTGTCGTTACAGAGATGTGCATGACTTCCCTCCATTAGGCAGCACCAAGAGCTGTAGCTAAGTGGGTCACAGATGCAAACAGAGCTCAGTGCAGCTGCTTAAACTCATTGTTCTCTTTCAGCTGAGCACAGAAAGCACTGACTCCTGTGCACCGAAAAAGCCACTTCACTAGAACTTGTCATACATCATATGATGAACACATTTAGGGGTTCCTCACCCTTAGTACCTCTGAGTCTACCCTCAAGGGCCAAGACACCACAGGGAAAATTGCACTCTCAGTATTTTCAATGCATCAAGCCCTGCAAGCAAACTTTTCCTCAGCAGTTTCCCAATATGGTTTTTGAGAATTGGCAACTTCAGTTTGAAAGGGACACTTGCATTTTAGACAGCATTTCCAAACCACCAAACCTGAAAAATCAAAAAGCACAGGGTTCCAGGTGCCACTTCATAAATTAACTCAAATATCAGAAGTGTAAAAGGGAAGGTTTTCTTGCCCCAGAAAACACAAAGAACTGAAGATTTCCTGGTATCACAGCATCGAAATTCCAGTACAGTGTTATGTGATCTCAGCAACAGTCCTCCAGTCATGCAATTGATCTGAAGTTCATGGAAATCAGGAATTATTTTTCCTCTCTCTTTTTTTTTTTTTTTTTTTTTTGGTTCTATGTCTGACTTAGAAAGCTTGAAACCCAGAAGACAATTACCTTACATACAAAATCTCTTATTTCCTCATGCCATGTTTCTGCTAATGTCAGTAACACACCACTAAACAGAGGTGGACCAAAGCAGTCAAAGAATCACCTCATTACACGTCTGAAATTCTTTTCATTATATGAAACACCCATCACTGATACAATGTCAAATGTGAATGAAGTACCTATGATGGGAACTCACAAAAGTGTCTAGCATTTTATATGAAGTATTTATGGAACCGATTCAGCAGAGACTTGAACATGTGTTCAGGACCCAGTAAAATCCATGAGACATGAACACATGGTCCTGCTGTGCAGGAGTAGAATGTTGAATCACCACTGTAAAATGGGCTTTCACAGCCAGCAACAACACAGTGATTTAACCAACTTGTATGGTTTGAGTCAAGCATCTCCTCCAGAGGTAGCTGAACATAATGTTTTATGATGTGCCATACTTCATCCTCCTCCCTCTGACTTCCAGGGGAGCTAGAGCTTGCAGAGCACTGGCATTTATCCTGCAGCACAACTCCTCTGTGTAAGGTTAATACCATCAATTTGATTCACAGGGGTTTGTGAGCCGGATGGGCAAACTGAAGAAGAAAAAGCCTCTCTCACAAGGAGACAAGGACACGAAAGAGGTTGCCCAGCAAAGTCATCAAAGCAAACAGCATGAATGGGACAGTGTTGATGAAGACAGAAGGGGCATTGAAGGCTGCAATAACAAAGCAGGGCAGTGACATGAAGATAAGTGGCAAAGTAATTGTCTGGTCGAGCCAAGTGTATCCATACAGTCCATCTGCCAACAACCCATGGACACCAAAGCACTGAAAAAGCAAATGCACACCAAGCACTGAAGATCTAAAGTACCTATTTATGTAAATATATTCCAAATGGTGACACCAAAATATATAGGAACAAATAATTAGTAAACGCAACTAAAACTTTTTGAGAGTATTGGAGCTAATTATTGTGAACATTCTTAGCATCTACTGTCAATGAATGAAGGGTTTTCTTCCTGGTTTTTCTTACTAATTATTCTAAAAAGCCAGAGTTGTGTCCTCTACATTTTATCCTGTAAAAGTTTATAATATAAAAAAGACTCTTGATGTTACAAAGGTGCCACATTGCCAGGCCAGTTTCTGGATCCCCACTTCAGCAAAAAAAATGTCTAAAAGCCAATTTTAGCAGCTAAGTGGATTATCAATTTAGAAAGTCTCTAAGAAGAATAAAGCTATTAACATTTTACACTGGAGCAAATAACATATCCAGAGACTGGATCCATGGTGCCTTCATTTCATCCTTAGCGAATTGTAAACAGCTTGGTCAGGCAGAGAATGTTACACAGCAGGTGAAGGAAAACCCTTCCCTGCTCTCTGTCTCCCAGTTCATCAGCCTATTCAAGCCTTTATCTGTATGGATCAAAAAAAAAAAAAAAAAGAAAAGAAAAAAAAAGTGCTTTCTCTTGTCTTCTTTATTACCACTCATCATAAGCTCAAGTGACCCAGATGCAGGTAGAGCCAGCATTCTGGGTAGAGAAGTGCAGAGCATCCCCCCACGCCTTCCTCCTCCTGCTTTGTGAGAGCAGCACCTCACTTCACACAGGCAGCGGCTGCAGACATTCCCTGGCACTTGGGGGCTGAACAGCACTTGGCTGAGGATGGCACAGAAGAGCCTTCTATCACACACTATGTACGGATACCAAAGTAAAAAGGAGACAGACAGGCTTAGAAGAGAGCCTTAGATTATGTGGTCAGTACTTAGGAGCTCACAACTAAACAGCCGATTATTAATTGACAGCCAAAAGTGTTTTCCTAGAGCTCAAGTGGTTCAGTTTTGGTGGACAAGATCATCAGGTCACTCCCAGCTGTCATATATCCCTGAAGCCACAATACCAAGAGACATACATTAATTTTGGTAAAACATGTGAAATTCATCATCCTGGGGAAAATAGTTTTGCTGCTACACTTGAGATACGGGTTGAAACTTTGTGCCTTCTGTAAGTCAGTCCCAACTACATGCATGATGTTTTAAAGGGCCTTATTTCAATCCTAAAAAATGAGCACCAGATGTTTCTTTTATCGTAGTTGCATTCTATATGCAACTACATTCTATATATCCAACATTTCAGGCACATGTTAAGGTCTGAGAAACTCTCTCTGATCCACCTCTTGCTCCTTAAAAAAAGAAAGCTGTGTGAAAGAATAAAATAAAGAATAAAATATGATAATTCTGATGAAGTAAATAAATGAATGAAGAACTGAAGTCTTTTCACTGGGAGAAAGAGAAGAAAACAACTGGGTTCAGTTGTCATCAAGCACAGACCAATTTTTTCTTAGAAAATCTCTCATGAAGAATAGTGACTTTTGCTCTTTTTTTGCTTATTTCATTATTCCTTTCAAAACTGTACTCTGAAAGGTTCTCTTTAACCTATACATGCCATAAGCAGGAGGTTAAAAGGCCTGTAATTACATCTGACCATTCTGGCTTCTCTGCAGATGACAGTGGGGATGAGGTTCCTTCCCTGGGGAAGAGAGTCTAGTTTTTAGGACTTATTTATTTAATTAACTGTTTTATTTTCTTCTTTTCTTCCTAAAAGCAGCTGCCCACCTTACCCACTCCAAAGGAACCTGATCCATTCTGAAGGAAAGTACTCTCCAGGCTAAGCTTTCCCCTGACCAGAAGCCCACCAGGACACCTTGGGCTGGAACTGCATAGTGACAGCCAGAGAATAATTTGCTCCTGCAAGTGCTAAGTACTATTTTCATTCCTGTTAGGCCAAGTCTCTGGCAGTTTTGATTTTCCTTTCCATTTTTGTCTGTCTCAATTACTTTTTCTTGCTTGTTGAATAAATACATTGAAATACTTCCTTTCTTGTTAGCAAAACAATTTAGTATTTAGATGCAAACCTAAAGCAATGTCAGTGTGTAGACACACACCGAGCCAGAGCACATACAAGGAGGCTGAGGAACAGGTTCCATTCCTCGATCTACCACTGACTAAATTCGTCACCTTGCTTCAGATTTCACCCCTCTGTGAAATGGGATAATGATCCTTCCTTAACTCATAGGACAAGAATGTCATTAATATTTGGACTTGGTTTCAGATTCTTGAAGAAGAGCTTTTCCATGATATCATTTCCCTGTTTTGGCCAGCCCTTGGACTACAGCTGTGACTGTAGTTCCAACTCCATATCCTATAAGGTGTGATCGCTGGGTTTGGTGCCACCACTTGCAACATGCAGTGCCCTTACAATTGATCTTTTTGGAAATAAGACAGGAGCTTTTCTAAAGGAAAGCTTTTGTTTGAAACTCTTCAAACTTCAGGAAAGTTTATACTTGACTCCAGATCCCAATTCAGCTGCTTGGGACCATCAAAGAGAAACCTATGAGTGAAAAAGTATTTGAAGTTGCAAGAAAAGGAAAGCAAGGAGACAGCAGCTGACGAAAAGATAAAACAAAGAAATAAGTGAGCAGAGGAAAACCAACAAAAGCTGAAAGTTCATAAAATCTGCATGCAAGGAACTGGCCTTGTGTCAAAAGTGGAACTAAAGACTGCATTGAAACTCAATTTTCTGTGGCTCTTGTGTTTTGCCTCGACTGCCCCAATGCTAATGCACTACATAACAACATATGCTATACAAAAAGCTGTAGATACTCTGAGTAACTTGGTGGGGCAGTCAGAGATTGGAAATGAATGAGCAAACAGTGCAAATGCCATTCCAATTCACTCCCAGGAACACAGTCCCTTAATGATTTCCTAGAGACACAGTAAGCAACAGAAGCAGAGGATTCTTTGCTCCTGCCACAACTGTTCAGAGTCTCCGGACACAGAAAGATGTGAAATGATTAATGTTTGACTGTGAATGCCAACGTCCTGGAAAGAGGATGGAGATGCTCTTGCTGCTGCTGCCCCACTATTAAGTTGTTTGTCCTGGGGCCAGTTCTCATAAGCCCTAGAAAACTGCACACAGGCTTCATGCTCTGTCACAAGTCGCCCTTTGTTTCTGCACTACCTGTGGGTGACCAATCCTACACTGAACCCTAAGATGGAAAAACAAACACGAAACGGATGGATTAGTTCTGAAAGGAGCCTGGAATTGAATGCAGCTCTCTGCAGGCACAGTTGTAATACACAGTCAGTTTTCTAAACTGACATGGCCTACATTAGTAACCACAAAAATCACAAAAATGTATATTCCTTGTACTACTCACTTTGGAAAACACCACCACATACCTTAAATACCATTCTCATCTTCCTCAAACCCACTAGCAAATGAATTGTTTAGTGTGGAGCAGGGAGAGAAGCTGACATGTCTGGTACTTGATTGCTGCAGTGCTCATGTACCTGCAGAGCTGGTGCTCCCAGTTAATTATCTAGCCTTCCTGTTTTATGGAAGTTCATGTGTCTTCAAGACCTTAATGAATCAAGGCTTACTTGGCATTCGTCTTGTGTGTGAGGCTGGTGTTGAACTGTGAACGCTGATCTGAACTGGGACTGTAGTACCAGGCCACAATGGCACTCAGCCTGTGTTTTTAAATTATCTTGCTCTCAACGTGTTCTCTGCAACTGAACTTGGGGCTGGGAAGTGCCTTTTGCAATGTTCATGTGGCATCCAAAGTCATGACCTAATTCAATTCTATGTGTAAGCACAATATGAGGGTGATCATAATGGTTTTTAATATGTCAGGTTACTTCCCTGTAACACTGGTTTAAAAGCTGTCATTTGAGCCCAGAGACACTCCCAAGGCATTGTTGTGATGAGGGCTGAAGTACCCATACTGACACAGTGCTCCACAAGGACAGACACACAGAAACCTGCTCTCAGTTACTACTCCACAGAGGCAATTTATCTGTAAATCAAACATGTGGCACACTTTGCTTCAGATTATCCTCTTGATGCACCAAACAGCATCTAATCAGCTTCCACTCCATCAAATACAGATTTGTTTCATAAGTGATGTAGGAAATAACCCACAATCTCACTCTGCCCTCTCACACAAGAACAGGAACAATCTTTTCTCATGAAGGCCTAAGGTGTTCACTGTACAGAGTAAATACCAGTGCACAGAGAGAACTTTGAAACCTCTGGAGGGATTAGAAACACTTTGTCTGTCAAAGATTATCTTACTGTCCAGCAGTACTCTATACAGAACTGCATGACCAAGCTTGATTATTTGAACATAAGGTGGAAGCAGTACATTTTAAGTGCACATTTAAATGGAAGAATTCTTAGAAGAACCCTGGCAAGAAATAGAATAACTTCTTTTACTTTTGGAGAATGTTTACCATTGTGACATTACAAATGAAAAAATGAGGATTTCTGAAATTCAAGACATTAATGTTGTATGCCTTAAAATCTTCTCAAAGCTCAACCTAAATCAGAGAACTAAGGATTCTGTAATTATATGTAAAAGTCTCTAATTATGTGTAAGAGTTTTACCCGGATTTTCATTCTTGACTGCAGAACTGTGTTAAGACACATTCAGAATTCCTGTTTTGGTTGTTACTCTGCTTACTCAGACAAGTTCTATTGATCTCAAAGAGCTTTGTGTACATATGAAAACTGATTAAGAGCTGTGAAAGACCACTGATCCTTTGTCTTTAGTTTTAAGCCTCAGGGAATCTGATTAATTCTCCTGAACTTTAATTCTGACATTTTTTGCACTTCTAACTCAAGCAGAGACAGCAACTTGAGAAACTTCAGCTTCCAAAAGAAAAGTCATACCCTTTTTTTGATCTGACACAGATGATTAGCAGGGAAACTTCTTTCTGGAGCACAAGGGATCGTTGAGAGCCCTGTGGGGGCTCAGCCTGGAGGAGGCTCGGGGGGACCTCCTTGCTCTCTGTAACTCCTAACAGAAGGGTGTAGATAGATGGGGACCAGGCTCTTCTTCCGGGAAACAAGTGACATGACCAGAGGAAACAGCCACAAGTTGTGTCAAAGGAGGTTCAGGATGGACATCAGGAAGAACTTCTTCACAGAAAAGGTGGTCAGGCATTGGAATGAGCTGCCCAGGGAGGTGGTGGAGTCACCATCCCTGAAGTGTTCAAGAAATGATCAGGTGTGGCGCTTTGTGCTCCGGCCTAGTTGACAAGGTGGTCAAGACTTAGGCTGGATTTGATGATCTTGCAGGTCCCTTCCAACCTTAATGACTCTGATTCTGTGAACTTAAAGCCTTGTGTGCCGTGGTAAGAGCCATGGGCAGTGCTGCAGCCCAAGGAGCTCGGGGTCCGTCCGAGCCTGCCCCTCGCGTCCCCCACAGCTCAGACAAGCGGCAGCCAGCCCAGCCTTCCGCCGGGAGCGCCCTACATGGCGGGGCCCGCGGACCTGAACGGGCCCTCAGTCCTCGGCGCGTCCCACAGCTTACACCGGCACTGCCGGGGCACCGCTGGCCCCGGCACCACACACCGAACGCCTGAGGGCTTCCGACAGCGACGGCGCCGGCCCGCGCCCGGCTGTCCTGTGGGTGAGCGGGAGGGGATGAGGGAGAGGCGGTGATGAAGATGTAAACTGCGGGACGCAACTGCGGGACGCGGGGCCGTGGGCTCGGTCCCGCTGTCCCCGAGGGCGCCGAGGGTCGGGACGCGGGGCCGGGGGCTCGGTCGCGCTGCCCCCGAGGGCGCCGAGGGTCGGGACGCGCCGTTTCCGCCGGCGGGATGTGTCCGCCTGTCCCTCCCGGCCACAGGGCGGCGGCAGAGGGCGCGGAGCCGGAGGGCACGGGGAGCGGCGCTCTCGGTGGTACCTGACGTCATCAAGGCGCGACGGCGGCGCGAGCTGTGTCCGGCTGCTCTCGGCGCGCTCCCGTGGGGATTGTTTTCAGAAAGACATGACCACGCAGGTAATTAAAAACACAGCGTTAGCTAAGCTAATTGCTGGCTCGAGGTGTGTGTCTGTCTATATATATATGTGTATAGGCCGCTCATGTGTAATATTAATTATTTTTTCTTTCTAGTACGGTATTCTCTTCAAGCAAGAGCAAGGTGAGCAAACGCTAAGGGGTATTGAGCAGGGTTGGTGTTCTGGGATGATGTAAAGTTGATAATGGCAGGTATCCGTGTGAGGAGACCTGGTTATGTTTATATTAGGCATAAATCTTGAGTAATTCAGAGGTAGCTGTGCTGCTTTTTCAGCAGTGACGCTGGTCACACAACACATTACATATTTTGGAGCAAAGAAGACAGTGACACGGCTCTCGGAGCACCCAATAGCCCTGAGGAGCAGGGCAGTGTCTGTTGCCAACATTGCAGCTGGCAACTTCAGCATTACCAAAACCGGTTGTGGTCTTCTATCAAAAGAAAAGACTTGCTTGTTAATTAATGTGCTTGTATTCTCTTAGCTCATGATGATGCCATTTGGTCAGTTGCCTGGGGCAAAAATAAAAATGATGGTTCTGAAACAGTGATCTCTGGCTCTTTGGATGATCTGGTAAAGGTCTGGAAGTGGTAAGTGCTCCGTATTAATCTGTGTTAGGCCTTGGAAGTAGTCAGTGTGAAGCAGCCTTGAATCTGCACAGTCTGCAGGGATGTTAGAAGAATGGCACACACAGCTGCCTCTTTGAGCAAGTTTATCTCCGTTGGTGTGTGCTTTCTCTTGGGGTGGTGGCATTCTGGTGTGCTTTCATTTCAAAAAAATGAGAATCCTTTTGAAAACGTACGTCAGAGAATACTTAATGTACTTCTAAACCAAAGAATGAGAAATGCATCTTTTGATGAGACAGTGCATTTGGAGATGTGTATTGTGCAGGAAATAATGGGAATAGTGAGAAAGGGGAAATGACGTCTTCCTTTTTTATTGGAGGAAGGATCCTGATAATGCTTATGGAAGTGTACTCTTGCAAGAGGTTACTGTCTCTTGGGCAAGGCAGTGTGAGGGATGTGCTTGAGTGACAGGTTTAGCTTGGCTGGGTGGCTCTGAAGATGTCAGTCACGGTGCTCTGTGCTGAGCTCACAGCTCTGGGAGCACCCACAGACTGCTGCGTGATGGACATTCTGTGCTGGGGTGGCTTCCAGACTTAGGATGAAATACCTGCTTGGCAGGAATACGGTAAATTACTGATTTCTCAGCTCTTTAAGTACAGAGAGTTTGTGTGTAGCCCTTCACGTTTCACGGGAGGACTCGGATTGCCTTGTGTTGAGCAAAGGGAGGAATGGGGATTGTTTGTGAGGCTGGGGATGGTCAGCACCCCCAGCTGTTCCCAACGAGGCTTTTCTTTGCCTTGCACGGAAGGAATGATGAAAAGCTGGATCTGCAGTGGACTCTGGAGGGTCACCAGCTGGGGGTGGTGTCTGTGGACATCAGCCACACGGGTGCCATTGCAGCATCCAGCTCCCTGGACGCCCACATTCGCCTCTGGGACTTAGAGACCGGCAAGCAGATCAAGTCCATAGATGCTGGTCCTGGTAAGACCCCAGTGCTGAGCTGGCTCTGCAGGGGAGCAGTGTGACTCTTCCTGGCAAGTACTGGGGGATTGGGGTACATCAGGGGATTAAGGTCTTGGGGGGGGTTTTAATCTTTCCTGTATTTGCAGAAAGGTTTTATGAACTCAACGCAAAGCAGCATCAGACAATTTTACATTTATTTTTACACACTACCACTACTTCTCAGGTACACCTAGTTGGCTTTTTGCTGTATGCATAAAGCAGAATGGAAAGCACGTTGCTCTTACACGTGTATTGGTAAAGGGATATTTGGAAGATATAATTCAAATGCTTATTCAGATGAATTTCCAAAGGATTTCTGAACATTCTTCATAACACTGCAGTGAATTTGAGCTGTGCATGCGATCCTTTATTACCCAGCATGTCCAATCCTGAGCAAGCAAGTCAAAACAGCCATCAATGGTAACAATGCTAATGTTCTCCAAGCTGGAATTCAGGGCTTAAGGTCTTTTTCCAAGTATTTCATGAGTCCACTGGAAGTCACGAATTTAAGAACAATCTTGCAGTGTTTTAGGCAATTTAATATTAAACTTTTAGGAAAAAACACCTGTTGAATTACATTGTGCCAGATAAATACATTGCACTGCTATGAAAAATGATGGGTTTTTACATTCAGTTGCAGGAATGTTATCCGTGTTACATTTGTATATCTGCATTTCTCCTGCATCTTCTGTGCTTTGGTACATACTAGTGTTCATTTTTTCAGCTGTTTCAATCTTTTGGTACCAGGAAAAAAGTAAGAATTTTGACTTAACTGATGCAGTCTTAAAGTCTAAATTTATTGTTACACGAGGGTCTCATAAGGTCAGGGTCTTACCAGAAATGTAATCTTTTACTAAATGTAAGTAAATGGCTCAAGATACGCTCCATTAATTCCATAGAAATGGTAACTTGATGGGCTTGTACACTCTTAGAGGGTTACACCTAAACAGATGCATACAGAACTCACACTGTTGAATAAGAACCAGGAACAGGATCCAGCTAACTGTTCTTTATTTTTTAATACAGTTGATGCTTGGTCCCTGGCTTTTTCACCTGATTCCCAGTACCTTGCAACAGGAAGTCACGTGGGGAAAGTAAATATTTTCGGTGTTGAAACTGGAAAGAAAGAATATTCTCTGGACACCAGAGGAAAGTTCATCCTTAGCATTGCATATGTAAGAAGCACAACGGATAATTCCTTATGAGAAATTGCTATTGCTGTAATATGCTGTGAATAGGAATTTTTGTGTCCATCTATCCAGTTTATCTCTACAATAACATTAGGTGACAGCCATAGTTCCAAATACAAACTGTGTGATATGTCCCCCCTGCAAGTCTGGAAAATATATTTGGATCTTGTTTATAGTCTTCAGGATTTTTGAAAGCCGGGTATCTTGCATACATCGTTATTTGTGAAAAGTTGCCAAGGGAATGTCAGGGCTTACACAGCATAAATGCACACAGATGTTGAATCACTCTGTTTTATTACAGAGTCCAGATGGAAAATACTTGGCCAGTGGAGCAATAGATGGCATTATCAATATTTTTGATATTGCGACTGGAAAACTTCTGCATACGCTAGAAGGTATGGTTTGGTTATTTGCAGTACCTAATTCTGACCTCATTTCTGACAAAAGTAAAGGATATAATGTAGTCAGAATAACCTACAACAACCATGGCAAAAGTGAGTTGATGTATTTGTCCATTAGACAATATTTAGTTATTTAGTGCTCTAACCTAAACCACTTAAAATATTAGAGGCAAACTGTAAACTCAGGCTTGCATCATAAATGCCTTTTTTAAAAGATACAGTCAGTAATGCTTAACTAGATTCTTAAATTGGAGCTCCTTGTATTGCAGAAAAGTACAAGGGAATGAAGCCAAGCCAAATGTGTGCTGCCATGCATATGGTTTTTCTTTTTCTTGCGTTATTTGTTCTAAAGCAATTTTTTGCTGGTCTAAAAAATAACTGAACATTTTATGTTGTAGAATACATGCATTTTTTTCTAACAGATAAATGGGCTTTTAATGTTCATGCAGTTTCTGCCCGGTTGTAACCAAAACCCCAACCACTTAAATATGCAGTCATGCTATAAAATATGACATAATTTCTAATAGAGATCTACAGCTCAAAGAAACTAGATAGTTGAAACTCTTTGAAACTCTTTGTGTTGCAGACATGCCTTAACATTCACAGTTGAGAATTGCTGTCTGTTTCCATTTTCTCTTGTGGGAAGAAGCCTCTAGAGAGAAAGAGGCTTCAGAGGCTGCTCTCTCTGAGCAGGCAGTGCTGTTGTGGCAGAGCTTGCTGAGCGCTGGTGTCAGTGAGAGGAGTGCCAGTCCTGCTCTGTGTCCCTGTGCCTGCAGGCCACGCCATGCCCATCCGCTCGCTGACCTTCTCCCCTGACTCCCAGTTACTCGTCACTGCCTCCGATGACGGCTACATCAAAATCTACGATGTGTAAGTGGGGACTGCCAGCCCTGCTGGCAGGACAGCAACTGCTTAGAGAGGCTGGTACTGTGAAACATAGATCAAACCCTCAGCTCTCCAGAAATCAGCTTTTGGTGACTTTTTATGTAAAAAATAATCTTAAATAATAAAATACTACATCCTTAGATAATTTCTGAAAGTGTAGAGGTAGAAGAAAGCTGAGAATTGAAAACAAATTACTTTCCTCATTTTTGCCTGTAGGCAGTAAGCTAATTCTTCTATGTATCTGTCCTGTGAGCTTGTGTTCACTCTTCCTAAACATCTGTTCAGGAAATTATATTTATGACCTCTTTCTGTTGCATCTTGCAATACCTTGGAAGACCCTGGGGAGGAAATGGCCCTGCTTCGGTGGCCATTCCCTTCAGTGGCTTCACCCCCTAAACCTGCATTGCTTTGGCTTTGGCGAAACTCTTTGTCCTCCAGTCTATCTTCTTAGTGACTTCTTTTTATGTTAACTGTTTGAAATGGAAGAACAGAATCTGCTGTAACACCAGTTCAGCTTGGATGAACAAATGTCCAGGAGTCACCTTCCACTGAACCATTCTTGATTGCACTAGCCAGAGTATATTCCTGTTGCTTTTTCTCTGGAATTCACAAAGCAAATGTTAATGTGTTCTTTCCACAGGCAACATGCAAATTTGGCTGGTACATTAAGTGGCCACGGATCCTGGGTTTTAAATGTAGCATTTTGTCCTGATGATACCCATTTTGTTTCCAGGTATTGAGGATTTTTAATTGTTTATGATTACTGAAAAAAAAAAAGACGTGTGTAGAAATAGCAGTGGGATCTGTAATGAAATAACATAAAATTTAAAGGCTCAAGCCAGTCTGTGATGTGATACCAGCTGTAGTGAGAACATTTTACAGAGTAAGTCATACCATTGCAGTGTAGTTCCTGACAAGTGAAAAACACAACCTGAGAGAATGGCAGTTTGATTCTAAATAGCTGAAAAATTGCTGTTGAATAAAGAATTACAACCTAAACTAGTAGTACATTAATCTACTTGAACTTTAGTATTAATTCTTAAAACAGCTGAGGCAGCTGGGGGACCAAGTATATGTAACAGGAATTTCCTTATCCAAAGAACTTACCTCAAAGAATTTTTTTGGCCAAAGTGGGAGTCTTCATTTTCACATTGCAGATGTTGGAACTGTCAATTTATTTAAAGGTAATGGAACCTGGCAGAAGATGCAGTCCTTTGCTACTTCATCCTTGTATTTGATAGGCAAAAGAGGGTTTTTTATGTCTACCATATGAGATCCTTTAATGTTTGCATTAAACTTCAGTTATGTATTAATTTAAACATTAATCAATATTATTTTTCTTTTAGTTCATCTGATAAAAGTGTGAAGGTTTGGGATGCTGGAACGAGGACCTGTGTCCATACTTTTTTTGACCATCAAGATCAGGTATGGCTGCTATTCCCTGAGTCACCACATTCCCAGGAGAGCTTGTGTAGTTGTGCACGTTTGAGCTTCACCTTGGTGCTGCAGCTCCAGGCTTGCAGTAATGCAACTTTAGCTTGCTATAATGAAATTTTAGAAGTTGTGGTTATTTAGCACTTAATATTGAACTAGTACTTCCGGGTGTATATGCTGATTTCTTCCAAGTAATTAACATTTTTCAGGCCCAAATAATGGCAATCCTGAGTGGCCTAAGTCTCACCAGACTCTATTTGTTACCTTTGTCTCTAGTTTTACTTATTTGTGTGACTAACACAGCATGTGCATGTGTAAGGGTGGAAATACTTATTTAAAAGGATGGAATTACTTAAACAGATGCTTGAAAGCAGCCTGGGAACTTGGGAGTTTTTCCTCCTTCAGTGTCTGTAATACTGTGGGTTTTTAATTTATTGTTCAGTGATAGCTACCTGTGAGGGAAGGAGTTAGGTTTCTACCCATTTACTCTTTGTTCTGTTTATCACCTAACATTTGAACAGTGTTATATTTTAATGGACCACTGAGCAAGAAACAAAGGATATTCTTCCTGGTTTTATTTGAGTATTTTCTTCCATGGTACTACTTTCTTGCTGGTAACCTTCTTTTCAGTTACCTATAGTTATGGGGGTTTTAATATTGAAGTACCAAGTGGGACTTGATTTCCCCTGTTGTTTTAGCTGTTGGGTATGATCTCTTTCAGTCTGTGGCAAACAGACCGGGAATGCTGGGTTTGGGTACTAATCCAAAATAGTGTAAAGACTGCCCAGAACATACTGTTGTCAACACACCCATTCTGCATTTCACATTAATGTGCTGGGTAGCCTTCACCCTTCCTGATGTCATTCTGATGGAGGTGGGTGTCAGGTAAGAGCTTGTGTAACTGTCTTAGATCAGAGGACTGGCCTGAACTTTTCTAAGTAAGTTTTGCTTTGGTAGGTAAACGGTTTTCAGAAAAAGCTCAAAGATAAACCCAGTCATTCTTCAGTCTGTCACGATGTCTCAGTCTGCATGACAAATACTTCCTTTCGTGCACTGTAAAATACTATTTTCAGAAAGGGCAGCAGGATGGGCAAGAGTGAAAATGCTTGGGTTATTTATGCAAACTGGGACAAGCACTTTTCAGCCCGAGCGAATATCTCTGGCCAGTGTCAGTCAGTCAGTGGGGGTGGCTGGAGGAGCTCGTCAGGCTCCTAGAGGGCAGTGTCCTGCTCTGCTTTGGCTGCCTTAGTTGCTGGTGAAGCAGAAGCCAGAACTACACCAGTTCTAATTAGGTGACTTTTCAATAATCTTTCCTCTTCTGCCTGTAATAAATATTACTGCCACAAAGATTCTTTTTCTTTGTCCTCTCTGGATAAACTTGCATATGTCTTATTTACAGGTTTGGGGAGTGAAATACAATGGAAGTGGGTCCAAAATTGTGTCTGTTGGTGATGACCAAGAAATTCATATTTATGACTGTCCAGTTTAAATGTCTTGACTCAGATGCTTCAGCAAATGTCTTGCAGCAGTTTCAAGGGACTGCTACTGTCCTGTGTAATTTTTTTAGTATGATAAAAGCATTCATACTGATCTGCAAAACCAGATCTAATTTTGATTTTGCTTAGCATGAGAGAAAAACCCTACTTTTTTAAAATAAAAGCTACAGCTCCAAGTCCTTGTGTCTAATTCTTGGGGAAAAAGTATTTTTGGAAAGAGATAGTCATGGGTGAAGTAACTGCTCAGTTAATCACCCCTGCCTTTAAACATAAATAGACCAGAGCTGGAAAGCATGGGCTAAGTGTTACAGCAGCTATTTTAGCAGAAGGAAAATGACTGAGGCTGTATTATAGACATGGGAAATGACAGCCCAGCTAGTCCTGATGCTAGACCCGTGAGTGCAAGAGGATCACTTAAGCTGAACACCTGTTTCAACAATTGTGTGGTACATGGATATAGATCATTCATCATGGTTTAATTTCACTAAAGGGGACCACTTGTTTCTAACCCTGACTTAATACAAACACTGCCAGCAAATAGGTAAAATGGAAAAAAGGTTTAATAGGATCGCTGTACTGTGGTAGCACGTACCTTACAAAAGAGCAGCAGTATACCCAGTGCAGGTGCTTTTGGTTTATTCATTTGAGTTAAGGCACAAGTATACAATGCCTAGGAGGAAGTAAAAACCTTTCTAGGGAAGGCTGCAATACAAAGCTTGAGCTTCTGAAAGGTCAAACTTTTATTTGCAAGTATTTGCTTGTATGTAACACATTAGAGGACAGCTTGTAACCTTAGGTCACACACACAGAAGCAGGTGAAGGAATGCTACTGTAAACTCACAAAACACAGGAAGAGGGGGCTATGAGGCAGAGAGAAGGGCATGCACAAAATGCTTCCAAAATACAGAATGAGGCAGGTGTGAGTGGTGCAGCTAACACAAATAATCTAGACTAGATGACAGGAGTCTGAGCTTAGAAGAACTTGTTTAAATAAAGGGGGTTCCAGAATGGCTTGGCAAGTACAAGAGAAGCACAAGAAAAGGTGAAGTACTATTTATTAGAAGTTATTCTGCTATGTTTTATTCTATGAAATTCATCTTCCAGTATGAAAGTATTTACATAAGACACTCCACTTAGCCTCTATCGATATTGCCCAAGTCTTATAGAAATAGCACAGGTGAATAAATTGAGAACCTTCACAGCAAGGAAAATGCATACCAACCCAGTTGGTTCTCAGCTGTATGACATTTGCCTTATATAGAAAGACTACGAGAACACAATATAAATTAGTTACAAAAAGGTGATACTGACAGCGCAGCAACTCAATTTGCTGAACACAAAACCCACAAGCAGTGGCTATTACAGCCATGCAGTTTTCATTGTGAAAATTTACATCTTAGATGACATCTGCTCCACCTTGCTTTAAGATGCCTGACATTGTACTCCTGTTCTTGGACCCTCCTCGTCTTCTTCATATGCTTCTCCTGCACTGTTACGGTAGGTTTGCTCATTCGGATCAAAATCTTCAAGGTCTACCTGATCCATCTCATCTGTAACCATTACATCTTCTCGTGAAGGAAGCAGAGCCTCCAGCAGAGACAGTTTCTCCCTTGGGAGCCAGTAGTGCTCTGGAAACTGGACCTACAATTTTAAATATTTTTTTTAAATTAGTATTTATTCATGTGCAATCGTGAGTATATTGGCTACAGCAAAGCATGCAGCTTACCAAAAACTGTATGATCAGGCTGCCTTTGTCCATTGGAGATTTGTAGACAGGCATCCCTTCGTTGTAGATACACTTTAGGTCACCATGTTTTATCACTTCACCTACGGAGGCAAGAGCTGTAAGTGGGCTGCTGTGACAGGACAGGCATTTCACAGCCACATGAGGCAGGGCTGTACTTGTGTTCTCATGGCACCTCAGGGAGATTGTAACCAATCCACAAGGAAGACCTAAACCCAAGCTGTACACAACTAAGGCCATTTAGACTATTTCTCCTGCTATAAGAGATAGCAGCTTTTCTTGGCACAGGCTTCAGGCTGAACAGAATTTAGTAGAATCAAGATTCTTTCCTCTTTACACTATCCACCAACTGGGGGTGAGGTTTATTAAGAAGTATTTGAGAGCTTTAGGTATAACTCTGCATGTTTTAGGAAGAGTAACAACAACAAAGAACCAACTAAATTGAGTGATTGCCTCATGAACCTGCTGTTGCATTCATCTGGTTAGGAAAAAAAAAACCCAAACAAATAGAACAATCTTCCCCAACAAGTCTAGTCCAGATACAATTAAACAGACAAGCAGTTTACACAGTATTAGTACTCTTAATGACCTACCTGGCCTAGTAGATATGACAAGAACTCTGTTGTCCAGAGTTTCAATTGTCTTTCTGAAACCACATAAGGCCTCTGAGAGTTGAATTCTCATTTTTGTGACTAAGTCATGCCCTCGTCTCTGAAAGACACTGTGATCCTTTTGATCAAGGACAATTATAACATCACCAGGCTCCAAATCAGGCTCCTGGTCACCTTCTCCATGAAATACTATCTTCTGACCATCTTTCATACCTGAAGAAAAGAAACCCATTTATTCTCTGCAGAACTATAGACTAGTATTGACTATTTGGGAACCAGTATAAATACACAGTTCTTACCTTTATCAACATGAACTTCTATGATCTTTTTCTCTCTTACAACCTTACAGCCATTGCAGTTGTCACATCTGTCTTTCGGATTTATTCTTTCACCTTGGCCTTTGCATTCTGGGCACACAGTCTGGATTTGCTGCACCATGCCAGGTCCAATCTGCTGAACTATAACTTGCATCCCTCTTCCTTTACACACGGGACATTTTTCTACTGCCCCTCTCTTTCCGCCATAACCTTTGACAAAAGAGTTAAATTGCATCTTAGTCTAAAAAAATTAGAGTAGTCAGGCTGGAACTCAATGACTTCAAGAGCATACTTGGGGTAACTTGAGGGTAGTTCAGTAATGGAATTTAGCTGCCATCACAAAACATACCCCACAAGCTGGAGGTTTCTACAAATAAAATGTTTATACTGCTTATTGTATTAGCCTCTGCCCCACCCACCAGTAACTCCTGGTTTCCAAGGAACTGTCAGCATACCAAATTCAAGACATAAACATTCCATTAATACTTGGAAAAAAAAAATCTGCTTACTAAATATTTAACAGAGTACTAAGATATAAGACCTTATTAAAATTTACCTCAAAAGAGGACCAGTCTAGGGAGTACTTAATAACTGTAAAATTAGTAGCATAACACAAGCTAGTCTTCCACCCACAGCAATTAAAGAAGTTTTATGGAATAAACATTTACATCCAAGTTCTGGGTGAAAAAAATGTTAATTTAGGTCCCCCAACTGCAACTCAACAGTTTCAGTTGGCAATTAGAACAATCACTTTGTAACACTGTCATTGAGAGACTTGCTTTTTGAGAAGCCTAAGTAAGAATTAAATACCCTGGCAGACTTTCAGGGATCAGGCAAAGAATGAAGACAGAGGAAAAGTAAGAAAGCCTTCAGACTTTTTTCTCAGCCTCAGACAATCCACACAAACAACTCAAAGAGGGTTTTGCAACCACTGCTTGTTTTTTTTACCTTCACACTTTGCACAAATAACATTCTTTTGCAGTGCCAGTTTCCTTGTAATTCCATTATATAGATCTTCAAGAGAGACACCTAACTGGTGCACCACATTTTTGCCTTTAGAAAAACAAAAGGGAAATATTAATACTTGTTCAGCTCTTGTGAAGACAAATGTTCATGCACAGTCTCATTGACGAAATGCAGAGTTCATTCCAAACTTTGAACACAACTCAGCCCCTTTAAAAGCATGTGCAATTCCATCAGCTTCCACTAAGCTCCACTCATTTATTTCTGAACATGAAAGTTGAGCTGTAATTATGCAAAGCATCATTAAAGCCACCTTATCCCTGCTCCTACTCCTAATTTTATAAGCTTAACTGAAACAGCAAGATGCAAGGACACTACCAGCTTCAGATCTGTCAATTTAGAAGTTGCTATTTATGCCTGCCTCTAAATTTCCATGCCACTTCATAGCATAATTTCAGTGATTTTACAGCAAGTTACTACTTGCTCCTTCAACAGGCATTGGACATGGATAAGACAAAAATCATATAATGCTTTTGGCAGCACACTGCACTCAGTTTCATGTCATCTCTCCCAAATATTTTAATAGTATTTAAAATTACTGAAGTTTAAGTTGATGGTGTCCTTTGAAGCAAGTTGCCCAAAAGCATATGAGCAAGTGAGGCACAGATTTGGAAAAAAGGTAACTTAAACAGGTCTAAATCAACTGCTGACTTACTGATGTTTCCCCCTCCCCTACAGACTACCCATTCCCCCTTCAACAAAAAATAAATAGAATTTAGCAGAAAGATGGCTATGGCTCAGCCATGTTATCTACTTTATTAGACTCTTAATGCTAGAGTAACTAGAAAAATCATAGTTTACTTATTCTATTGTTGCAACAAGTAATAGCCACGCTATGTGCACTCAGCAGAACAGCAGTACCATAGCACAGGTGTTTTATGCTTAAGTGCATGGTTAGAGTTTCTAGAACTTGTTTAGAACTGTGTACCTCTTCTCTCTCTATTCATTCGGCCTCCACCACCAAAGAACATGTCAAAGATGTCCATGGGTGAAGAGAAGCTGCCGCCACTCAGGCCTCCTTCTTTAATAGCCTGCTCCCCACCCTGGTCATAGAGGTCCCTTTTCTTTGGGTCCGACAGAACTTCATATGCCTGGGATATAAGTTTAAACTAAAAAGAAAAAAGAAGCTCTGAACAACTATGACCAAGAGGAAAAGTAGCCCTCTCATATACAACTCCATCTACAGATCAAGCCACTATGACACCCTCTTGTAGCATTTGTTTCCAAAAGGAAACTCCCTGGGTAACAGACTATAATAGTACAGTTTTGTCCAGGAAAACCACCCCTTTCCTCCCTCTCCCCCCTCCTCCCATGTTTTAAGTGGGCTTAATTCAGTCACATCCACCTTACAAATATATACCAACTACATTCTGCTGATTGTAGTAGTCACAACAACCATTATAACCTCTAACAAATCAATTTAGAAAGAAATATGGTACTATCCCTGAAATCCTGCAGGTGCCCAACTGCTCATGGCCACAGCAGAGCTAGTCAGCCTAGAGCTACACAGGGACCCTCCACGCCTGCTGAGCTGGTACATCCAGCTATAGCAGAGATTGATGTGACAAGACACTGGTGTTGCTTACTCATCACAAACACAAGGACTTAGATACAAATCAAAACAATTATTTTCTTAAATAGCTCTGAAAAGCTTCCAATAATTTGCTATTACTGGAATGACCACTTCGATTTTAAATTTCATTTACTCATGGCCATGTAAAGTGTTGTAGTGTTGTAAGCAAAAAAAAAGCAGGCCCAAAATAAAAGCAAAAAAGGTTGACTAAAAAAATAAGAGCAGAAAAGGTTGCCTTTGACTAGGATACTGTTTGAGTTCTGTAAATTAGTATTCCAGAGACTAATGTAAGGTACATATGGACCTTCTATTCCTATATTAATGTATTAGTAGACCAGCTTTTAGATAAACAATCCCATCATTCATATTTTTCCTAGTTCTCTAATTGTGGTGCTCATTTATCATCCAAGCCAACCCAGGCAGCTGAGCAGGTCTGTGCTGATAGCACGTAAAATAGTTCTCTTGTAAGCAGTCCACCCATGTACAGCCCAGTGATTTCCCAGGTATAGTTACCTTGGACATCTGCATTAACATTTTTCTCTGAAGAAACCCCATCCTGTTCAGGAGCACAAATCCATCCAGCACAACAGTGCTGGCAGCTGGATCCACTACCAGCTTTCTCAACGTCTGACAGCACAGGGGCCACAGGCACACTAGAAATCCTTCCAGCTTTGCCTGTTTTAACCAGTACCTCTAAGGACGATCTTCTACCCGCATCCAAAAAAAAAGAAATGCTGCATCCCCTTTGCCACAGCTGGGCCGTCAGGCCTGCTGCCAGACTCACGGATCTGAACAGAGACCTGGAAGTAGGGGAGCCTTCGCATAGCAGCACTGCGCTGCAGGAAGGGCAAAGCAGAATCTGAGCTAGGGCCGAGCGCACGCCGGATGTAACCACGGCCTGTCTGTGGGGGACCCGCGGTGCTCCCGCGGGCGGCCCTGCGCCAGCCGCCGGTTCTCTCTGCAGGGCGGCCCATTCCGCAGCCCGGCGGCACCTGCGGCGAGCCCGGCTCAGCCCCGGCCCGCCGGAGGGCCGGATGGGGCCTGCCCCGCGCAGGGGCCCTAGGTGCCGCCTGGAGCGCGGCCGCCTCACGGTGGGCAGCCCACAAGCCTCGGCCCGGCCCCGGCCCCGCGTACCCGCTCGCCCTCGCTGGGGTTCTTGTCGGGGTGGTACTTCAGCGCCAGCTTGCGGTAGGCGCGCTTGATCTCCTCGGAGGAGGCATTGGGCTTCACCTGCAAGATGTCGTAGTACTCCGTCTCCTTCACCATGGTGGTGCCTGTGGGAGGACGCGGCACATTACCCTCGGGTTACCCTCGGCTTATCCCGCCCAGCACCGCGCCGAGAGCCCGCGGGCCGCGCTCACCACTGCGGCCGCTCCGCTGCACAAAACACCGCCACTACCACCGCCCGCTCACCGATCCCAGCGGCCCCGCCTCTTCCGCGGGCTTTATAGGGGCCCCGGCCGAATCTTCTGGAATGACGCCGCGCGTGACGTCACGGGGCTGGAACGGTCTAGAACGGCGCTGCGTGACGTCACCGGCGGCGCGCGCGGGGGGAGGAGCTTCGGGCCGGGCCCGGCTCCGGGGTTCGTGTTTGATTTGGGGCGGTAGGGCCGGGCGGCCTCGCTGCCCTTCATCGCTCTGCCTGTACAGCTGGGGCTGCCCCGGGGCCGTGCCTGGCGCTCCCTGAGTACAGCTCACACAAACTGTACTCGGGCAATGGAGTACCGAGGAGCTGGCATTGGATGGGAGCTGTAAATTATTATCTATGCTAATGTGGTAATGCACGTATTTTCTTTTCTGTTCTTTGTTGCTTTTAGATTTCTATGTAATACTATTTTTCAATAAAAGTTCCAAAATAATAATTTAATTATATGGAAGCTTTAGGCGCCCTTTCCATTACGGTAAAAATGTGACTATGGAGCTAAAAATATATAAAAAACTACCCCATATTTTATGTCTTTGTATTGTAGACAGTCTGTTGAGTCTAATTTAGCAAGCTTCTCCCTGTGTGAGCTTTAGACAAACCTGCAATAGCCCGGCAGGCTGAGGGGTCCCGCCTGAGGCCCAGCATGGCCGGCGCTGTGAAATCCTTTAATTCGCCTCTGGGAGAGGCTGGCGGGCACCCTGCTGCAGCCTGCCCCACGCTGTGTGTTAGGTCTTGTTCTGCTTAGATGGCTTTACTCATGCCTTGTTCCTCAGTATTTTGGGCCTTTTCAATTAATTGGGCTAATGTTGTACCCCCGCTCCATATCTGATATTTGCCTTTTCCTCAAGCCGGCCTGCCTGGAGCAGACTTGGAAGCTGGGCTAGTTTTCATCTCTCTCCAGGAAACCAAAAGTCCTCAAATCATTATTTACTGCTCAGGGGAAAGGAGATAACTGGTACTTGTGTGGATCTGAGCAATAGCCTATTTTCCTAAAAGATGGCAACTTAATACTGAAAAATCTCAAGTGAAAAATACAGAAAAGCTGCATGAACTGAGAAGACATTTTGCTCAAACTTGAATTGAGTAGGAATGTTTACAGACTGCCTTTTTATTCCAGGAAACAGTTCCTTATTCCTGGGAATAGTTTTATGAAAGCAGAACATCTCCTGTGATTATGATAACCCAAAGGTTCCAGTGCTGTGCCCTGCCAACCACAGCCCAGGTAAAGAGTCAGGATGACTGAAGGAGAGGGTTCTGTTGTGTTGTCTAATAGTGGGAAATGGGGAAAAAGAAAAAGGGGGAGAGATCCAAATGAAAATTTGTCATCATTTAGAGCTCTGGTGACACTATAATGAACTTCCTACTGTATTTCAGGTAAATACTATTAGAAGATTGAATTAATACAATCTACTTACATTCAGCATGTAAATTTGCTGAAGGGGGAGCTAATTACAGGAAATGAACAGAAGATGCCAATGAAAGGAACAGTTCAAAACCACAAGAAAGAAATCAGTGTTGGTAACTATTATTTTCTCCAGGCATAATTATCAGCAGCTGAACTTGTAAATCTGTGTTTTGCAATTGTGAATTTATATTGACAAGTACATACAGGGACTCTTCTCTGGAAATATTTATGGTAAGTTACTCCATAAACTTGTAGGCCAAGAACTAAATATCTCCTTTTTAAGGCAAAGGAAAGGTTTATTCTCATAATGGTCTCCACCTTAAAGATAAATTAGCTATAATCTGTTGTTCTGAACATAATATTTCCTTTTAAGAAGAAACAATAAATTGGTTTATAGCTTTGTAGTAGTAGCTGAATGCTTTAGTAGATGAGAAGCTTTCTAAGCACATAATGAATTTTAGAGATCTATTTTTAGTATGTCATAAAAACTGTATATCATTTCTGTGAGTAGAAATCCTCATGTAGGTATGTGTAGATACTGGTAAATATAATAAGAACTCACACTGATGGATGGTTTCTTACTGTTAACATTTGTTACTTGCAATAACAGCCAAAAAACTTGGTTGGTTTGGATCTTTAGTTAAGAGGATTGAGCCTCCTGCATAATTTACTTTTGTTTTATAAGGGAGCCTTATCAGGTTATGTTTACATGCATATGCAGTATTTGTTTTCGCCATCTTTGGTTCCAGTTGGTACAATCAAATCATTATTTTTTCAAAGAATTAGTGGGAAAAGTAGTAAGGGTTGGTGTTTGAGATGATAAAAACGGGAGAGATGCCACTCAGTGGATATTCTTTGCATCATCACGTGCATGTCCTGCGTCACTGTTGTCCGAGTGATGCAGTCATTCTCATACCCGAGGGGAATGCAGTCCTATAGCTGTCTGAAGCAAGACACTTCCCATTTATCAACATTTTATTTATGTATTTATGGAACAGAGTTAGAATCCTCAGCAGATGGTTTTGTCATGATCAGTAGTAAATGTGAGACAGCCTTTACACATGCAGACATGTTTCTCAGCAATTACAGTCGTGGTTCCTTAACTCAACCAGCCTGGTGATCAAGGGTGTATATGCCTAACTCTGTTTCTTGTGGTGCACACCTTGCCTCCTAAAGTTTGTGGTTGTTGCTAATCAGCAGCTGCTTACCCATTTTTCAGATGAACAGCTAATTTCTTTCGCAGTTCTTTCCCTTTCTTCCCTCCTGCCACATGTAACATGAATCACCTTGTTGCCTTTTTTTTGGCCAGTATCAAATTTGTGTGTGGGTGTCAACAGGAAAACAAGCAGAGAATTTCTGTTCTCTGCAGGGAGGCAGGAAGGGTCTGGGAATGGGAGTAATTAGATCTGGAGCCTGTTTCATTTAGCCACCAGAGGACTCTGGTTCTGAAACAGGTTAGCACAAAACAGGAGTTAAAACTGCACCTGCTGACCTTGGGACCGTGCAGCATCTTTATATCCTACAAGAATTATGCATTTATCTTTTAATCCCATTATATAAAGCACTGCTGGAATCTGCTTGTTTGCATTTCTTTTATCTGGCTGTATTGCTATTTATCATTCTTGTTGAAAGAAGGATCCTGGAGACAGTTAAGGGAGCAATCTGCTGAACTGCAGCTTCTTGCAGCACCCTTGATTTTTGTAAAGTATCAAAAAAAACCTGTTTATTACAAACACTGTGGGAAAAAAAGAGTCAGGAATCTAAGGGACTGCGTCTGTTTTCAGCCACACTAAATTTGCTTAAACAGCTTCAGTATTTCCTCTATAAGGTGAAATTAGAATCACAGCAGACTTTCCTTTGTGCTGAGCTGGATTCTTTCAAGCATCCAGGTCTCAAAAGTTAGCACAATTTCTACAAATTTCTTAGGAAAATATTCTTTAAATAATATTTTTAAGCTATGATTTTTAGCCTTATTAAAAATGTATGTTAAACAATAAAGTGTGACATGTTCATTTAATGAACCTTTAATGGCCCTGGGCCCATAATTATTATACAAGAAAGATATTTTCTACAGAAACAAACTGTTAGAAGAATCTTTTTGCTATAGATGAAAAGTAAAAGATCTGTATCTCCAGGTAAAATGTAAATGATAGCCTTTGTTTTGAGCTATTTTAGGGTAGTGTGTAGTGAGTAACTAGCAGTCACAGGTTTGTCTAATCTGAATTCCTGCATTAGAAGTAAATTAGTATAAAAAGCATATGTGAGTTTAAAAAGTTGTTGCTTGCCTGGAGCTTTCCAGTCTGTAATCTGCCCTCAGCACCATCTCCTTGGCCCAAGGTAGCATAAATTGGTTGATCCTTAAGGTGTGTGTTGAGACTCACTTGTTTAGTAAGATTTAATTTAAGGAGGCTTTGCCACTGTAATCTTTGAAGACATGTTTGGAATTAGAATTTTTCATAAACCCTGAAAACTACTCTCACTTAGTAGATCTGTGCAGTTTATAATTATTTTTTAACTTTAGCTAAAATGTTTTAGACACTGAGTGAAATTTTAATTTTATGAGAAAGTAGGAAAAAGAGCTGTAGATAATCACAGTAAATGTAGTTAACAGACCATAGCAGGCAGAGAGCTGCAATTAGTAGCAAGTTGAAAAGATTACAGGCTCCAAGAAAACTGATATGAAATAACAAAAATATAATAGAAGTGCAATTTATGTAAATAAATGTAACAAAGGCTTTGAAACAGGCTTTGAATAAAGGTTATGACATGTTCTGCTGGTAGTGGTTGTGAGGTAAGGCTTTTTTTGATTTGGTTTGGATTCAGTGCTGGAAGATGGGAGGAACAGTAGGACTACCAGTTTAATGTCTGCACCAAAAAGTATTGTTTGACACTATTTGTTACCAGTGATATAACTAAAAAAAGGGGCCCTGTCATACAGTTGCTTAAACTGACTGGGATGACTAGCAAGGAGCATCCAGAATTAGTCCACACCTCTGTTAATTTTAAGTAAATACAAGTTGTATGGTAAAACCTTCACTTTCTTACAAGTAAATAGATGGGGGAGTACAGAGCCCTGGGTAGTTTCACGTTTTCATAGTCTTACTGTGAATTACAGCTGAAACATCATGTCCCAGGCGTGCTCCACCCACACCAAGGCTGGTCTGCCTTGCGGTGCTGTTGGTCACTGACCTAGTAACAATGTGCTTTTGGTTTGGCCTCTCTGATATTTCTGTTTGGGATCTTGTGACTGCAAATTGTATTGACAGTGTCTTCAACTCTGAGGTACCAGTTGCAAATTTCTGAAATATACCAGTCCTAATTGCAGAGCAAAGGATGTGAACAGTATGTGGGCTTTATTTGGCTTTTATATGCTTTTATTGCTTAGTGAGCCTGTCAACACCTAGAAATCTTAGCCCCTGCAAAAAGCAGCCTATCCCACCACAAATATTCTGTCTGGGTCTAGTGCAGTCTTGTGCAACTTGCATGCAGGTAGATTTAGGCATAAAAGAAAAGGATTGTAGCATCTTGTAAGGTGCAACATGTAAAAACCATTTCAAGATGAAGGTTTTTTCTGCTGAACTCCATGTTTATTATTGAAACTTGAAGACAACCTAGAAAGGTACCAGAACTGCAAAGGCAGGTTCTGTGTAGAACTATAAAGGCAAATTCTGTGTCCAACTGTTGCAGCTTGACATTCATGAGCCTGTTGTTCAAGTGACAAGACCGTAGCTGACAGTTGCAGGAAACACAGTTTATCACAGTGATGTGAGTTCTTCGTTACAGTCACACAATAGAGAGTCCAAAGCAACTCTTCTCCACCAGTTCCCACTGATAAATTCCCCTTACTTCACAGCCTGGCTTCCCTTTTGGCAGTAACAAGCTGCCCTTGTTACTGGAGGAGTGATCTGCCACTGGAGAATGCTTGATTGTGTCAAAATGATTTGCTAACCATCAGCAAGTTTAAGGAAAATTATAGAAGAAACAAAACAAATCCTTCATAAACACAGTGTATACAGAAGACACATAAATTTGAGGTTATCTGTTTATTCACTGAAAGTACAAGACTTAGAGAGTGAGCAGCCATTTCCTTCCAGGAGACCAGCCAGTTAGCCAGCCACTAAACACCCAAGATGCAACTCCTTCATATAGCATCTAAAACACTTTAGATGACCTGAAGAACAAAAAGGAGAGTTTTCTTGCAGCAGAGTTTTCTTTATTATGTTACTGGAAAGTTGGTTGCAAGGAAGAGACCTTGTGGCTTTCTGCAGAGAATTGGAACAAAGCGTTTGGAGAATTATCCCAAAATGAAAGAGCTAAATCAATCCTGACAAATAAGAGTTTTGCTGCATATGATGACACATTTTTACCATTGAAATATCCCCATTTTGTGTTCAGATATTTTCAAATCAAGTTTCTGGTGTTGAGAATAGATCCCTTAGCATCTCACTTCAGAGTTTTCTTTCATTTCAAATTGCATTGTCTACAATTATATGTTTGGATATGGTGCAAGGCACTCTGGAATAAAATCCACACTTTCTACAAAGTTAGTATTTGTTATCTTAGATATTCCTAGTCACTATGGCAGTCTTTGTACCATTAAGTAAAACAGATTATGTTCTCTGGCTTTGAAGGCCATGGCACAGCATGGCTTGCATCTCTCTTCCTCCTTCAGACAGGGTAGTCATTAATATAATCTCCTGTGACGGCCTCTGCCCTGTGTTGTCCCAGGCAAGTGCCAGTTCATACAGAACCATGCCAGGGAAGGTGCTTACAGTGGGTGGCTTGAGCCATTCTCTGGATTTTGTTTAGTTTACCAGTATAGAAGTAGCCTAAATAGCTGAACTGGACTCTCTTACATCCTGGGAAGTAATTTGCTCAGTCATGTGTAGAAACTTCCACATTATACCATAGGCCTGCCCTGGTGAGGTGCAGGCAGTGCTGCTGTAGCTGTGGTGCTGGAGGAGGTGCTTTGCTATTGCAGTGCTGGGTTTCATAGGTAGAGTTGACTTTAAGGCATTTCCTAATGTAATTAATCTGTGTTTGCTTTAAGAAAATAGCTTCATTGAATGTTCTTTTTCAGAACTAGACTTAGTAAAATTAGAATTGCTTCAACTTGCGTGAATGAATTTGTGGAAATCTTGGCAAAAGAAAAGATTTGCATCTTAAAGCATTGTGAACTCATTAAAATTCTTCTCATGGATAATTAAAGAAAAGTGAATTAAAAAGAAAGTTTAACAGTAAGCAGCTCACAGGCACTGCGACATTTCAAGCATGTTAAAATGAGAAAGAAATAGCTTTTGTAGCAGTAGTCTCCTCCTCTTGTATTACGTGTTGTTTTTTCTAACAAATAACCAGTTACTGTTGGTTTCTTTGGTTCTCCAAGTAGCTCATTTATGCCTGATCTGCACTGTTCTTCAGCATATTTGTGACCAGCTTTGCAGGGTTTGTCAGCATGCCTAACAGTGGAGAGACTCTCACGAAACAATTGCAGACTGAAAATGCAAGGAAGGTTTCAGGAAGCTGTGAAAATGGGTAAAGTAGCTTGAACATTTATTTTAACAAACTCATATACCAATTTTTCCCGGCTTAAGTTTCTCTTGTATACTGTGCAGATCCACAAGAATTTTTCCTGGTGTCTCTACTATCTAATGAAGAATAAGGTGTATCTTTTGAGGCTAGAATAAGAGAAAATTGTTAACAAAGATTATAAATAGGTTTATTCTCCTATGCTAAATCCTACTTTGCCTTTAAACTTTATAGCATCATGGAGTAGGGAATGTGTTGCTTGTATCTTATTGGCATACAGGATACACCTGTATAATGTTTATTTTATAGCACAGAGGGCATTTAGCCTCTTCTCTTCTGGATTTGGGGGAGTAATCTTCAGGTAATAATTGATCTTTGTGACAGACCATCTTCTTCCTGTCAAAGGCAACAGAACTTAACCAGGTAACCTACCTTTTAGAGGTGGGAGTGGGGAAGTGAATTTTAGAAGAGTGTATTTTGATGTTTATGTTACCTTTTACCTGTGAAATAATCCTGCTGGGTGGTGTCTCCTTTCTGTCCTAGGCAACACAAAAAGAGCATGTTGTTTCTTCTACCTGTTGATCTATCACTGGAATGGTATCTTCTAAGAGAGAAATCTCCCCATCTGTGGAGTTTTTGGAAGTTATTAAGATTAGAACAAAACATTTCTCATGGGAAATACTTTAGCTTCTGATTGTTAGATGTTTGTCAGTATTGCTAAGTACTAATATCCATTTCCAGAGACTGAATTAGTCTTCTGTTAAGTTAAATCTAACTTCACATTTGTTTAGGGAATAACTTGCATGCTACGTCTCTTGGAAGATTTGTTTGATCCATTCAGGTAAAGGATTGGTTGGGATAATTTCTGCCATAATGGTTTCTTCTGTTCTGGGCTTTGTAATCCTGGATAAGAATCATGAGGAGCAATCCAAAGACTTAAGGTTTTCAGAACAGGAACAAGTTTAAGAAATCTTTGAAAACTTTTGAATGTATTGTTGTTGCTTCTGGAATCCCAATGTAATTAGAAGTAGAATTGTAATTTTTTGGTTTAACCTGTCCAAAGATCATAAACCACTATTTGACTTGTGATCCTTATAGGTATATGTACACTCTGACTCATGAAAGTTAGGATTTTGCTAAGTTAGTAATAATGCCTCTGTTTTAGTCCATGCATGTTTCTATTTGTGACATACTTAATAAAAAAAAAAATCGGAGTTTTCTTTGTTAAAGAAAAAAGCTGAAGGAGAATTTAAAAGTACAGTGGTGTGCATCCACTGCAAACAGGAAGTTTAACCTTCCTGTGTTAGAAATATGTTTAGCATTTACGTTTTTTCTGAATTTCTGATGAAAGAATATCAGACCATAGAACTCAAAATACTTTTGATGTATTCAGAGTCTTTGGCGTAGACTTCTGTGGTTTTTTTGTTTGTTTTTGAAGATGCCAGTGCATGTTGCCATGTTAAGTGCTGTTGTTTACCTGGTGTGGTTTGAAATTAGATAGCAAACTTCTGTCCCTTTTTTAGTATGCTGGAAGTAGGATTCCGAGTAGAAAGGACTAGACTAGAAAGAAAAGAAAAATGTATCAAATGGAAATAGGAAAGAAAGATCTTTTATAAGGCTGAAATTGAATCAGTGTGACCTAAAAAATAAGGCAGAGATGAAATAATGAGTTCTGTGTGACCTAACTTTGCTACATTCACTGCAAATAGCCATACAGAGACAGATACTGGGAGATTTCTGCTTCAGGTCTGGCTTTTTGCTGCGCAGGGGAGGACAGCCAGAAAATCTGTACCAAGGTCAGGGCAGGGTTGTAGTATGCTCCCAACTGCTGAATAGAGCCTTTCTAGGGGGCGAATAAAAAAGGCTCGTTACATTGTTTATTTCTTCCCATTCAGCCGTGAAGTTTTCAGCTATCCCTAAAACTGCTCTGCTCACCAAAATAAATGACCTGATTTTTGAGGATATTTATTCTTAACAAGAATAAAATGCTTCAGTTCTGTTTTTTGCAAATAAATAGGTTTTACTAGGAGTTGTGTGCCAGCTGTGTTATATGGTAAAACAGATCTCAGCTGTTAACTTTATCACTAGTATTTTGTTCTTTATTCAGCATTTGTTTGGCTTTTAAATATATCTTTGTGAGAGAAGAAGTTGTGTGAGTAATTTGACTGGTTTCTTGTGCACGGTGAAAATCAAAGCAGTTGTTGAATCATCTGAGCCTTTTTGCAATAGGAACATATCTGGGCTGATCTATGGCCTTGTTTTTAAGTCTCATGAGGGTATGGAAACCAATTAACAGCTAAATCTAACCTGTTCTTCAAGGGCAAAGTGGAACTTTTAAATAGAACTAATAAGGAATGTATTATAATATTGCCCTCATTTGAATAGGGGAGTAATTAGTAAATAAAATGACCAGTCATAATAGACAGCAGTGTCCTGTAAAGGGTCATGGGGACTTCCTGTGACTCTCTACTCTTTATAGGAAAAATGCTACATTACAGAAAATGAGGGTTTAAAGAACTAATGTGGTGTGTCCTTACTGTGGGGTTTTTTTCCCTTATGTCACAAAAAATGAGAAAACGTCTTCAGAACATCTTGGGTAACAGTTGGCAGCACCTCAGAGTCTGGAGATACAGTATTTTCTTGGCTGTTTCTGTTCCAGTCTCTTTAGCTGCTGATCTCTCTAAGCTGTGGTGCTATGTTGATTCAAGTTAGAGTGACTTTATTGTCTTTGTCTAGAACTCTGAGTCAGATCTGTGATTCTGAATTCACTGTCTTGTGCTCATTTCTACAATCTGTCCCTAGAGTTCTGTTTTAAAATACTGGATTTGGTATTTTGGTCTCTTCTAGGATACATGGGGATTTGGGATAGGATTTCTCATGAATGGGATCCAGATAAAGATATTTAGTTTCTGAAGTCTCTAGGCAAAATACCAGAATCATTACAGTTTTCAGAGGTTACCCATAGGTAACTTAAGCCATTGCTTTTTGCTGCCAGAAGAGTTGGCAGATGAATACTTAATGATTCCATCTTGAATTCAGATGCTCCAGTGAGCTGTTGAAAATGTCTAACACCCAATGAAAAGTTTTTAAGAATGTGCAGATGTAGACCCAAAACACTCCCCAAAGTAACTCTAATGCAGAATAAGGCTGGTGGAATGTATATAGCTGGGGTGGCCTGGAGAACATGCAGCAAAAGCTTGGAGGGGAGAATTCCTCAGTGTTGGAACAGAGATCAATATTTAGGACACTTGTCACCAAGACTGAAAAGCACAAGATGGACACTTGATTGGAAGAAGGATGTTTTATCATCCACTTTGAAACTGATTCCTTAAATAATCAAGCCACCAAGCTGCGGGAGTTTAGAGATGGAATTCACTAAGTTGTCCTCAAGAGAAGCAAGCAGTGAAAGATAAAATCAAAATTTATGATGAAGTTCTGTCTTGGAAAAAGGCTTATTTTCCACTTCAGCCTATTTTTTTGTGTTTATTAAATAGGATTCATATTTAATAGTTAGGAAAACCAGTTCAACAAAGAAGTGTTTGAGGAAAAAAATACTTACGCAAATGGGGATCTGCACACGTTGGTCCCAAAGATAAACACCTGTGTCTTACAAAATATTTCTTTGGGTAACGCAAGAGAGAAAGGAGTTTAATTAAAAGGTGGGGACTTTGTTGTAAGAAGTGTGAAGTAACATGCCCACTGGCACATGAATGTAGTCTCTGGTGGTGGATGAGCTTGTAGGTGATATGCTCGGAGAAGCAGCAAGGCAGAGCAAGGAGCTGCACTGCTTTGGATCATCACAGTGAGGGCAGAACAGCACTGCACCTTCCTGAGAGCCACCGAGTCTGGAAGCAGTGCTGTCAGAGCATCCCCAGGAGAAGCTGAACAGGATTGCTTTTTGGAAAAAATCATGTAAGGGACAGAGAAGTTGTATGCACTCCGCAGACACTGTAACTGAGCATTCCCTCCCTATTGGCTGTGTTCTCTGTTGCAGACAGTCTGCAGGATAATTTATTTTGAAAGGACAAAAGCAGAAAAATCGTGCAAATTTTATAATAAAAGCTTTGGAAGTTAAGTGGACCTGAACTGCAGTAACATGGTTGACCACAGCCAGAGCTTTGCACCTTGCACATACTGTTCTTCTAAACGTAGGCAACACATCACAACCTCAGCTTATCCAATAATGAATGCAGCATCTTCAACAGTGACTATGTCTCATCCATTAAACCAGAATAAAAATAATTAATTAGTAAACATATATTGCTGTATGGTGATCTCACATGTGGTACAACAGTACCCAGGAGCACGGTGGGAGCAGAGAAACTGTGTTATGAAGAAGCCTCTGCAACAGGAATACCAAGAAAGGGAGGAGGAGATGGTATCTTCATTGTGAATCTGACAGTACAGGTCTGGAAGCTCAGAATATGGCTCCAAGTGAATGTGTGGTCTGAACTACCCACTGGTTTCATGGCAAAAAAATGTTTGAGTCTTCTTTGTGAGCAGTTGTGAATGTGATTTCCAAACGTAAAAGTACATTGGCTTGCTATATGTGTGTAGAGGGTTATGAGTAAATATTCTGATGTCTAAAGGAATACTTTGTCCTGAATAATGCATTAACAATTTATGTATGTAATTATTTGTTAAATGGCTTATTTCTGCAACTTCATAGAAAGCTTCTCTCTCTCTAGAAAGGTTGATATTTTAAATTTTTGATAATCCCTGTAGAGAGCTGACTGATAAAAACAACATTGACAAGATTACAGGAGTTGAACAACAGGAACAGGATAAGGAATAGGAATACCAAAAGAATTACATGTCTTTTTATTTGCTACCATACGTAATCTGTTTAATGAATAGGTTCCCCTTAAATTTCATAATAATATGATGGCTGTATAACAGTGTTCATATTCTCTTGGTGCAGTTTATGATAATAGAAATCACTCTGCAGAAACAAGGCCAAAATGTATCCTAGAACGTAAATTTCATAATTTTTAAATTTGAGAGAAAAGCTACAACTAATTATACAGGACACTCAGTGCATTCTGTAAGGCTTATTCAAGTGTGAATTTCTGTAAAGTGTTTTTTCCAAAGAAGAAAATGGTTTATTATCATATTAAAGACTGACTTTGTAGATTCTCTTCGATTTTATTGTTTGTATTTTCACCAGATTTTGCTATGAGGAAACAATTTAGAGGACAGCAAATATCTGACTGTATCTGGCCTAGAGTGTTATGTGTAAGCAGAAATTCTAATTTCCAGAACAGGAAACAGAGCCTGTGGAAGGGAAAGGTTAATTGCAAAGTCCCTTAAAACAACAACAAAAAATTAGGGAAATGAGTATCACGGCAAGTAGTGCCATTAATCGCTAAGCATCATTATGGTAAGAGAACAAACAGTTTTTCTAATGTGCAATTAGCAAAAGAGCACTCATTTTGTAATTATAAAAGTGGAGAGATTTAGCTGTGGCATTTAGTTTCTGTAGTTACAATAAGAAGTGATACTGTATTCAGTGGTTGCTATCAAATACACTCAGGTAAAACCAGTAATTGCTATGACAGCAAATCCAGATTGGATGCTTCTCCTCTGGTGACTCACACCCAGCAGGAAGGGCTGTCAGTTCCATCAGACATTGCTTTACCTCACACACACATTGCTTCCTGGGTTGCAGAGATAAATGTCACTGGAGCTGTTACAGTCATGGAAACACGGAGGGAAAGGAAGCTCTCCCTTTGTTAATCCCTTTGTTAATAGAGAATGTTCATATTCTTGCTTTTCAGGTTGGTCTGGTGTGTGAGAATAGCTTCAGTATGGAATAGCATCCAAGGGGCACAGGGGAGTGGTGGGAGCTGCGGGTGGGTGGGCAGTGTTGGGCTTGGCCCCAGACCTCTGGATAAGCCAGCCAGCCTGAGCTGTGCTTTCATCTCAGGTGAGAGCAGCATGTTCAATTCAGGCAGCAGATGAAGTCATGTTTGCTAGAGTGGTACCTTGAAATTAAAGCCCAGATTACATCAGGAAATACTGTCGCTCAAAAATCACCCAAGCTAATGGAGTTATACAGAAATATGCTTTGGTTAGTTCTAGCTGGTCAACCTTTTGGAGCTTTTTCTCAGATTGTCCTAATTGACTTGTTCAAGTGACCTCTGCTGTTAAATTCTCACTCTGTGTGATTTGTAGAGGTTTTTGCTTATTATCTTTGGAATAAGACTAGCAGAAATCGGATGCAGAAAGTCCACCTTTAAACTGGTAGTTGGATTTTGGAAGATGCTGCCCCTGCACTAGTAACACTGAATAATTTATGCAGAACCTCAGTCTTTATAAAAAATTTAAGAGCCAAAGTCCAGATCTCCAACACATTTTGGTTTTGCTGGGGCATCTTGGCACCATGCCGTGGTTCTGCAGTGCCTTTTCTCCTTGCTGCAATTTATGCTCAATAAGCTCTTGATCAGGCAGTCCCACCAAATTCTGCTCAGTTCAGTCTTGAACAATTCCAGATGCTATAACCATTCTTGGATATTTACTTAATAAAAGGTTAAAGTCGAGTCATCGAAGCCATATTCTTTCACTCAGAAGCGATGGTTCTGAATAGGCACAGAAATTGTTGTTGGAAGAGAAAGTTTTTTAATTGTACTTTTCAGGGCAAAAAAACCTCACTCTCAAATGAGCTGCCTGATTCATGGGGACAGGTAAGAACTATGTTGCATGGAGTGTTACCAACTGTAACACTTACAAAGATACTGAATGTGTAGGGATCTTTGTGGAATTTTTGCACATTGAAGCATTATCAGAGGAAGTCTGTAAGTTTAAATGTTGGTTGGCTGTTTTTCTATAAAGAGAACATAATGTGAACTGAACCAGTATTCTGTAACAGATAAGAATAAAGCAAGCTAAAGAGATAATAATCTGGGAAAAGTCATTAATGATGTTTATTAAAGTTTTGAGTATCATCAGATGAGGCTCTTCTGATACATTACTAATCAGAACTGTTTTATTCAGAAGGCTTTTCTGCTCTTCGTTTTCATCAAAAAAGTTTCTGTTATCTTTGGACCAAGACTTCGGGTTATTTATTTTGTAAAATAATAAAAAGTTTTATTATTCACAAGATATTTAAAGGAAAAAGTTCCACTGGATTGTTAAACATCAAATATAGTTTTTCTTTAAAATAGGAAAAGAATCAAGAATCATATCAAGTGTCTTGAGATGGCAGACAAACATATGTTCTTAAGTAATTTCAAATGGGGATTTTTGGTTTTATTCTCAAATAGGTCTTCCTGGTCTTTCATTCTGTTTTTGCAATCCCACTTCCTTAAGTCATCATTTCTTCGACATATCAAACACAGGCTTACCTTCCAAAATGTGGGATAATCCCCTTCCTTATTTAAATCACTCAGTTTCTCATCAGCATCTGCCTTCACCAAGCCAGTGACTATTTTCAGATACTCATTTTGCTTATCAGACAAGCCCTTTCATGTTTTATGCCATTATGCCATTAACAAGAGAAGAAATATCCTCACAGGCAAGATTAGTGATGGCTCCCTGTTTTCCTTCAGCTGCTTTTGTGACCTGTGCCCTGCTCTGAGGGGACCTGTGGGGAAGAGTGAGGCAGGAAAAGAACTGAAACAACTGTGGTTGTCACTTCTGAGAGTTGAAGAGTTACACGGTCTGCTGCATTATCATAAAGGAGATACAGCTTGGTCAAGACTTTTGTGACTAACAATAATAAATTCTAGGAGTGTCCCACATATATAGGTATTTTACAAGTGTGGTTGTTAATATGAAATGGGAACTAGTGCCTGATGTAGTGTTTGGTCCTGCTGTTTGCTCCCCGTCACCGCTGTGTAAAAACTGCTTTTGAGGTTGTTATTTATTTGAAAGCTGCAAAGTGCATTGTTTCAACTTTCTACATTTTGAGTTAATTTATTACACTGTGGAGGGCAAGGACTTCCTGAGCTTCACTCAGGACTCTTCTATTTATGTATGGAGAAATAATGAAGGAAATTCTAGCTTCCTCTTAGCCTCTGAAGACTTCCCACCATTTGTTCTATGAAATGAAATTAGCTAAATTAAAAAATCTTTATGCTGCTATTCTTGCATAATCTGTAGTGCATTGCTATATTCAGTAATTTCTGAATAAATAAATGCTTATAAAATAAATGCTTATTGTTTAGATATTTTGCACATGGAATTCTTATCAGTCTGTCAACTTAAAGACTTCTTGGGTTGGAGTTTGTATTTGTACTTTAAACTTGGTCTGTTTACTTTTAGGAAAAGTTAATTTCATTCATGTCTTAATGATAATTTGTTGTGTTGGTGAATTTATTGAAATTATTATTATTATTATTATTATTATAATCTATTATTATTATCTCCTTCTGGCTTAAAAAAAAAAGCCCTGACTTCAGAGCTTCAACAGGTATCAACAATGACAATTTACAAGGTGTTGTTGTAGTAGCAGTGTCAGTATGATCAGGGTTAAGATTGATAACTCGTTCTTCATACTTGCATGGTTCATGGCCTCTTCGTGGAAGTTCAGAGTTAGTGTCTTCATCTGGTATATTCCATGATATTTTAACCAAAAGCATGAAATGAAGAATGTCATTCTTAGGCTGAGGCATTTCCATTTCACTAGGTCATAGTGGAGTTGCAAGAGTCAAAATATATTTGATAGCTCTGAACTTTCTAATTCCACCTGCTTGTATTTCAAAGTGCTTGCAAGCTGTGTTTTTGTTTACCTTTTGATATCTATTTTGCATATTTGTACGTTGATTGTAGTAGATCCTGCTAGTGCTCCTGGATAACATCTTAGTAGTTCTATTTGCTTTCAGAGCCTTTACAGATGCAGAGACTGTCTGCAGGGATCTGCTGCCTCGTTTGGAGGAGCCCCAGGGTGAAGGCATAGAGCCATCAGGTAAGCATGATCCTTGGAAGATCTTCGATGACCCTTGGAAATTTGACCTCTTCTTAGATTTTTTTTTAAATGTAATTTTTGTGTCTATTCTAGCAGGTTTTGACTGACAATTTCTTAAGGCTCAGTTAATGAAAGACAAAATTAAAACTGAAGTGAGTCAGGGCAGCTGAAAATTTTTCAGGAGTTGCCTGCAAATTTGCATATGTTTCTGCCAGTCTTTGTCTGTATTTGAAATGATGACTAGATAAAAATTAAAAATAGCTTGATCCTATTGAGAATCATGCAAATTGTTGTGTTACCTTTGGCATCACAGCCTACTCACCAGCTGTCACCTGGGGAGGATTTGGTGTGCAGTGTAATGACTGGAGGCTTAAAAAAATATATGTGCTTTGGTCAATTCTGTGTTGCAGAATCAGAGCATGTGCTCACTGGTGTTATTTAATCCAACTGCAGTGCTGAATGGCTTGCCTGAATGTGCTACCATGTGGCTTAAAGGAGGTTTGCTAGCAGAACTTTCTGAGGTTCTTTGGAAGGTTTGCAGCCCTAAGAGAGTTCCCTATTGCCTTGGAGAGGCTGCTGCTGGTATCTAAATGTGCTCATTAAAACAAAATATTGTTCTAGGAGAAAACTGAAGCAGTGAGCATGTAGCTATCTGATCTATGTAGGAATCTTGCATGCAGACTTTTTACATGTGTATAAATATTTATCTGTATGGATATATAGTTACTTTTCAATTGGCAGGTCTTTGATATACAGTAGGGTTCTTTCCAAGAAGTGAACTGCTAGGTGTATGCTTTCAGTGAGCAGGAAATAAATGTAGATGAATAAAGGCAAACTCCTGCTTTCAAATTTACAGAGTGTCTTACTGCACTGTTTGAGCTACACAATCTCTATGTAGATTGTCAGCGAGACTGATTCTGCAGAGTGCTTGTGTGCTTGTGAAGGCTCTGACCTATTTTCCTAAGAATTTATCTGGGACAGTGGTTAATGCTGTCAGCTCCCTACCTGCTTCTCTTCCAGAGGTTGCTGCAGTTTAGAGAAGTAAGCTGGGCTGTAAAGCAGTGCTCCAGCAGGAATGCACATGTCATTCAGCCACTCCTGCAGGGGTGACCATAGCCTGTGCCACGAAGGTGAGGTGAACAGCTAAGGATAGAAGCCATTCCAGCTGTTCCATCGTAATTATCCTGCAAACACAGGCCACACCTTATCCATTTTAATTAAGCAGTTCCTTTATTGGTATTTAGGTATGTTTTTAGCTGATGAATCAGGAGCTTACAATTTGTTAGACTTTGTCTTCTATTTGACTTTGGGATCTGTGGCACTACTTGTTATCCATTTAAATGGGAAGCAGTGTTTAACTTGGAAACATAACACTGCTATGGAGACTTTGAGTGGTGAAGTGAGGGCTGAATTTCAAAAACTCCTCCCAAAAGATCTTTCATGAGAAGGAAGTTCGGTGACTGGTTGCAGGAGGTCTACATTGTATGTAAAGAGAAAAGGAGGAGATTCTGATATCTTCTAGTTGTTCAGAACTGACTTCCTTGCTTTATAATTGATACATTCTGCAATCTCAGGAGTAAATTTATCTAATGAGGACCACAGGTTGTTCTGGAATTTTTCCCCCATTGTTTTCTACCAATGTATAGAAGCTCATTCCTGTGGAACCAGGCCAGATTTGGGGTTTTCTAATGCATATGTAAATCCAGAGTACCTTTACTGTTGGCAGCAGGCATTATATTGACTTAAAACCAGTGTGAAGTTAGAAGAGAATTCATCCATGCTGGTTTTATACTGATGGAATCAACAAAATAATTTATGTCAGAAAAGAGCACTGGAGGGCAACTGGGACATCTTTCTGCTCGTAGGAATCCTTGTGGCTTTGTTCAGCTGAGTTTTGAAAACCTCCAGGGAAATTGTACAGCTTCTCAGTACCTCTTCATAGGCTGAGTCACCTATATTGTGAAATTCTTGATCCAGCAAGAATTTTCCTTGCTGCAGCTTGAGTCAGTTGCCTCTTGTCCTTCTGCTGTGTGCCTCTGAGAAGAATCTGTTTTCATCATAGTACCTGCTTCAGTCTTTGACAAACTGCAGATAGATTCATTTTTTATCTTCTCCAGACTGGAGAAACACAGTTCCTGCAGGGATTCTTGTACGTGGTCTGCTCCAGACCCCTGACTGGCTGGGAGTCCCATTTTTGGGCTTGTGCCAGTTTGCTTGTCAGGATCTCTCTCTTGCACACTGTTTCAGGGACAACCTCAGGGACAGTGAGTAGGGGGAAATAATCCCTTTCCTTGGTCTGCTGGCTTAATCTTGCCAGTGCAGCCAGGAGTGTAGTTAGCCTTCATCTCCATTGGGCCACACAACTGACTGGCAGCCAGCCTGTCCAGCAGAACCATGGGGGTTCTGCTGAGCCAGCTGCCATCCAGCCCATGCTGTGCTATGGGGCTGTCCTCCCCAGAGTGCAAGACTTGGCTTCACCCTTTTTGAGCTTTCAGGTTGCGTCAGCCCATTCTTCCAGTGTGCTGAGGTCCATCCAGATGGCCTCCCTGCCTTTTGTCCTGTTGATCACTTCCTCAGGTTTGCTCACTGAAGCTGGTGAGGGTGCATTCTATTGTCCAGGACAACAGTGCCATCATTGTTCAGTGTCATTCTCACAAGTAACCCCTGAAGAATGTCACTTGGAATTGACTGCTACCAAGACTTAGAATTGTTGACCACTGTTCTTAAAGACTACATGTCCAGTCAATATTTTATCTACCTGTTCATCCAATTACAGCTGGTTCAAACCTTCCAAGGATGCTGGGCTATGTAGAAGTTGTCAAAGACCTTGTTAAAGATAGAGTAAGCAATGTGCTGCTACTCTCACTTTGTCAGAGCTAGTCAACTCATCTTAGAAGGCATGTGTGTTATATTTACAGGGCCAAGTCAAGGGTGGCCATTCCGGCTGGTTTCAGTCACCATTTTATAGCTCAAAATTATTTCTAGGAAGAGTTTTTTCTATAGCATTTCCATGGACTGAGGTGAGGCTGATTGGCCCTTGGTTTTCTGCATCCTCTTTCTTCTGCTCTTTGAAGATAGGTGTGGCCTTTACTTTTTTTCTCGTGATGGGGACCTTACCAGATCGCTGTGCTTTCTTGAAGATGACAGAGAGAAGCCTTGGGATGGCTTTGACCTGGTTTCTCAGTGTCCACTCTGAAGGACCCCATCTGGTCCCATCAGCTCTTTTGTATGTGTCCAGTTTATGTAAGTGCTCCCTACTTTGATGTTCTGCTGCTGTAGGTAAAACATCTCGCCTTCCACTAGGCATGCAAGCTCAGGAAGCCTGACCTTGCCAGTAAATACCTCGGTGGAGAAGGCCCTGAGAGCATCAGTCCTTTGCATGTCTTGTGTCAGTGAGTTGCCCATAATATCACTGGTTTTCCCTCTGGTTGCCACTGTACCTGTAAAAGCCCTTCTTGTGACTTCTCACATTACTCACCAATTTCAATTCCGAGTTTTGACTTTCCAATCCTGCATGCCTGGGCAATGTTTCCTCCTGATTACACCCTCCACACGCTTTCATTTTGGTGCATCGTAATCCGTTTTAGAAGCGTCAGTATTGTTATGAAGCTTATTTTGTACGTGTCCTGGTGCACCACTCCCTCCACGTCAGCTCGTGGAGGCATTCTTAGGAGGATATCTTATTTCTCTGGTCCACACTATAGGGGTTTACTGATGTGAAGAGCAGTATGTTTTATTGTAATTAATAATTGTTCCCTTTTCCTGCAGTGGAAAAAGTAGAAGTTTCCATTAATTGAAATATTTTTGTGTGTTTTGGCTAATTTAAAATTATTTCCTCTATTTATTGTCTTTCCTGTTAGGGAGGGTAAAATTATTTGTTTATTGTGGAAAACTGGTAATATAGCAGAAAACCCTTTTCCTCCCCCAGCTGTGGCAAGACTAGCCACGGGAGCTAGTTCGTGTGTTTTATTGGAAGAATCACTGTGTGTTTAGGCTGGTTGAGACTTTCAGGTTCACTTGAAATTCCAAAATTCTGTACCTTTGTTTAATCTGTTCATTGGCCCAAGGAGAAGTTTGGCACAGATGCCAAGCTTGCAGACTCTAAACAGTGTGTATTCAGCTCCAGCTCTTACTAATATGAAGTTAATCTTTCAGGGCCACAGACATCTTGAAGAAAAGTGAAAAATAGTGGGTGAGAGGAGGAATGGTGTATTTCTGTTGACAGCAGAATGTGACGGCGTCATAGCTGTGAAATCTTGGATGATGACTGACAGGAATGCCTCCAGCAGAGAGCTGAATTCCTTCTCTCGTCATTAGGGCGGAGTGATGTTTTGCAGCATCTGGCATGTAATCAAGACCCTGTTTTGTGAGTTAAATCTGATTAATTTTCAAGCAGAAGTTAAATTACTGGTTTACTTCTTGCTTCGCAGGGCATATCTATGGAATATCACTTGGAGTTTCTCAGGTCATGCAGCAGGGCCATTCCACAATCAGCCTGTCTGTTTATCTGTCTGAAAGGTGACCTTGGGTCTTTTGCATTTTATATGACTCTCAGAGCTGTTCTTCCGTAAACATCTGAATTCATTTACATTCTCAAACCCTTTCTGGCAGTCACCAGAATACTTGCAGGTCAGGTAGTGAACAGAAGGTTTCACAAATGATATTGGCTTTAAGCTGTAGGATTTGTGTATTTCTCTTGATTTCTCTTGATCCTTCATGTATCCCAGAGGTCCAGCAGTTTCAGCCAGATTGATTATGCATGGGGAAAAAAATTATTTGTTTGTCTATTTAAAGTAATTTTTCATATCTGAGCTTGTACTATGTCAGAACTTTCTATTTTACATGGTGGAAGGAATAAACTGGCTGTTAAAAAAACACAAAATGTGTAATGTGTTCTATGTTGTGTATAACTTCAAACTTGGTATCAAATATTTGAATAACAAATGTACTTTTATAACACAGTATTCACACGGAAATGGTTCATAAGTTTAGGATTATATTGTAAAAGATCAGCTGAAAACTGCAAATGTGTCTTTTAAGGGGTTCTGCACTACTTTTTTCCTCCTGTTAAGTTTCTTGTTGAAAATTTACACTTTAGTTCCGATCTTGGTGGGAAAACTGCCCATCTAAAACCCTGGATATTTAGATCAGCTTTTCTTAGAACAGTTCCCAAGACAGGCTGCAGTACAATGATCCTTTTATAACTTCTGAATGAGACTACCCTGAGCCATCTCTTCCTTCAGCAGGGAAGGCTGTGAAACATGGAAATTGAAGTCTGATTATGGAGTTTTTGGCCTTGGAGGAGAATGACATAGGGAAAAAAGTGTCCCTCCTCATCCTCAAACAGTGACAGTCCAGATTTTATTACCTGAATAAAATCTCTGCTCTTCTTGTTTTATCTGACAATATAGCCTTCTTTAAGTAGAAATCTTTTTCCAACATCTCTGACCTTCAGAATTCATATGAAGGACACGAGCCAAGGTCACATAGTAGTGGATGAAAAAGCATTTTGAGTATGAAGTATGGTGCAGGTAGCAGGAGTTAGTGGAAGAAAGAGGAAAGGAACTACGATTGTGTTCGGGGGTCTCAGGATGAGGGAAGAGATGAGAATTTTGACTTCATGTTTCAGAAGGCTGATTTATTGTATTATGATATTATATTATTTTAAAATGCTGTACTAAAACTATACTAAAAAGAATAGAAAGAAAGGATTCTTGAGAAGGTTAACGAGGAAAGGAAAGGAATAATGACAAAAGCTCGTGACTCTCAGAGAGTCCGACAGAGCTGAATCTTTGATTGGTTATTAAGTAGAAACAACTCACATGGATCAATCAAAGGTGTTGGTAAACAATGTTCAGACCAACTTCCACAGCCATCAAATAGTTATTATTTACATTTCTTTCCTGAGGCTTGTCAGCTAGAATAGGAGAAAAATCCTAGCAAAGGATTTTCATAAAAATATCATAGTAACAAGGAACAACTGCTCTTTGCTTGCATACAGAAAACTTTCAGTGGCATCAAGTGCTTTGAGCTGGAGTGCTGGGTTTTTTCCTTGTACTCTGTGAAGATGTATAATGTACCAGTGCTAAGAGTGTATATTGAGGGGTTTTGTTCTGATCTCCACTTTGGTTTCAGGAGGTGCTGAGTTGATTTCCAACATGGACATTGCAGTTTAACTTTCGGATGCTACTGAGGCAGAACACCTGTTTTGCTTCTTCCAACATTTATAATTGATGCATTTAGTATTTAGCCAGGCATTCCTTCCCAGGCACTTTCTACGAAGAATAAGCCCTCTGCTCAAAATCCCTCTGCAAACTGGCAGAGGAATATATTGTTCATGTTACGTTGTTTTTACTAACTCTGTGGACAGACAAATGAGATTTTTAGAATTATTTGGCTTATTGAGATTTCAGAACTGTTTTAAGTTCTACCTGCAAATACATGCAAAAGCAGACACTAAATGGGCATTCAGGTTTATATTTGTTTACGCTGTATCTTGAGTATTATTAAGGTGATGCACAGAGTTTCTGAAAGTGATTCTGTTCCTTGTCTTTGATATGAATCAAAGATGCCTTTTTAACAGCAGAGAAACCTGCATAAGGAAAACAAAAGGAAACCCAGTTTTCATGTACATTTTTGGTTTCTGTGTATAGATATTTCAGGGATTTGATTTATTTTCATTATTCTCTGGGGGCAGTGCTGTTATCTGCTGCACATGTGAAGTGAAAAGACCATATTTAATGCAACTTCTGTGCTGTTATTGTAGTAATGTTGCTAGTATTTTCCGTTTCCTTCAAGAGAGGAATGTGTTTGTTCAGGAAAGTTTGTAATATATGGACCAGAATGTTGTATTTTAGTGCTGTATGGTATGATTTTGTTTTGAACAGAGCAGTCACCTACCTGTGTCCAAGCACACCTGCAATCCCTGATACCTTTGTTTTGGAAGCCAGAACATCTATATATATAATTTTTCATCTGGGCTTTGGTGTGTCACTGCATACAATAAACATTTGGATTAACAATAGCTTCTGTCTCTGACAGGTCTTACCTCTCATCCTTTTCACGCCTGCTTTGGGGTTAAGTGCAGAAACAGCTGCTTTGCCTTCTCAATTCATAAAGTATTTATTGGGTGCGACTGCTTACACTTTGATAAAGTCTGTCTGTTACCTAAACTCCTTCACAGCAATTTGTTTCTAAACTGTCTGGATTTATGATGCCCTTTCTCCACTGACCTAAGCACAGCTCCGCACCTGTGTTTTGAAAATCATTATGTGCCATTTACTCATGAGAAAATGAAGGCACTTGGAGATGAAGCAGCTTAATTTGTACTTACTGTTGTCATTAGCACCTTCTGTTTGTCAAGAGAACAGTGCAAATCTGCCAGCCAGGAGCAGGAATGGAATGAAATGTTTGTGAGCTTACAGTAGTTTGCTGTGCCTCTGGCTCTTAGTGTAGGCTGCAAGTGTATTCTAAAGCACTGGTGTGGATCCAGCTATGGCTGATGTGTTCCTGTATTGCCACAAGTTTTCAGAGAGGCCAGACCTCTGAAGCAACTAGAATAGCATTGAGAGGGGTGTTGTGTGTTGAGAGATGCATGTTGTCCTTTTGAACACTCCAAAACTGCTCTTTTTCAGCCACTGAGGTAGCAGGAAACAGCACAGATACTAACTGAGCTTGCTTTACAGTTTTTGCTTTCCATAGGTGTAGTAAAATGCAATTATGCTTGTTAACTTGTATTAGGAATTACAAAAAGTACTCTTTTCTGTTACTCTTAATTCTTACAAACCCAAGCACTTTGGTCTGAAATTTTTTCACCAGCTCACTGTAGAATATATCAATTTTTTACACCTGTGCTAAAAATATTGCTTCATTTATGAAAGTACATCTAAGGAAAAAAAAATTCGTAAAAAACTATTTTGTTCATAAGTATGGGAACTGTTTGATGGGGGAGTCGTGGGAGGGTTTGTGCTTTCCTTGTGAGAATTCACCTGAATTTTGCCAACTTATTACCCCTAGATCCTCTAAGGAGTGTATTCACACTCAGCCTCTTGCAGGGGTTGCAAGAGCCAAGGACAGTCTTTGAGGCAGTCATTTCTTGTGAGTGCCAGGGACTGTCCCAGTCCTTGGCACCAGTGGTGAGAGCCAAGTAACATTTTTTGGTGCTCTGCATCTTTGTCCTGTCAAAGAAGGGGAGAAAAAACACAGGGAGAAAAAAGTGGATGGTATAAAGACAGGGTGAGGAAGACAAGAACAGAAGATGAAAAATGGAGCCAGGGCAAGACAGGAGTGAGTGGAATGGACGCATTAGGACATGGGACACATGACCAAGGGTAAAACTGTGGGAAGTAGTGAGGAACAGGGACAGGATGAGGGAGAATAGCTGGAGGGGCAGGAGGGAGGGAAGAGTTATAACACACAAAAGGAGCTTGGATACTGAACAGGGGTGGAGGTTTCATATTTTTTGCATCTCTTTAGCCTTCTGATTCACCAGCTACTCCATTGGCACAAGGGGGTGTGCAGAGCTGAGCGCGGGCAGACAGATTCTTCTGGAACTGGGGGTATGCCTGCAACACACAGATCATCAATATAATTCTGTATGGCACTTTCGTTCAAGATGCAGAACAAAGTACAAGAAATAAAGATTTCTATTTCTACTTGGTATATTTGAGAGCAAGAGAATTGGAAAGCCCTTCTCTCAAGAGCTGGGAAGTGCCAGAGTTGTGCTTAGTCCTGTGGTCTTTATTCAATCCTCTTGTCTTCTGGTACACAGTCACATGGTGTTTTTCGACTGCAGATTACCTTGACAATGGTGCTTTACCTTCCAGAGTCTCTGTGGACTTCTTTTGCTGATGGCAGAGTCAGACTGAGAATAGATAACTCATGCCCACAGACTCCCATAACAGTTCATCAGATGTTCAAGGAGAGCCTGGAAAAATATGGATCCCTTAATGCTTTGGCCAGCAAAAAGAATGGAAAATGGGAGAAAATAACTTTTTCAGAGTATTATTGCCTCTCTAGGAAAGCAGCCAAGAGCTTCTTGAAGGTAGGTGCATTTCTTTAAAAACCAAAAAAAAACCAAATTAATAAAAGAACCCCAACCCCAAACCCCACGATATATAAGAGGTTTTTTGCATTACTTGAAGATCAGTAGTCATATTCTTTATTGAAATGATAATGATGAAAATGAGTTTTGCTCAGAGGTAACACTGCTGTCAGGGAACCTTGACTGCAAGTGAGGAGCTGCTGTGTTACACTGTGTCTCTGGGACATGGGTGCAGAGCTCAGAAGAGCTCAGCAGCCTTAAGATCAAAAAAGAAAAATAGGGGAAAACTACTATCATGAATGCTCTTGTTCATATTGAAATATTCTGGGTCTTGAGCCTTTCTGGGCAGTGGAGTTCAAGCAGACAGGAGAAGGCAGTGGAAAATTCACATCCTGTTAATTGCTGGTAAATACCAGGTTTGCCATGGATACCAAAACATGCCTTCACATGCCTTGTCAGTACTGTAATAATAAATCAAAAGTTTTCATGGTTTATATTTGTGTGTATGTTTCTCTCCAGTGGGCCTATATTATATAACCGTATGTACATTATTTTTAAGCTTGGTCTTGAAAGATTCCATAGCGTAGCAATCCTTGGATTTAATTCTCCAGAATGGTTCATCTCAGCTGTTGGAGCTATTTTTGCTGGGTAAGATTTTTTTGGGGCGGTTAATTTTTGAGGGGGATTCAGGGATTTCTATTTTGCTAGGTCTGTGAATGTATCAAGTCAGTATTTTGTGTCATATCTTGGAAGTTGTGTTGCTACTGATTGACACTTCCAGCAGCCTGCTGGAGTCTTATATCCCAAGTAGTTCAGTCACTCATAAATGGATCCTGTTTGCCGTGGGCTTAAGCATGACAGTCACACAGAAGCTGTTGTATAGGATCTTATCAATTGAAGATGTGGGAAATAGATGAGAATCACAGTTTTATATTAGTTATAATAATACAATATTAATGATATCTACGATAAAATATAATCAAGCAGGTGAAGTAACATGAATATTAACTACCCTGATTTCTTTGGTTCTGATACCTGTTAATTTGGATTTTACTTCTTAAGCTGTTCTGTACCAATGAAATCCAGATTGGTATCTGTGCCCAGCTTGAACAAAAAGAGGACATAAGTGAGGATTTTTTTACCACTTCCTGAGCTAACTCTTGTGTAACCTTAAGTGAGTTAAAACACTGAGTCCTAGCATCTTCTGCTGAATAGTTTAGAGATTAGTTTTTGCAATGAGCATAAATCAGAGATTCATGTATATCTGAATATGTGAAACAAACATTAGAACTGTTCTGCTGTTTGCTTCCACATCTTCATACCCCTTCAGGTTTCATCTGATCTTTGATTATTATTCTTTTTTTATACTACGTGCATGTGTATGTGTGTGTATGCATATAAATGTGTGTTCTTATATGTATAAATGTTTTGATGCAGAGGAATTGTCACAGGAATATATACAACCAATTCTCCAGAGGCCTGTCACTACATTGCCCATGACAGCAGGACTGATGTCATGGTTGTGGAAAATCAGAAACAGCTGGACAAGATAATGCAGGTACAAGGTGGCTGAATGATTACTGAAAAGCTACAATTTTTCATTTCTCAATGCTGTGTTGGTCCCAAATACCTTGTACACTCTCTGTATGATGAAACCTTTCTTTGTGAAGTGTGTGTTGTTACTCAGAAATGTGGTATCCGGCGTCAGAGCTCTTGGGTGGCTCTGACCCTCTGCAGTGTCTGTGGCTCCAGCAGAGAACTCACTGGATGGTTCACTGCAGGCTTACCTGAAAAAACCCACATTTTGATCCCATGTTTTTACTATCACCACCTGATCCTGTTTGGAAAAGCACAGTCCCACTTGAGTGGAAGAGATTATGCTGATGCAGGTTTGTAAAGGTCTGCCATTTAAATATTAATGATGTCAGTGTTCAGAATTTTCTCTTTCCAAGTTATCATCTTTTCCTGCTTGTAATATCAGCCATTAAGGCTCTTGAGTTTACTGCACTTTGGTAGCATCATGATTAACATGAGACAGAGCTTAGTAAGAAAGCAGGAACCTCCTCAAGTGAACAGTCTCAATTTTGACAGAACTCTTGGGCAGCTGGGCCTGCCTTTCAGCAGCAGTGCCAGATGGAAAGACCAATCTGATGGCAAGGTGACTTGGGAGAGGAGCACAGGCAGCTCTTGGGAAGGGCTTGTCTGTCTGTCAGATGTTGAGGGAGGCCTGTGGGCTCATTAAACTTGCACCAAATTGCACCGTTTGCTGAAGCAGGAGAACCCTCCATGATGGAGCTTTCTGCCAAGACCACATACCTGCAAGAGAGAAAATATGCAGTGGTTTTTTTCAAATGTATTTAATATAAATTGTTCATTAATTACTTTGTATTTTGTAGTTGTGTTTTATATGCCATATGGAGGAAGAGAAATTTTTGTAAGTATTCTGTAAAAACACACAGATAAGCCTTCTGAGAGTGTCATTGACACAATACCAGGCTATGCTGTTGTGACATGGACAGAAGAATCCAAATGGAACAACTCAAGGGATTTGGTTCATACACATTATGCTGAAGAAGAGAGCTCTGGCCAGCACTGCTTTATCCAGCAGAGGGGTTTTTTGAAACTTTTTTTCTGGAACCCAAGACTGAAATAATAACATCTCAGTTGCTATCCTTCTAATATGTACATACTGGCTACCATTGAGCCACTGCTTTTGTATTGGCAACATTCAGTTCAAAATGTGATTAATTGAAAGGCATCTGTGAGGCATGGAGTCTCACAGAATTCAGTGAAATCAATGCTTCCTGTAGGCCATGCAAAGCACACAAAGAGCTGCTGAAAGCAGCAGCCACTCCTGTCTGCCTGCAGCTTTATGTTTTCATTTGTCCTTACAATGTGCGTACAGCTTCCTTTGATTTTTTTCCTTAAGGAAGTAGAACTTTTTTTAGCACTTGAACATCACTTTTTGGTGAGGGACTTTATTGGTAATCACAGGCCCAGATCAGCTTCTAGCTTGGCCTGCACTGGTCCTTTATGTGCCCTTTTGGGCATTTTGAGAAAGGATGCTGAGGAGCCATTTCTGGTATATTTTTCATTTTTTATACCTTTTGACTGAAACTAGATTTCCTGGAGCAGACTGTGTAGTCTGTGTAGACTATGTAGTTCCGTTCTCCTTCCCCCACCTCTAGTTGAGCTGGTTGGTGATAACTTTAGGGGAGAATATTTGGAGGTGAAGGGAGATGGGAGGTTCTTGTGCCTGTCAACCCATTACAGTTTTGGCAGCATTAGAGTGGGTAAAAGCACACACAAGATATGAATAATAAATAACTTTGTTTTAAAAAATGCAACAGATCTGGAATCGGTTGCCCCACTTGAAGGCTGTGGTGCTATATAAGGACTCCATTGCAGAGAGACATCCAAATTTGTACACGGTGAGTGAATACTAGAACAGAGGCATAACCAAATAATGCATGGGTTATACCTATTATTAACTGTTACCAGTTAATATGTGGGCTGTTATTTATTTGATACATTTTTCCTGTGATTATCTGCCCTTTAGAATGCATTGCTGTGTTCCAGCAAACACATTCAAAAGCTTTATCAGCTTTATCTGTTCAATTTACCTTTGATACTTCACATTTAAGAAAAGGGCTACCTTGCTTTACTGTCCGTCTTGTGTTTTCCTAATTTTTAACTTGACTGGGTTGTTAAAACACCTGTAGGTTTTAGGTGGGAATGTGTACTCTCAAATGGTTAAAAAGAAAAAGTTACTTCCTGGTGCCTGTGAATTTGGTTGTTTTTTTTTTAATCCAGTATTTTAACTGGACTACAGATCAGATTTTAGGCTGAAAAACTTCAGCTGTTGAAAAAATATATTGAAGAGAAATATAATGTATTCAGTATATAAAATTATAATGAACAGTGATAATACTTCCAATTTTGATAATCTGACAAGAAAAAAGTCTTCTGTGCCTTTTTAAAAATATCTTGCATATAACTTAATAATAAACTGTTATTGTTCCAATACTATATATACTGGCATAGAGCATGCTTTGCATCTTGTACAATAAAAATGTTAATACAAAGATCTTTTACTATTTAAAAAGATTAGGTGTTAGCATTTAATTCTTGAAAAACTTGCACTTACTGAAATCTAAATGTGTGAGAATTGCTGTATTTTTAAACGCTGGTTCAGTGTTCAGGTGTCATGTTGGACATTTTCTCAGAGGAGCCAGTGTGTCTGACAGGTGCCATAGTTTGTCATCTAAAGGAAAAATGAGAGATCAGATCACCAGAGGCAGAAATTATTGCTGCTGAGCTGTGATGTGGAGCAAAGCACCAGCCCACGCAGTGTTTGATGGAAGGGCTTTGTGCCGTGTGACGAGCGGCAGCAGAGGCAGAGCTGGCTAAGCAGTGCGTGTTTCCAGAAGGCAAATGCAGAGTCAGGAGTGTGGTGTGACTGTTTCTGTACCCTCTGCACTTGCTGGAATGCCAACACCATCTGTTACAGGTGCTGTTCTGTAAACAGAGCCTGCACAACAGATTCTCAGTGATCAGTGCATTCCACTGTGAGAATACAGTATGGTCAGGAAAGCAGGAACAACTGCTTAGTGACATACAAACAATTACGTCCTTCACACCACCAGGCTTTCCAGGAACTTGTGAAATTGATGCAGCCACATTCTGTGGGGAAGCAATAGAATGTGACAAATCCCTGACTTGCTACAGAGCTGTGAAGTGCCTCTCTTTTTAGAGATGTGGTTTGTTGGAAGAAAGTATAAAACTGATGAATAATCCTTGGGGCAGCCTTGCCACCCAAGAAAAGGAGGTTAAGGTGCCACAGACGCTGACTATTGTAATCTTAGTAGCCCAGTGGCAATGCCAGATGTCTGAAAGAAGAAATGAACTACCCTCAAGCAGAGGCTCTCCTTTTTTACCTCTGTTTTTCTCATCATCTCCATTACTGCTTTGTGGTCCTAGATATTGCTCCAAGAAATTGCTGAAAAATGACGGTGCTGCACCTTGCAAATAAATATTACACTTCTGTAGCACAGTATGAATCACATTATTGCAATGGGAAACTGACCATTTGGTTATCCATTTTCTTTTAAAATTCTGTGATACTCTAGCTTCTAATTAGCATTGCAAGCAATGTTACACTTAACAGCACATCAGGGGTGTGCAACAGAAGTATTGGGGAGCAACCCATGTAATACAGAGGAGCAGGTTCAGGATTCTTCTAGGCCAATTTGTGTGGTACAAAAGCCCAGTGTTGTAAAAGTTTTATCTCACTCTAGAATGAGGCACATTTGAATGGAAGTTGTGACCAGCATCATCATATGCTGTTTCCTATAAAAGAGCACATAATTTGGGCAAATATTCACATATCTAGATAATGATGTTTTTACAAAGAGGCTTTTGTTCAATTGCTTTATAGTTATATTTATATAATGTACAATGAATTATAGATGAGCTATCACAAGTGTACTTTTAAAAATTATGCATCCAGATTCCTTTAAATAATACTCAAAATCATTCTTATGGTGTGAGAATGTAACAGTTTTAGCCTCCATACTTATCCATAGTGTCCACGTTGGAGGAGGAACAGTATTACTATTCCTTCTTAGACACTGAAAAGACTCATGACAGCACAATTTTAGATGGTCTGTTTGCAATTCACACATTAAGCTCTAAGGTAGACTCACCATATTTCTTCCATAGCCAAGGTCTGGGGAAACTTGCTTTGGACATGTGTTCAGAACAAGGCACTGAAATGTTCTAACATTTTTGAGACAGGAAAGATGCAGTACCGTGTCAATTTGTAGGAAGCCATTTGGTATCTGTATTTTCTCTTCCATGTTCTAGATGGAAGAGTTTCTGGAGCTGGGAGGTGACGTCTCTGACAGTACTTTGGATGACATTATTAACTCCCAAAAGCCGAATCAGTGCTGTGTTCTGATATACACCTCTGGAACAACTGGGAAGCCAAAAGGAGCCATGCTGAGTCATGACAACGTAGGTACTTAAGGCACCTCCTGTAGCAGAGGAACAGCAAAGTGTGGGGATATTTTTTCTTGTGGTTTGAAGTGGCTGGTACATCCTAGAGCCCTGAAATGCTTTTGCTTTTACAGTGTGGATACTATACTGCAAAGCAAAGGGCAGTCAGCTGTTTCTGGTAAAGTACAAACAAGGGAAAGAATGAAACTCCATTCAAACAGCCCTTCACAAAGTTGAACAGTTCTTTATGAGTATGAAACTTTTATTCGCTATATTTCTTGTGAGATCTAATGCATGAATTCATAAATATAATTCACAGATTGCCATAAAGTCTCTCAAATGAATGTCATAGGTCACCATGAAATGAGCAAATCATCTACATCAGCCAGCTACTATCAAAACAGTCTGCTTTTGCAGATTTTATTAAAATTGGGGGTGGATGTGTTTCACTTTGGTGTTTTTTGTTCCTGGACTTGTGTGCAGGTTTCTATGTCTGTCACTGGAGTATAATACAGCTCCAGTGCTCAGTGCTGGTGCTGACAGTAACGCTTACCTGTGTTGTTGCAAACAGAAAGTTCACAGTTAGAGACAAAAGCAAAGTTATTTGCTAAAAAGACTTTCCACAGAGGTTTCCTTGGAAAGATATGTGTTTGATGGCTGAGAAGGAGTGGAAGGTGGTAGGGAGCCTTTCTGAATAAACAGAGAATCTTTGAAAAGGGATGGTCTAAGTTGAGGCCTCACCCCTTAAAGCAGAAATTATTGCACACATGCACAATGTGAAAACAGCAATTCACCCAAATGTAGGGAATTAATGCACTAGTACCTGGAAGCAGAACATATGAACTTGGGAGACAAAAAGACTGATTCGATGTTACAAATCTATGCTCTTTTATATCAAAGGAGTCTGGTGTCATTTCCATGCCAGCTGCCAAACTATTCTTGGCTGCTGATCACAAACAGGCTATTTTTATGTTGACAAACAGTGGAAAGCATGCCATGCCTGTAGCTCTGCTGCTGCCTTCTTTAGTCAAAGATGTTTGCCACTGTTCATGTGCAAAACCAGTGCTGAGTCAGTCCTGCATGACTCTCACAGATCTGCTGTGTGTGCCTGTGTGCTGTGAAGCTTGAAGTAAAAGCAATGAACACAGACACATCTTAAAGACATCCTGTTCTTCCTACTGTGTGTCTCCCACAGCTGCTTGTCCAGCACTGCCACCTAAACTTGGATGGCCTGGCGGTATTCTGCTGAATTCTGCTGCTCCTTAAAACCCTCTCTTGAGAATCTCTATTTCCTTAGGCCAAGCCTACACTTGTACCTTCTAATTTATTACAAAGGAATGTGCTGTGATAACAGGAATACATGTGGTTTATGTCTGTACTCTGCCATCTTGAATACTCTCATTTCTACATCCTGCACTACCCAGTTTAGATTACAGACTCCTCTGAGGAAGAGCTGTTTCTTTTTGTTATTTGGGGTTTTCTGGTTTGCTTGGGTTTTTTTTTAGGGGGTGTTGTTTGTTTTGGTTTTTATATTTGTGCACATATATCTTCTCCATTGTCTCTCACACCGTCACGTATATTTATGCGTCTTCCATATGCTATGTTCTGATGATGAAGGTATGCATATTTAGCATTCTTGAGCTGCATCTTCTGAGATAAAGTGGGAAATAGGAGGAAGGAGGGGGAAACATGATCCAGGTTCACTAAGAAGTCAAGCAACACAACTTCAAAACTATTCATGTATGTGCTGCCTCTCACGAGAGGCATGGGCATGTATGTGTCACTTGGGAACCACTGCAGTGAATATCCCAGAGGCTTCCAGAGGAACAGAGTGCAGCTGCTATCTTCCTCCTGAGAGCTTAGCCAGGGCATCATCAGTACCAGACAATGAGCTTGTGGCTGATTCTAAATTGTTCTTTGAGCTCACTGATCACTGAGTATTTATTGTTCCTTTTCTAACTTGTATTGGAGTGGACCAGTATTACTGACAGGACTGCCTTGGTGTGTCTGGTTCCAGCTGCTGACCGAACAGCGGCCCTGTGCTCCTTCCTCCCCAGGGACGCTGTTCAGTGCCTGTGGTCACACTGGGCACGTGGGGACAGTCCGGGCGTGCCCCGAGCTCCAGTGCCTGCGGCTGGAGCTCGCTGTGAGGGGGTCACTGCTCTGCCTCCCTGAGCTGGAGGAACCTTTGAGGCGAGGTGAAGAAAGGAGCGGGTCCCGGTGGAGAGTTTTTAATCCAGAGTTTTTATTTTGGTGGCACGGCCTCTGAATTCTGCAACAACTCCAAGAGCACTCCCGACCGCCCGCGTGGTGTGCTTCCCTTTTACCTGGGGAGAGGGGCAGGGGAGGGGACCCAGGGAGCACCAACCAGGTATGAGGGGACGGGGGCTCAGGTGAGAGGGACACCTGGGTGGGCCAATGGCCCCCCAGGGTTGGAGAGCATCCTTTGAACCTGCCAATCACTCGACGCTCCCCTTGGAATTTCTGGGTTGATAGTCAGTGTCCAGCCGGGGTCAAGGGTGGGGAAAGGAAAGGTGATTGACACCCCACCTGGGGAAGGAAATTTCAGGGAGGAACCAGAGGAAACTGAGGCAAGTCATGACATCACACCGCAACAAACTTGCAGATACAGCACTGATGGAAGGTGCCAGTTTAATAGAAAGCTTGCAGAGCTGGAGAGTTGGAAAGGAAGGGACAGATCAGTTTCATCCATCCAGCCCATGGCTGCCTGGCTGTGTCACTAGGGCATGGGGAGCTGATAGTGTTCACAGCTCAGTCAGGCAGCACAAATGCTGTATTTACTTATGTTATCTGCTCTTCTGTATTGCTGCAAAGGTAATCTGTCTTTTGGCAGTGTCCCCAGGGAACTGGCCAATATTGCAATGTCTTTCTGTGAGCACAGATTTTTCACAGTTTCATTAGCGTAGCAAGAGGATAACAAGTTTGTGTTAAGAGGAAGAGAAAAACCCAACCCAAAATCCCGACCATACCTAATTTGTTGTATTATTTATTTAAACAGATAACTTGGACATCAGCCCATTGCAGCAGAGCAGGAGGTATGCATCCTGCAGAGGTCCAGCAGGAGTCTATAGTCAGTTATCTCCCACTCAGCCACATAGCTGCACAGATCTATGACCTGTGGACTGGAATCAAATGGGGAGAGCAAGTTTACTTTGCTGAGCCAGATGCTCTAAAGGTACCTTGTCTTGCATTATATCTAATTAAGGTTACACTTCTTTCTCTTAGAAAACATCCCAAGGAGAGAATATGATATTTGAAAAGTTGTAGAGGATGAAGATGGAGAGTCCATTATTGTGAGAGTTATGGAAAAATAAAGCTCATTGTGTTTGTGATCCAGTGCTCTAGATTCTAATTAAAATATATAATTCATATTCATAAGGTTCTTTTAAGGCAAAAGAAGTATAAGCAGTTTTTGGAGAAAAGGGAGGCTGGAGGAACTAACCGTGTGTGTTTTTCCTCCTTGTGTGCATACCTCCTCCAGTGTGTCAGTCTGACACATATTAGTGCATATGGGTGACTGAAGTGGGCTCAGCAGCCCTTCTTTATGTTCTGCATATTCTGATGTTCTACAGAATGAAACATTCAGGTTTTACTTCACCAAAGCTCTTTATCTCTGCTGTGTGCCTTTTGTTGAAATTATTTCATTATTATAACAGGGCAGCTTGATCAACACACTAAAAGAAGTGCAGCCAACATCTCATATGGGAGTTCCCAGAGTATGGGAGAAAATCATGGAGAAGTTAAAGGATGTTTCTGCTCAGTCAGGATTTATAAAGAAGAAAATGCTTTCCTGGGCTATGTCACTTAGCTTAGAGAGGAACCTGAACGGCTCAAACAGGTGTGTCATACAATGAGTGAGATTTCCAGCAAGCTGAAAGTAGCAATTTGCTTGTAATAACCCATGAAGCCTCAGTGAGACTCTGTATAAGTGGGTAAAATCTGTCTTGGCAACACAACAAATACAGTGCTCGGGGGAGGGTGTAGTTATCAATTGTTATTGATATTAATTGTTTTACAGTGGAGTGGGGGAAATTTCTTACGCAGAATGGCATTCCAAATATCATTCCATGATATTCTTTTGCTCATCTTATCATTCAGTTTCTCAGATAGATCTTGCAAATTTCAGATTTCGATGGTGTAGGTTCTCAGAGACACATTTAACTGATAAAAAAATCAGGAATACAAGTGCTATGTTGTATACAATCTGTTTTTATAGATTCTTTATCTATTTGTTGAATTCAGATACCTCAAGAGTTGGAGGTAGGAAAGCTCCAAAGGTAGAAGAAATGAAAGACACCGAATAAATGAAAGAAGGATGAATGTAACACCTTACCTCATGTTCTAACTTCTGTCAACATCCAAAACCAAATGACAAATACATGTCCAAACAAAATCTCTCCCTGATTGTGTTTTGAAAACTTCCTAGGTTGCTCTGACTTACTTGTGTATTTTGTACTCAGCAGTGATCTAAAGCAGCTCTGGACAAGATTAGCAGACTACTTAGTGCTTGCGAAAATCCGTAGTGCCCTGGGGCTTTCTTCCTGTCAGAAGCACTTTTCTGGTGCTGCTCCTCTCAATACAGAAACACTGTATTTCTTCCTGGGTCTGAACATCACTCTGTATGAGGCCTATGGGATGAGTGAGACCACAGGCCCACATTGCCTTTCTGGGCCTTACATTTACAGGCAGCACAGGTAATTTTGCTTTTATTACTATTTTTTTTAATATGATCAGTTTAATTTTATCTATGAAAAAAGTATTTACTAAGGTCAGCAAAGATACTGCAGCTTATTTTATTTTCCCTGAGTGCACTGTCACTCTGTTGTGACTTTGGGAGTCAGAATAACTTCCAGGTCAGAATTTGAACAGGTTGACTCCATAGCACACTGTGGCAGAAGCACTGAAACTGAGGTGTAGCATTATAGCCACAGTGACTACATCTGACGTATACCACAGCCCTTGGCCAAGGGAGGAATGCAAAACCTCAAAACCAAAAATGGTTTTATGCCTGCAGATACAGGGGGGCAAAGCAGCAAGCACAGGCCGAGACAGACTGCCAGAAAGTGCTCAGACACCTTGATAAATCTGCCCTAGTGAAGGAGTATTCCGTGGCTGTTGGACAGTTACAACATGATGATAATTGCAGTCACAGATACTTTGACAGTTTCAGGGATTTGGCACGTTGGCCAGCTTATCAGTATTATATTTGATGTTTCTGTGATCCTTGTGGGGTTTTTCTGCTCTTCTCTGGTAGCTGTGGTAAACCAGCACCTGGATGCAGAGTGAAACTGGTGGACAAAGATACGGAAGGCAATGGAGAAATCTGTTTCTGGGGAAGGACTGTTTTCATGGGTTATTTAAATATGGAAGACAGAACAAAAGAAGCCTTTGATGAGGAGGGGTGGCTGCATTCTGGAGATTTAGGAAAGCTAGACAAGGATGGCTTTCTCTATGTCACTGGAAGAATTAAAGGTAATAGGCAAAATCTTGCTCTCTGTTTATGGTAAATGTTCAGCACTATTCAGTCATCTCTCAGTTGTAGTCCATCTCATGAAGTGTCTTTCCTCTAATACTGGCAGCCTTGCTCTAACAGGAAGGTAAAATAAACTTTCCTGTGAGAAAACCAAAGTGTGCTCTGTGTTCAGGGAAGGTTTCCCTCTAGTCTAGTAGGTGGAGATGATCCAGTTCATACAACCAGGCTTTTCATCTCCCACACCTTTACTCAGTGTTAATTACAATTAGCAATATAAACTACTAACACAGGTTTCATGTGTCATGTTTGATTTGAATGATATCATTAAGCTGTCCAGTCTCCCTTTGAATCTTGCCAGTGTCTTAATTGCACATTAGAATGTTTAGGCAGGAAGGGGGGGCACCCTCTGCTACAGAGACATTGGTGCTGTAGGTCACAGGTTGGTTCCTCTGGTGTCTTAGGTTAAGTGTTTGCAGAGACCAGAGCTGAAGCTTGAGAGCAGAAGGGAAAGCTACAGCTGAAGCCATGCACTTGGATGTTACTACAGGACACTGGCTGAAGGCTCATGAGACTGAGACTAGTCATGTGCTGACTTGGAGGCTTTCTTCATGGTACATATTCAGACAGTGGGATTGGTCACAGGCAAGATGTAACTGAGGAAGATTTAAGAATTTAGTAGATATCATCTTAGAATTTAAGATGAATCACTATGGAGGTAACACAGATGAGTGAATTCGTCACAGGTGGCATCATGTCCTGCTAGGAGTCAGGACTGAAGTTGGTACTATTAATAGCCTGCACGAAATGCAGCTGTCTTGATTTTAACTTTTCTTGTCTGATTCATTTTCCTTTAGCACAGCAGCATCAACCCCTTGTCTCAATTCATAACATTTGTGTTTCTCTTATATCTGTCTGGATTGCTGAACTAACAGCAGTTACTCTAAATTACAGGATAGGTAGACAATCCGGGATAAAATAACCATATGTCCAGTTTCATTGAAGTTTTAAATCCAAGTTCAAACAAGGACAATGAAAAATTAAGGGCCAGAAAGATTGGTAGAGGATCTGAGACAAAGACGGACTATTACAAAAGGAGGGTGGAATGAAAGGAAAAGTTAGACCTAGAAAAGTGTGTCTGTGTTATTTGTTGAAGCGTGTTCTGAACTGCTGAAAGACAATTATTTGAGGACAATTGGAAGTCAGCAGTATAACAAAAGCAAAAAATTGCAATTTACTTAGAGAATACTCAAGTTTGTAATAATTTTATGGAATATATATATTACACTTGTTAAGAACAATTGTTGCTTTTATCAAGCCTTCCTCCAGTAGTAACTTATTTTTGTCTGACCCCTCTTGGTGGATTTAAGAATTGGTTTTAATCATTATAACAATGAACTTGCCTTTTGGTGAGATAGCGACAATAGAATAGCGGGTGAATCCTATGCTAATTTGGAAGAGATGATCTCTCAAAGAAAACTTCCAATTATGTAACAGTCCCTCGAGAATGTAAAAAATATCTGGTGCAAATATACTGAGGGAGATCTGAGAACTTGAGCACACGTTTGAAAAATAGTAGCATTTTTGTTTTGAAGGTATTAATAGGATTTGTGGTATTTGAAAATTATTATCTTGGGAAAAAATCTTGTATTTTTTATGTCAGAATAAGAAGAGCAGGTTTGAGCCAGACATGAACCTGACCTCTGGAATTAATTTGAATTCAACTAATAGCCTTTCTTTTTTTGCCTAGATTTGATTATTACAGCTGGAGGTGAAAACGTGCCTCCAATTCCAATTGAAGATGCTGTTAAAAAAGAACTTCCAATTGTTAGTAATGCTATGGTTATTGGAGATAAGAAGAAGTTTTTGTCAATGTTCCTGACCCTAAAGGTAAACCAGTTTTAATATTGCCTTCAGTAAAGTTATACACCTGCACCTAACAAAAGAATAATAATTTTGAACCATTTGTAAAGAGACCTAAAATTAAATTAGGAAGATGTTAGCAGGGGGAAAAAACATGTAGCAACTACAGACAAATCCTGATGGGTCTAAACTTAGGGTTACCTGATCTGCTAAACACCCACATATTTAGTGCTGTTTCTTCTACATGTACAATAAGAGGTATTTTCTATTTAAATGCAAATTTTTATATAAGAAATGCTGGAAGATTGAGAAGTCTTTGTAACAGAACACAACAATAGCTTTTATGCTTACAGATGAGCAAAACAAATGTTTCTGTTATGGGAAAATCCAGAAACCTTCCAACAGAAACATTTCTCTACAATTTGTTATTTTTATAATACAAGAATGATGACCATGGAACAAAATAATTAATAGCCTTGCTGTGGTATAGGCTTCAGTAGAGAAATCACTGTTCTCCTAAAACATTTGCACTTCAGTTATGTGAACATACCTAATAAATGCCACTTAGGTGTTTTGAAGTTGTTTACCTCTATGACTGATAATCCCTATCTTCAGGTACAACAGAAGTACTAATTTAAGAAGTCTAGGAACATTTCTATCTCAAGCTGTTTACATTACACCATAATAATTCCATTGAGCGATGAGCTAAATGTTTCCCTGTAACAATGGAGTCATTTGGAAAATATGGCAGAAATTCAAGGTCAGAGATGGATTCTATGGCCTAATTCATTCCCATGTTTTAAGTCTGTTCATGACATCTGCATATAAGCCAAAAATATTTGCATTTGGTAGCCAAGTGGAAAGAAAAGCCCTTTATGATCTGTAGGTGTTTCTGCTTTTTAAGGCTTGCAGAATGCTTGTGTGTTTATCCTGAGCCTTCTTCCCGAAGGGGAGGGCCTGGTCAGAGAACCCGGTAATGCCTTTTAAGAGTGAATGTTTAATGATGTCACTTCATTTGATATTTAGAGTGTGCTGGACCCAGATACATCTGATCCTACTGACATTCTCACAGAGCAAGCCAGAGACTTCTGCCAGAGGAGTGGTAGTAAAGCCACCAAAGTGTCCGAGATTGTAGCTACAAGAGACCAGGCGACCTACAGAGCCATCCAGGAGGGAATCGACAGAGTCAACAGCACTGCTACCAACAGGGTTCACTGCATCCAGAAATGGATCGTCCTGCCAAGAGATTTTTCCATTTCTGGGGGAGAACTAGGTAAGACTTACTGATTTATCTTGAGGTACACAAAGTTAAGAGGCTGCTGATCTAAGAAGATTCAGTACAGGAGGAAAAAATGGATATGCAGTGTGTGGTAAGCAATACAAAAATTGTAGTTTTTGCTGTGCACACATTTATGCGTCTGTGTCATTTGCATGTAGAGCTCTTAAATTTCAGATTGTCTTGGGTAATTAAGCAATTTTGGTTAATTCCATGTACATTAAAGTGTTAATAACTTTCAGTAATAATACTGAAAATGATGCCTGGAATGGCTACCTAAAACAGAGGCTAGACAGAGTTAAAAAGAGAAAGGGTAGGTTTTTCTTGAAAGGCCTTCAGAAGGCACACCTCGGGCAGTGCAGGAGTGTCACACACTACACCCAAGATGGATAAGCCTCGCATGTTTGGACAGATGTAAGTTTGGTCTGTTTGCATATTGGAGCTTAATGTCCAGTTACAGCTTCGGGTAGTGGAGTCTCATTCCCCTGGTTTGCCCCCCCACACTTCACTGTAGTTTACATTTTTCAGGGCCTGTGAAAAAAAGGTAACCTTGGGTTTCAGGCCTAGAGAGAAACTTTTTTTTCAGAATAAAGTGGGAAAACAGTAGCTGACAGGCTATGGAGTTTGAGAGCTATACACTAAAGCTATACACTAAAACTGATTTCCAGTTTTCTGATCTGGAAAACATAAAAGCTAAAACTTAAGGCATCAAAAGTTTCTCTTTAAAAGAAAACAACAAAAAAAAAGCAGCAAGCTAGTGAAAGCCTGATAATGGAGCACAAAGCACATTACCAGGCTCTTTGAACAAACTGGGAATTGGTTAAAAGCTTCCAAAAACATATTTTTAGCAAAAAAATAGTAGCCAGTTACCACCTTCTTATCTGCAGCTCCCTTTGGAAGTCCTCATGCTTATGTGGAGGCAACCTCACATATCACACTTGCTTCTCACTTTTAGCATTTATCTGTGCTTAGAGGGGGGCATGTTCTTCCCAACAGGCTCTTCAATAAAAAACTCGGGCACCAAAGCTCAAACTGAGTAGGAATTTTTGTTCCTATTTCTGGAATTGATTCTCCCTCTTTTAAGGTCCCACAATGAAGCTGAAGCGGCTCGCTGTGCTCGAGAAATACCGAAATGAAGTAGACTCCTTCTATAAAGAATAAAAAGTGTTTCCTCCAAGCATTAAGATCTGTGAACAAAAGGAAGTATTTTCTCATCAAAAGCATTAACAAAGATTTATGCTTTAAGTTTGTAGTCTATTGAACCAAACCACTAGAAAGCTGCTGTCAATTTAGCTTTTCTTGATACTCACCTTATCATTTGTCCTCTTTTTACAGAAGCATCTACAGTGTGTCCATTGTCTAATCTACTTTTACTTTATGACCTTAATGACTAAAACATCTTTCTGTGTTATATAAAGCAGATATAACTAATTCCTCTAGATTGAAACATAACAAGTTTTTTATAGTCTTCCATTTTTCTTTTTTTTTTCTTCTGTTCTACAGGATGTTTCCTGTAGCTCATGATATATTTTGCTAGATAGCAGTACTGCTTAATGAAACTGTCATACCACTCCAGTGAGATTAAAAAAAAAATTAAAAAATCTGAAGGGCTGGGAATTTTTTTCCCTTCCCAGAGAACACTTTCTTGGTCACTAAGACATTTCAGAACCTGAAGACATTCTTGTTTCTATAATGCCTAGAATTCAGACCAAACACAGCAGTTTGCTTCTTAAGTCCATGTTGGAATAAGCATTACTATTTATTGTAAAAACAAATAATCAGAAGAAGTAGGGGAATAGCTCCCTAAGACTGAAAGGCACGAAGGAATAACGACAGGAGCTCTCACATTTAAATGCTATTACAGACACTTCTTTAAAATTGTTTACAGTGCTTTTCTTTGAGCAGTGTTTGTCAGTGTGTATCTGCATGTTTCAATATTCACATTGCACTAATTCTGACAAATGTGGACTGTATTTCTTCTTACCCATATGCAAAATAAATCATATTATGAGAAGGAAATGCTTGGCACAAAGTTGTCTGAAGGGTGTGCTGTAAGTGATCACTGGCAGACAGCTCGAGTAGCTCACACAGCTAAGGCAGGCCACAGCCCGTTATTGAGACGAAGAAATGATGCAGAACAGGATAAGGTTTCCATAAAAGTTCCATTACCAATCTCACACATCTTACAGACCTAAGATTTGTTGCAAGTACCAGTAATCAGCTCAATATATAAGACAAAGCAGCAGCCTAGGATTATAAAAACAAAACGAGCACTAGGACTTCGAAAAGTTTATTCTTCCCCATTTTGTGCGCAATGGTAATTCAGAATTTCTTTAATATTAATCTGAAGGAAACAAGGAAGCAGCAGCTGGGAAAACACAGAAAGAAATGTTGCCCTATTCACAAAAAGCTGAGTGTGGGAGGAATAAATCTCCTCCAGCATGTTGTTAGACTATATAAAAAAGCTGGGATGCTTACTTTAGAGAGTAACACAAAAAGTTGTTACTCCAAAGTTGTTTTACTTCTGAAACAACCAGCCCTAAACAGTCATAATAGATATTACTCCACTTAGTTACTTTCTATGAATAGAACGAAGCTGTAAGAAGCCTGCTTCTGGCAGGAGGGATAATACTGTGCTATACTAACGAGTTTGAAAATACATATTTACTTGTCAGCTGCAGGAATGGAAGCAATACCTTGATAGTTACAGATCAGAATGACTCGAGTGACAATCTGATAGGGAGAGGAAGGGAGGGCAAAGAGTTGCTTTTGCACCCATTAAGCTTAGTAAGCAAGGAAAAAATAGATTCAGATCCCCTTGAATAGGGATGAAATGTATTTCTGGAACATAGGCACCAGAGCCAAACCGCTGATCTGTCTTAATCCATTTAGGACTTGTCTTACATTCAGAGATTCTAGAATAAAATTATTAGTCAATACAGCAAGACACACTGAACACACTGTGCAGAAACTACAACACAAAAAGCATTCTAGCTGAAGTCATGAAATATTTAGTGTAAATTTGCAAAGTTAATACTTTTCCTTCACAATATATGGTGGAAGTGATTTTGTATTGTTTGTTTGCCCTCATTATAACTCTATTGTAAAGTGTGTTTCAGAGAGGAAAACTTATAAGAATTGTTTTGGTATATCGATTTGAAAAATAACTTTACTTCAGCATTAATTTTCACCCCTTGTTAATGATTGTAGTTATTTTTTAAATACAGAAATAGATTAACTCTCTAGAATTTTGTATTTCTTAATTCATGCTTTTTGTGGGCAGGGCTGTATTTCATGAATCATCAGAGTATTAAAGCGGTTTTCTTGTTGCTTCTAACACAAAATTGCTATTTTAAGTTATTTTATACCCGTTTCTGTTCATGAAGATCATCTTGTGCTACTCCTAGTCTGAAAACCTATCTTTTTAATTTCAACAAGAGCAATAAAGCAGGTTTTAAACATTAAGGTGCATTTATATTTCACTAATCTGTTACTGGTTTGTTTGCGTAATTTTTCTATGTGGAAAGTAAAACCCTCTAATTGAAACGGAAAATATTAGACAGTTACAGTGCCAGTAAAGGAATTCACTTACATTAAAATGTTCACCAGATAGAAAAAATAAATAAAACAAAGCACTTGGAAAAGTCCACCGAAAGCAGGCACAAGCATCATTTGTAGCCATTTGGACTAGATTTATTAATGGAGAGGCCTCAGCTAAAAAGTTTGCTCTCAAGAGATAAGCAAACCCTATGCATGTAGGTATCAGGTTACATATGTTGTACTCTGTGACATGTCCTTCCAGAGTCCTCAGCAGGAGGAAGAGGAGGAGGAGGTTTAGTCTTTGTCCCGTACTCGGCGGCAGATCTCCTCTGTGAATTCTGAACACTTAGCATTGCCTCCCAAGTCTTTTGTCAATACCTGAAAGAAAGAAAGAAAAAATATAGTGTTACTGAAATTATGTTATGGGGCCAGTCTTGTCTCTGAACAATTCCGGATGTTCTCAGGATATGCTGTCTATAGCTGGTAAATAAGGTGAGCAGGAATACATCAAGTTCGAGTTCTGCACCCCACAGAGACTTCGTCAAAAAGGACTGTGCAGGGAGAGAAAACCTGAGTATACATGAAGTACTTATGTTACCAGATTTGAACGTGATTTTAACATGATTTTATCCTAACTACAGGAATAAAGTGTGTGTGGTCAAAGCTCTACAAAGTGCTTTAATGGTGTAATTAATGATTAAGTATTTACATCTTCAGTAAGAAGTTTGTCCTTTGGAGGTAAAATTCATATATGAAGGCTAAGCATAAGGACAACTAATTGAGAGTAATTCAGAAAAATTGGGTCTTTTTTTCACAAAACCCATGCAGAACAAGCACACATAACTCTTAATGCTGCATGTTAACAATTCTCAAAATTTGCTTTGTTTATTTAAGAGAGAGGAAATGTAGAGTTCAAAGTCTCTTTCATCAAGTACAATTACTGTCTGGCATCACGAAGACAGTAAAATAAAAAGTGGGGAACATTACTAGCTAGATTAAAGCACTCTAGGAGATAATTAAAATTATTCGTTTCCCTCCCATACACACATATCTTAATTAACTTGTTGAGCAATCATGGTTACTATTTTAGGATCTTGTAATTTAAATTGCATTGTGGGGCTTTTCAATTAAAAGGATTGTATCCATTGTGAGCATATAATTGTAACATTGTAAGTAGCCATGTCACGAAACTTGCACTGTTATCTTCCATGGAATTACTGACCTGCAGATGGAGGATATCATTCCCAGAGCAGTACATGGGAACTTTTCAGGAGGACCTCTTTATTCAGTTGTAAGTTTACATTTTTTTAACTGGCTCCTACATACAGCAAGATAGCTGCAAACTTACAAAATTATGACAACTTTTGGTTTCAGCATTCTTGTTTTTAATTAAAAAGCAGCTTCTCACGGTCCTGCCTAAAATAAACGAACCAGCATGACTAGCTAATCCTCTTTAACTGCAATCTTCAAAATCTTTCCAACTATGTTTTCAAGAGATGGACATGAGTTTAGAAGAGTGAACCAATAATGGTAAGACCACAAATTTGTCAGGTTTCAGAGCATAAACCTCCTCTCCCCCCAATATCCCATCTGAGTCATTAATCTGAAGACACTCTCTTCCAAAGAGAAACATATACAATCCTCAGAGAAAAAAAGTTCATGCTGGATAAAAACTGTTCTTTTTTAGTCAAAAATGAGTGAAAGCAGTAAGAAGGAAAAAAGAAAATAATTAAGCTGAAAAAACAGAAACAGAAGTATTACAGTCAGTACTTAAATGCTATAAACAAAGTGGATGATGAAGCCTGTGAAAGACAAAGGAGTGTCCTTCACTTCAGGATGCAGATTTCAATATGTATGCTTTGTCGGTTTCATAAATTTTATAAGTGAAATGCTAAGAGTTACTTAAAACTCTGATCCCCTTCTTGAAAAACAGCCATCCAGTTCACTATTCTGGAGTTTATAAAGCTGTGGAAATCTAAGACGAGCATTGCTGAGACAAAAGGAATGCTACAGTCTGTCCCTTTGTTACTGCAGGGCATATTTAATATCACCAAAGATAATATAATTACTGTCAGAGAAGGACAGTGGCACTGCTCATGCAACAGGCCAGCTCAGAAGGCCATTCCCCACCCTGGTATGAATCTTCCATGTTAATTCTTGCCTTGATACGATATGATTTTAATTCAGTGCATTTATTTGCACACCCTCATGTTACCTTTCCATCTTTAATTGTATCGAAGCAAGCTGACTCAATCTTTGTGGCATGTTTGTGCATTCCCATGTGGCGCAGCATCATCACAGCACTCAGAAGGAGGGCAGTTGGATTTGCCATGTCTTTCCCTGCAATGTCTGGTGCTGTTCCATGAACCTAGAAATGAGAGTAAACTTATCTGTTATGTTGTTAGGGCTGATTAAAATGTCCTAGGCAATTGTGCAAGCAACCTGAGCCACAGGTCTTTATGTTAAAACAGGACTTACTTTGCTGTGATACAGTCAGTGGAAAGGAGACACCAAGGACCAAAACAATTCAGTTCAAAGATGTCAGAAAGGGAAAACTAATATCTTAATATCTTTAAGTTGAACCCATCAAATTCTATTTCATAGAGGGTATTTATCATACGAAAAGGTGGGAAAATAAAGTATCGGTCAAAAAAAAGGATATGCAGAAAACCTACATGGAATATTTACTTTAACCAGTCTCTCAGGGTAAAGCGTGGGTATCTTCACAGTAAAAAAGAGTTCTAGGAAGATCTTTGTTAGATAAATGTCAGCCACAGTGTATGGCATGGAAAAGTTTAGATTCTCAAGCTGAGACAAAGTTATTACTGATCTGCCTTTGTGGGTAACAAGACTTACAGATTCAAAAATGGCCACGCCATTGGCACCAATGTTTCCGCTGGGTGTTACTCCAAGACCTCCAATGAGTCCAGCACACAAGTCACTGAAAAAAACCCAGCCACCAAATTAAACAATCCATGAGTTTTTCCGTATACAGTTTCCTCTCTGCAACGTATTGAAATATTATTATCAGTCAACTGCAAATATAACTTAATTTATGCACCTCTGCAGTCTGAGAATAATATGGAAAAAGAACAGACATTGTTAGTCACCTGTACTACATCGGAACATTGGAAAATTCTTAGAAATTAGCAGAAGATAATGTAATAAAGGAAAATTAAAAGAAAATTCCAAATACTAGAATAAAGCTGCTAAGACACAGGCACAACAAGAAGTACTAGAAGCACAGCATATGTGTAGAAGTCTCAAAAACAAATGGTATGTACAGTTCCCTGTAACTATACAAAAATCTTTCTTCCTCTGAAGGGGCCCAGAACTACTTTTCATATGTAAATTCCCTCTAAAAATTTTGCTCAGGTAGGTGAATTACTGGGGGTTTTGTGGAATACTGTGTGCAGCTTAAGGAATGTTTTCCAAGTGACACCAGACTAGCTTTTCCCCTCTTTACTCAACAGCCTGCAGGTCACAAGTCTGACATTAGCAGATCATCAGATATAAGCAATTTGCATTTGGTTTCCACCAAAATTAACATGGGGAATGACAAACCAACTGTGCCTGTTGTCATCATACTGTACCCTCCAGGCTGAACACACTGATTAACAAAGCTCTTAAGACTGTTACTTTCACATCCATCCATAACCATTGCCTACAAACTTGGCCCATACTAAGCTAACTTAGTCCTTAGCTTAGGACTAACAAGGAGAAAAGTTTGGATGACTTTGCAGAACAATATTTTAAGCTAAAATAAACCACTTAAGTTATGAAGAGCCTGGGGAAAAACTGAATACAGTCTGCATTGTCACTCTAAGTATTTAAAGCTTAAAGAGAAGAGATTGTCTTCTGCCTATTCAGACCTATTCAGTCTAAGGAACCTGCTTGGCATTTTGTTCATACTTTTAGAGCAGCAGGTGAGACCTCACCCAGTGGTGACAGTGTCCTCTTCAAGAACAGACTCAAATTTATTGAAAATTTTTAGAATGATGAAATTTTTTATGGAATTTCTATGAGAACTTTAAAATGGTTGATAATGAGCTCTTTGTAATGGTATTGATGGTAAGACTCCTCTGATTTGATCTCTCTTAGTTAATACTCACACAATAAAAGCTGCTGTGAGAGCCCTGTGCACACCTTCACCAATTCTTAAAACAATAGGTATTCGTTAGAATCTGATTTTTCTTAGCGTGCACAGCCTTATCACAGAGAGAGTGCTGTTTTAAGAGAAGTTTAAGAACCATTTCTTCTTATATGTAAGTTACCTTTAAATTTGTTATCTGTACAAAACCAGGAGATGGATTCTAATATGTGAATAGTCAAACTTGTAAATAAAAATTCCAGTTCAGGCTCTTTTCTCAATGTCTCCTTAGAGGTGTGAGAAGAAACTGTTTTACATAATACACTTAATAGTTCAGATTAAAACACTTCCATTTTACAGGTGTTTAATGGAATTTACACTCTACCTAATAATTTTACAGATGGAAAATGTGTGCTGATAGGTTTTGCCTTCAAGACACAAAGAACCTCTAATATTAATGTTACTCAAATATAAAATTTAATTTGACAGTAAGGAAAAGTAATAAATAAACCAAGAGCTGGCAGAATATTAAGAGGCCACACATTTAGTTCTTCAGTGACTATGCAGACTGATTTAAATGTACGATGAACTCCCTGTGTACATCACAGTCCCACAGTCACCCTGCACAATCTGTTTTAGTGCTGAGGATGAGAAAGTTTTTCTCTAATATGTAACCAGGCATTCATTCTCTATTACAATGTAAGCCATTATATTCTTCACACATTTGGAGAAATTTCTCTCTGTCCCATGTGAACAATATTCATAGCCTCCATAACCAGAAAGAGATTTTTCTAAGATAAAAAGTACATTCTCATCATATAGCCCCTTCCATTAATATATTAATAATTGAAGCAGTTAATGTCTGTTAAGCAGTCTGAGTGCATTAGATGATCTGGCTTGCATGTGACCTCAGTGATTGTTGGGAAAGTATCAGTATTTTACATGTTGGGAGTTTAAATGAAAATCTCCATACCTGAGGATGTCACCGTACAAGTTTGGCATAACAAGCACATCAAATTGAGATGGATCTTGAACCATCTAGAAGGAAGTATATTTTCATTCAGGTTAAGAATTTAAACTAAAAAGAAATAAAAATAACCACAACTAAAACATAAATACTCACATTCAGACATACAGTATCCAGATACATTTCATTAAATTTAATATCTTTACAGTTCTCTGCTGCCTCCCTGCATTTTCTCAAGAAAAGCCCATCAGACATTCTCCTGCAATTAGACAAACAAGAGAATATTGCAGTTACTGTAAGGAAGCATTCCTGGAGATAAAGAAAACTGCATGCTACAGTGTTTAATGAGAATTCAGAAACTTCATTTGTGACTATTTTTCCCTCCTAAAATACTTCTGTATCAGTAGTTTAAACAGCATACATTAATTCTCAGAATGACTTATATTCATTTATGAAAGGCTTAGTAAATTTGTGAAGGTGATGTCACCTAATATCAAATGTGTTATGACTCAGTTCAGTATTAAGTGGTGTGGAAATGGCAAAAGACACCAGCCACTTTCATCCTCAGTTTTAAAATTCATTTTCCTTGTTTAAAAGTTTCTAAAAAAAGGGTTTGGGAGGAAGGATTACTACAAACTTGCTAATAAGAACATTGGTACACAATTACCTCAGCCCTGTCAATACTGAATCAGTATTGCCCATTTTTCTTAGGAGGCATTTACTTGAATTTTTCCCATCTTACTGACTCCGAGTGCCATCAGCAGAAGTTTCACATTTGAATAAGACTTAAGCAGTTATTTATGATTAAATTTTTGGGGATTTTTTTTTTGTTTTTCTCAAAAGAAGTGTCAACATACATAATATTTGCCTTGTGCACAGCAGTCACATGGCTTCTCTGATTGTTTCTGGCATACTCAAAAGCAAACTCTGCAATGCGCTTGCTGGCTTCCTCTGTGATCAGCTTGATGCTCTGCACAACCCCATCAACAATCTGAAAGACAGAAGTGCATCAGCAGTGCAAGTTCATTCTTCCCATTTGGAACCAAGCAGCAGAATTCTGAGTGAGGCAGAATGCATTTCACAATGGAGGAACCTTTTTATGGGTGCCAAACGTAAAAAAAATCCCACTGAACCCCAGTGAGATGGGCAAAGTTAGCAGTGCTGGAGCAGAAAGGCAGCAGAAGGCAGCAGCTGAGGCACCCACCACGTGCTCGATGCCGCTGTACTCGCCCTCGGTGTTCTCGCGGATGGTGACGATGTTCACGTCCGTGTAGGGCGTTTTGTAGCCCTCGATGGACACGCACGGACGCACGTTGGCGTAAAGGTCAAAGGTTTTACGCAGCAGCAGATTCATTGATGGGTGCCCTGCAGCAATTGGGGTCTTCAGAGGCCCTAGAGGGGAAAAAAAGGTACACAAGGATGAACGAGAAAATAAGCCCCTCCATGGATCTGACAGCTGAAACTCTAGGTAAAGGGGGACTCCTACAGAGGATCTGCAAATCCCTGTTTAGCCCTTATGCTGGAATGCCATAGGAATTTTCTGTTCTGTCAACTACTGCACAGGCACATTCATCAGCTGGATAAAGGCCAAATTGCGAGCCTTACATGGAACAGATTTTACAAAATGTATTCATTAAAACACATAGAGATACTGCTCATTAGTAATGTATATATTGCATGCTGTTGCATATCTTAGAAATGCCTTCTGCAGAGTCCAAAGGTTGTAATGCACCCAATTTCAACTACAATAACTATCAAACTTACGGCTTGGAAACTGCACGAACCTTTCCTGCAAGGAATGTTCCAAGATTACAGACACCTACCTGACAGGCTGTCCCCTATTTTATTGTGCTACAGAGGAAGAACTTTGACTTTACATCAAACTCATGATAAACACAACAGTATTTAATATCTGTGTATGAACCCCTAAAATACCTTTTAATCCCATTTTGTTTTTATCCATGGATTCTTTGGCTTCTGGGGGTATCATCCACTTCCCTCCTGGTCCTTGGATAGCCGTAACATTCCTCTCTTCCCACTGAATAGGTGCCTAAACACACACACTCTGTGTTAACTTTAATGTCATGACTTTGCTTTAAGTTTTAACTGTCACAAGAAGGTGTGTAAGGAATTTTGTCCAGGCCTTTCTAAACAGTACTTTCTTTGGTGAGTGACGGTTTGAACTAAAGTAGTTTTTGAAAAACGTAATTAAGTAAGTGGAAATGAAATAGTGTGAGCAGCAAATCATCATAAATGTAAGTACCACAATGGCACCCTATATGTCACATACACAAGTGCCATTTCTTTAAGCTATTGAGTTCCTTGTATACAAGGGACAACATCTTAAAGTTGAATTCATTGAGGACTCATCATCCCCACTGACTGGAAGACTGTGTATGACATAGATGTGCATCTGTTATCTCACTGAAAAATCTGCACAAAAGCTCCACAGTGCTTTCTGAATTTGCATTTGCCACAGGACTCTAGGTGGAGACAGGCTGCCACCCGTTCATTCTATCAGGAATGACCACAAAGGAGAAGATACAACATTAAAGCAACTTCACGTTTTCAAATCCACATTGGATAGTTGTAATAAAAAGTGAATTTGCCTGGGTGTTGTTACTGATGTGGAACAATTTAACAGGCATCTTGCCTGAAGAGCTGTATTTCCTTCCAAGGAAACTTGACAAGGTCTGGTGAAGTTTCTCAGATAGGTAAGAGAACAGATCTTCAATACAGTAAGTTTTCATATCACTGAAGTAAATGTGTTTGGCAGCACAGCAATTGGATTGCTAAAATGAGCCAGTCCTTTCACACACACTTTTGACCTGCACTTGAAGTCATAATAAATGAAAGAACATCCTCTGTCAGTTGCTCAGGATTACTACATCAACAAGGTGATTTCACATGACATTGAGTTCGTATTTCCAAAAATCAAACACAGCATTTGCTCTCAAGTCTCTACTCTTCTGTCAGCTAACAGTTTCAAGGCATGCCTTGGTATCATATTCCTGTCATTTATTAGCTGAAGCTTCAAATTCTTTCTACTGGAAAGAAGTTTTAATAGCTTAAATATTACTTAATCTCTTAAAAGATAGTTTAAGCTTTTTTTTAATATGCCTAATTAGTACTTGTTGCTGCAGTTCAATTTGCAATGCTTATAGCAAGACAAACATGACTTACTTTGGCAGCATCAAAGATCTTCATGACAGCAGCAGAAATCTCAGGTCCTATGCCATCTCCTGGGATTAAAGTTACTGTTTGTACCTAGGTAAAGAAATATCAGTAGTACAACAAATGAATGTTTGTTTTCTACATAGGGAACGTCTTCATGTGTTGTAGGAACCAAGTAACTATTAGAAAACAAAATAAATTTTTCCTTTACCAAATATTCACTATGAAGAACAGCAGTCCTGGACAGAAGTGAGAAATACTGGCTTGCTTTCCAAGGGAGCGTGCAAATGTTTTGAGAGAATTGTTTGAAAATTCACCTACTACCTACTCCTATTTCAAAACAGAGGCTGAATGTGAAAGGCAGATTCCTGCTCAGTACTCCTTGAAATTAGTGAACGTAGCATGCTTTCCTCTGGAAGTCTGGACAGCAAGTTGTATTACCTAGTTATGGCTCTGTTCCACATATGTCTACAATATTATCAACATGCTGCATGATACTGACACATGGTAGAAATGATTACGTGTATGAAAAGCTACATTCACCTTAAAAAAAAAGGTCATGCCAAGCTAAACTTCTCAAGTGACCTCCTAAAAATCTCAGACCCATTTTAAACAATACCAACTTATTTACCTCTCATAATGTCCTCAGTTTTGTTTCTTTTATCATTATCAAACAAGTGAAAAAAATGGACAGCCCAGGCTCAACAAATGGCAGGGGAAGAATGTACTCTTCTTGAGGAAAAAAATAAATTATGATCACTGTTCTAAGAGTACATGCTCCAGCTCATTTTGTTTTATTTAGAGATCCAACAGCTTTTATGGGCTCATTATTACCTACAGAAAAGGCAGCTCACATACATTATTTGAAGAACAAGAGAATCAGCTCACAGGCCAGAACTTCAATATATATTGACTAATTGATTTTTTCACTTTTGAGCCCAAGAAATTCACTGTGCACAACAAAAAAAAACCAGAGCTACCGACAACAGAACACTGCTGGTGAGCAAGCTGTTACTGATGAAATGCCTTGAGAGTAGTATAGTGCTGTCTGCCAGCACTGCAGGGCTCCACCTGAGCCTGAAACTGTTGTGTTTTCAACAGAATCAGCAGTGCCTCACCTTCTGATTTTTATACTGTATAAGTGACCCTTCAGTTTCTTTTCTAAGTGTTGTACCTGCTGTTCTACAAAACTTATCATGAAAAGCCACAGTTCTTCTTTAAGTCCTGCTTAAGAGTGCTGAGCCCTGCTCCTGCCTTCACCAAAAAAAGGCCCATGGGCACTTCAAACACATACACAAAAAAAGAAGCAAAACATCTACAGGGAAATACACAACATGTAAGATAGTTTAAAGAGGACTTTGGAAAGGCAGAATTTTAGATGCAAGGAGTTCTAAAAGCAGCAGTAAAGTAAACCTAGTGCTTAGAGGGAGGTCTGCAAAAGAAAGAAAATGAGAAGCTTCTCAACAATCTTTCTACTTTGCCCAATATTTATTTGCTCATTCCCAGATGAATTCCAGAAGACTGGCTTATGTCTGTATTTTGTGAAAACTTTCTGTTTTTTGCTAGAGGCTTTTATATTCTCACATTGATGTGCAATTGCCAATGACAGTGATTAACTGATATAAATCCAGGATGGCATTAAGAGCATGCATGTTCACTTGTTTGGCCCTTTATTTCTTGGGAACGTAAGAGTAACAACAGTGATCTTATAAATTTCCAAACCTGCTTATTGAGAAACTTCTTAAAAGAAAAAAAATGGGACTATTATACTCACAGCATTACCAAAACTTCTGGTCACCTTTTTTTGGCTTTTGAAAGCACCTAGAAATCGAGAAACCTGCAAAAATCCAAAACAAAAAGACGCTCTTTTACTGCACAAACGGGATTTTACAAGTTTAACAATATCGCAGCAAATCTTCTTTTTAAAGTCATACTGCTTTAAATCTACTATCTCAAACTAGTATGAAAATCCATGTGAAACCAGAGTAGCCAGTGCTTTGCCAAGTTGCAGTGGAACACTGAGAGCAGCAACGCCTTGTGGGTATTCTTAGCACAAGGTGAGCCCGGGACAGCCGCGCTTTGCCCCACGCTCCTGTCCTGCCTGGGAGCCCCTGACCCCACCTGGAGTCCTCACACACATCATGCTGGAAGCAAGGCTGTGGGAACTCTAACTAAATACATCATGTGCTAAGGATGAAGACATGCAGAAAGCAAAGTGAAAAATCAAACACTTCATTGGCAGCAGCTGGGTGGACAGTATCTACACATTTTAGTGATGTTTCCAAAACTACTTTACATTAGTGTCACTTCTTCCATTCAAACTGTGGTGAATTTTGTTCTTCTACCTTTTATACTTGTAGGTGTTGTACTGTTGTACTATACATGTACTGTGTTGTACATGCCTTCTGCATGCCAGTAAAAATTCTGACGGTTTTTAAAAAAAAAGTTCAATTTCATTAAACTGAAATGCACATTGAAGTCAAAATTCACCACAGCAACAAGTCTACACATCACAGTCAAAGAATTACATTTTCTGAGTATTCTGAACTGGCATTAAGCTTTAAAACTGGGATGGTATCTAAGCTTGGGCTCATACCCAGCTGAGCACCATGGACAAAATCCCTACTCTGCAGAAAAATCACAGCCTCCCAATCTTAACCTCCTCTCTAGGACTACTGATGCTTCTGGGATGTAAGAGCCAGAAAACTTCTAACTGCTTACATTACTTCAATTCTGCCATACTCACATATGCAGGCTGTCTGCAGCTATCAGGTTAGAAATTACTTTGACAATTTGTATTCCTCTCCTGTCCCACTTGCATTTGTTATTTCTTTACTGACAGAATGGTGTGTGGCAAAAGGAACAAACTATGTTGACACCAAGAGAAACAACTAGAAATAATATAATTCTCATACTTTAATGATAATATAATAAAATTTTCATATTGTAATGAATGCTGGGGGAGAAGTAATCTAAGCTAGATCTATTTTTACTTGTAGCCCCACATGAGATGTACAAGGTCACTGCAACAGGCAAGCAGTATTTACCAAAGCAGGCCCTATGGTTGAGGATGAAGGCAGAGCAATCAAATGAAAATGTGAAGTTGACTGTACAGGGTAAGTGTTCTCATGGTACAGTTCCTGCATATAGAATCAGGATTTAAATTCCAGAGTAGCCCTGGAAAGGGCACAGTCTGTCTTGTCAGAAATCATGGGCCTAGTACATTATACTGAAGTTAAATGTTGGTAACACCAACAAAGAATCCACCCAAGGAAAACTGATCCATTCTGACCTTAAAGTCACGTGTCATGATTAGCTCTTGACAGTTCTTCCTTACTTTAGCAGATAGGTTAAATGGGGCTGCCTCAATGACTTTGCCTCAAGCAGGCTGTTATTTAAAGGTACAAAGTAAATTTCATTTACTCAAGGCAAAAGACCGTATTTCCGTGACAGCCCCGGGATAAGGCCTGCGTTTCAGAACGGTTCAGAGCTGTAAATCCCAGAGGACAGGTGCAGGGGCCAGAGAGTTGTCAGCCAGAGGCCGGTAACAGTTCTCCCCAGCCGGCTCCGCAGCGCCCGGTACCGTGGGCTCCTCGCGCGAACGGCGTTCCCAGGCCGTGCTGTCTGCCCGCGCGCACCGGGAGCTGCCCGCAGCCGCGGTGGTCCCGCCGCTGCTGTGACCTCTACGGCGCGACCTCTCCGCAGGCCGCTCCGAGGGATGGCGCGACGCCCCCCCGGCCCGGCCCGGCCCGCTCGAATAACGGCCCCACGGCCCCTTCCCGCCGCCGGCCCGGGGAGGGGAGAGGAGGAAGGAGAGAACCCGAGAGCGCCGCGGGGCCGCCATTCGGCCCGAGCCCCGCGGCCATTCCCCCTCGGAGCGCTGCCAGGGCCCGGCGGCACCGCGACCTTGCGGCCGGGCAGCCGCGCCTCAGGCGCCACCAAGCTCCGGGGCGCGTGCCGGGCGCCGTGGAGCAGGGTCCTGCCCGCCCTCCTGCCTACCGTGGGCATCCATGCGGTCGCGGCCATGACGCGCCAGGGCACCGCGGCTGCCAAGGCCCGAGAGCTCCGCGCCCGCCGCTAAACCGGAACCGGCGCGCGGGGAGCGGCGGCCCCGCCCCGCCCCGCGAAGCTCCGCCCCGGGAGCGCCGCTGCGGCAGCGCCCGCGCCCCCTCAGCTCCCGCCCGCCGGTGCCTGAGGCGGTCCGAGCCTCCTCCCCGTCCCTTCAGCTCCTGCCCGCCGCTGCTTGAGGCGGTCCGAGCCTCCTTCTCTGACCCTTATCCTGCTGCCCGGTGGAGATGCTGCCGGGGAGCTCCCACTCCCGGTGCGGGAGGCGCCGAGGCGGACGGGTGCGGGTCGTTTTTGGGGAAAAAAAATAGTTGTTGAGAAAGACGCCAGATTGTTCAGAAGCCTACTAAGCCCATGTACTTTAAAGTGTTAAAGCTGTTGAAATCGGGACAATTTGAGGCTTCTTTTTGCCCTCATTTCTGAGGTACTTGTCTCGTTATTTTTAAAAGCTGCTGCTGTGCCCGCTGGAGGAGCGGTGGCGGCGTGAGGGGCCGTGAGGGGCCGTGCCCGGCCCGCCCAGGCCTCGCGGGCTGGGCGCTCGCGCTGCGGACGGCGGGAGAGCCGGGGCGTGCTGGAGAGTAAAGCACCGAGCTCGAGCTAAGGCAGTTTGAGCTCGTACCTCTGGGAATGGCCGCTTTTAAAATCTTCTACCTTTCTTACGCTTGGGAACATTAAAATTTGAGGTTTGTCGCAGACTAATTTCGTAGCAGTTTTTGGTGATAGAGTTAGCAGATTATTAGCGGCCTTTCCAGTTACTTAGCTCACTATTGGCAACTCAGTATATACATAGCGAACAGATCTATTCATGTTGCTTTCTTGTGTTTGTGACTGTATCTGCATCTACATTGTTAGGTTGAACTTGGATTGAAAATTGGGGGAAGGGGAGATATTGTGGAGAATTCCTTTACGCATTTTTCAACACCCGTTTGCCTATGTCTTGTGGTGTTACCATAATAATGCTACAGTAATAAGGCGTTAACAGTGGCTGGTTTGGATCTGTTCTGGGAAGGGCTGCACAAGACAATAATAAACTCATGAATAGTTATTTTGCTTAAGAAAATAATGCCTGTGAGGAGACAACAATACTGTCTTTCCCCTAGTGATCGCTGTATTGTCACTCCCTATGGGGAAATTCATTATATTACATTTAGCCTGCTAAGGCAACCATTACTTTTATTTTGTCCCTGAGGCAAGACATTGTCTTGTGTAAAACACTTAAAAAAAAAAAAAAAGGTAATTTCTCTTTATTATGAATAAACTAGGCTTAACAAAATGCACTCAGAAACCTCCCTTTTCTAACATAGTGTATTTTTAAGCTAGATAGAAAAGATCATAAAGCCAACACATTTTCACACACGGTTTTCCTTTCTGTTTATTTTCTTTAGCATTATAACTCCCTAGAAAGTTCCTGCTCCTCACAGTGAAGTCAGTGAAGTCGGCAGCTTTCCCTGGTTTGAGAGACATGAGTCTTGCCTGTCTCTCAAGCTGTTTATTCATTCCTCAGACAGAGCTCAAGCCCATGAAGCCTTCTCTCACAGGATATCACTTCCAGACAAATTTAGTGGGGTCTGAGCATCCTCCCATCCACCATGTGTTGGAAAGGCAACTTTTTGACCCGTTGCAGTAGCAAAAACTGTAATTTTTCACATATTTTATGTTTTCATAACTGTATTTACAGTTCATTTTTTATTTGTAGTTTGTACAATTGTATTGTTTTGTAGCTCTGTAGCATCTTTAAGGAACTCCTTTTTTAGCTCCACAGCAGCTGTGTAAGATGAATGTTATTACTTTTTCTTAATTTTATGCAAATAGAATTTGGAATAGCTTTCCAGTAAATAAAACAAATCCCCAAAATTCAGGAGAGATTTTTACAGCATCAGTGGAGGATAGAACTTCCCCCATTGCATGCAGTGATCACAGTTACTCCCACCTGCAGTAGCAGTGGGCCCTAAGGACTTGTGCAAGGTAACAACAGAATAAATGTACAGGCAGCTCCTCTGAATCAAAACTGTTCTTTTTGCTAACAGAGTAACTCTGTATGAACAGTTATTCTGCAAGGAGACATCTGTGTGAGAGGGAAGTTGTTGGAACACCTGGTGTAATGGGCGTGAAATTTCTTAGGTTCCTTTCTCCCCTCCTAAAAACTGTAGCAAAGCAATACGTGAAAGCAGCAGATACGCAACTTGATTGTTAAAACTCCGTGTGGATCCTTTTGTGGTGAAGTGGTCTGTTCAGAGTAGCTTGAGCCTCCTTTGGTGTGGGGTTAGACTTTATACTTAGACGACCTTCACATTCTCACTGCATAATTTACAGATGCAGCTTAAGGTACTCGGACCTGTCTGTTGGAGGCCGTTGAACTTACACCTCTCCTCATCAATCAGATCAATCACCAGCTGTGACAACCAGGGCTTGCCACACTTCAGAGCAGAGAAACTTGCACCAAAGGCTGTGTGGAGCTGCCAGCTTGGTGTGTCCCACTGCCTGTGCTGTGGCTGTGGCAAAAAAATCCTGCAGCTGTGGCCAGCCGAGGCCATTGCAGCTGACAGCCGTCTTGCTGTCCCATACTACTCTGGGGTGAGTGAGTAACAGTGTATTTCCTGCTCTGGGATTTAAACTTCTAAAGCGAATAAGCAGGGGCTATTTAACCATCATCTCTGGTACAATGGGCCGTGACAAGGCAAGACTATGCTAGATATATTGTCCTCCTTACAAAACTTTATCTGCAACCTATTGCAAGATGCTTGTTATCTATTTCTAATTGCTTCGAAACACTTGATTTGGCAAACAGTTTTTTAAAAACTGAAATATAGTGAAAGGTGGTGGTACCAGTAGTATTTAAGGTCAGTTCTTGCTGTGCACATTGAAAACTGTAGATTTGTTGCAGCAACATGCTGACAGTAAGTTTGCTTAACATCCAACTGGCAAATAAGCTAATCTTTGATAAATAGGAACAGATAGAAGAAGTCCAGAATAGTAAACTGGAAGATCAGCTGAACTTTGACATGTACAAACAAATAGGAGTGAAAAAGACTTCATGTATTATACTGTCTTTAAATTTTACCCAATTAGCACAGCAAGGTAATTGTGCATTGAGATGCAGTTACCACTGTGATATGCTTGAGAAGAACTAGCTGGTATAGTGTAAACCTTTACAGTTATTTCTGAATCCTCTGGCCTACATTGTAACCACAAGTAAGCCTTACCTAGTTAATGCTTTCCATTAAGCTCTGCTGCTATTTTACTGCTGTTATTTTGATTCAAAAGATAGAGACTTTTTGATGTGTTTGTCATCTAGGGTACAGGGGAAGCAGCCAGGGATATAAAAGGAGGTGAAAAATGAAGAGACGGAATGTCAGCTTTTCACTGTAGGAATGTTGTTAAGCATACAGAATCACAAGATTAAAAGATACAGAGCCAAATCCACCCCTGCTGCTGATTAACTTCTGTATAATGACATTAGAGGTAATTTGGCCATTTATATTTAATCTGGGTTGCATAGATGGGCAGCTTGAAGTAGGTGGCTGTGAATCGAATGCCATTTCATGCAAATCACTTGCCTAAGTATTGGCCTGGTCTGATTGAGAGCAGCTGTTATCTCTTGTGTTTTAGTAGCACCAGATCAGAGATATTAACCATGCTTAATTATACATATAACCACTAAAGCCAATGACGGAGCTCATTCAGAGTTGAGGACAGGTAAGAACTTTCAGAACAGTGCAAGTTCTTAGTCTCAAGGGGCCCTTACAGACTGTTGGTTTTTTGATTTAAAAAAATTAAATACTCTATTTTGCAGATTCTTAAAAATTATTTTTAATGTTCTGACTTACCTGTGGAGAACTTTTTGGAACATAATAGGAATCCAATGTCACTACACACCAGGGAAAAGGAGAAAAAAAGCACTAGTGGCTGGGAAAACAGAGATTGGTTTTGCCATGTGACAGTACACCTGTATGGTATTTGAACAGATGCTTGCTGCTCTCTTGGTCTGATGGTAAATCATTCTGTTTGTGTTTTCCTTACTACTGTAGCTTCTTCCCTCTTATTCTGAAACCGTGCTCCAATATGCTCTATTGCTAGAATGCATTTCTCTGATGTTACAATTCTGATGTTTGCTTATTGCTAATAAGTCTTATTGCCTACATTCTCATCCCAAGGCATTTATTTTGTATACAGGATATACCTTGTAATTTTTGTAGCTCAGGGTAGTGTTGGTTTGCAGCTAATCAAACCTGCATTTCTAAGTGTTATAATTTGGGTAAGCCATCTCTTACAACAGTCTGTGGTTCAGCACCTTTTAGAATGTTTTTACTACATATCCAACATGTTTCATAGGATATTTTTACTATGTATACAATATATTTGCTTTCACTATTACTTTTAAATGCTTGTTGTTACATGCCAAGGTAAAGTGAACCCCTCTTATCCAATCCTGCTATCAGGCCAGGATCATTAGAAGCTGTAGGGAAAAGTACACGATAATTCTCCAAGTGTTTTTATTAAACTTGCTATCTTGATGAGGAAATAATGACCATTGGCAGACTACAAATAAAGAAGTTGGAAATTTTACCCTGTTCTGTTCCAATGTGCCTGAATGGAAAGTGAGCTTATAATGGGTCCTTCTTCCCCGTTGCCATCCTTTCTCACTCAGACTTCTTCCTGCTGTTGTTATAAGAGCTTATCCTTCTGCAGATGTTAGATAATATGATTTTGTCTGTCTGCTTCTCATAGATACTTTTTTTATTTTTTTTTTTTTTTACTTTCCCGTCAGTAGGGTTGTGGCGCACTAAAACACACCGTGAGCCCTCTACTGGCACTTTCTGCTTTTGCTTTAGGCTGTGGTAGAGGTTTTTCCTTCCCAGCTGTGCTTGCTTGAGCCTAAGGAGGCAGGATAGCGTCTGTTTAACTACTTTAACCTTGCTGACTTTTTAAGATGTAGTTAACGTGGGAAGGAGTCCTTGTGTTCACTGCTGTAACCGGCAGTTCGGTACCTTTGGCGGTGAACTCCCATCCTCGCTAGGCACCGTGCAGACACGAGTATTTCCCGCGGAGCTCCCGCGGAAGCTGGTGCGGGCGTGGGGCCGTGAGGACACGGTGAGGCTGCAGCCAGCCGCGCTCCCCGGGCAGCCCGGGGCACGCAGGGCAGCTCGCGGAGCCGGCTGCTCTCTGTGGCGATGCCCGTGCTCTCCCCGTTCCCAGGCTGGCTGGGGTGCCTGGCAATACGGCTGCGCTGCCCAGCGCCACCGGCTGACGCAGAGCTGCTCCAAAACCTGGAGGTGCCGTGTGGAGCGCCCTGAGTGAGGCCCCGAGGCAAGAGAGAGCTGCGTTCTGCTGGGAGCGGCTGCTCGGTGTTTGGGTTATAAAAGCTCCGTACGCCTCTTAGAAAAGCATCTGAAAAGGGGCAGATTGGCATCCCTGTTTTTGCACGACACCTGCCTGTGATTTTAACACTTTCCTTCCTGGCACACTCCAGTTAAGCCTTTGCAAAGATTTCTCAGACTGTGTCCTTCCTCACTGGGCAGGTGCCATCCAAACCAGTTCAATGCAGGCTCTGGGATTTTTTCAGTACACTCACGGAGTATACGTGCTCTAAATGCCTACAATACAGAGGAATCCAGCTACTTCTAATGGGATGCATTTGCAGAGAGGAAGAATTGCTCATTTAAGATGGGTAATAAGCAAACGATATTTACTGATGAACAGCTAGATGCCTACCAGGTAAGATATCTTGGTTTGCATTAAGGGATTAAAGGGAGTAATCTACGTATGTTTATTTTGGGTTTTTGTTTGGTTTGGGGAGTGTTTTTTTTTTTTTTCAATATAATTGAAAAGTTTCTTTGTAACCTGCATGTATATATTCTACTGTTCCTTCCAGTAACTATAATAATATTCTAAGGCTGGGTTGTTGAATATATTCATTTAATTCCCTCTCTGTATAGAGGAAGAAGGGTCATCCTCAGTGTCTGAACTAGGAAGCAGAAAAAAGATTGTGACTAGCTTGACAACAGTGTAGCACCTTCTCTCCCTGATGCCTTTTGCTCACAATAGAGTGGAAAGGAAAAAATAGATCTTGTCTAAATCCACTTCTCCTAAGGATAAGTCAAAGAAATATGCTTAGTGTAATTCCAGAATAGGTGTTGTTATACTTGTATCCACTCCTGGAAAGCAGTTTCTTACCTCATCATAAGTAAGTGTGCATTTTATGTCAGGGATAACTTGGTATCTTTATTTACTTAACATTGCATAAACTGCTTTTAAATAGAGTAAGGAAAAAAAAAAAGGATCCCCTATTTTAAGTCACGTTTCAGCACACTGCAAATCTCACTGAAATAGATTTCAGGAAGCTGTCTGCACAGTGGGCATCTTGAACAAGTTTCTGAAAATACAGTGAAGCAAAGCATTGAGTAGAAGTGTGCTCAAGAAGGAGGCAGCTGACTGCTTATTAAGAGAGGCAGCCAAGGCTGGCTGCATTGCTGTGTTCTCCTACATGACAAACATTGAATTAGCAACACAGGAAATCAAGATCTAGTTTATCTTGTGATAACCAAAGGACAGATACAGACCCTTAAGGGACTGGGTAACTTAATAACATTTTACCTTTGTGATCTTTGGTTAATACTATTGAAGTAGAATTTAGTATTTTAGTTACTAATTTTATTTCAAGTCACTGCGAACATGGACTTGTCACAGGTGTAAATACTGAGCCATGGAGTGAGGCCTGGTGTGTATGCTAAAATGCTTTCAACCGTTATCCCACACTAAAAGTAAGGCATAAACTAAATGCTTTTATAAATACATAGTGGGTTTTTTTTGTCATTGTAGGAAATGTGCCAGTGTACCTTCTTAATTTCCACTTTGTCACATTCTCACCAGCAGTCTGCAATGTATTAATCTAAGTTAATGATCTTAGACTTAGCAGTCCAAGATCCAAAAAAGCTTTTTCACATCCCTGCTGGATAGGCGAGAGAGAAATCAAAGATCTGTAAAGCACCAGTCTTCCTACTAACAATAGAAGTGAACACAGAACAGAGCACAACTGCAGTGAAACAAAACAAAATCTAAATGTAATTAATGTTATCCTCTGGACATAAACTGGCAAATGCAAGAGCTGAAATGTCATCCCTAATTCAGTGCTCTTCATGAAGAAATTGCCTCTCTCTAATGGCTTTTGCAGCCCCTGCCTTTCATAATGCTGGGTAATTGATCTCAAAGCCTGGCAGGAGTTTGGCCCAGTGGATTGAGTCGCCTTTGGGATTTCTCTGTTACAGGCAGACTTGCAGTTCATTAGTGTAGAGCTAGACAGTTTTTGACTATGTTTGGCAAGTACCATAAAATAACAGGTTTCTGGACAATAAGTGACCTGCAGATTTTGTCAGGAAGGAGCATTAGCCTCATACTGTGAAGAATCAGATAAAGACATAATTTTGATGGTGAATTGCCTCCGATCTATTAGTTTTGCATCTCCCTTGAGTCTTTTAAACAAAAAGAGCCTGGGCTGACTGCTGGAGCCACCCACACACAGAGCTTTTGCCTCTCCATGGCATCTTGGGGGAGACGGCACTTTGCAAGTGGAGCTGTTTGACTTGGAATTGGCTGTCTTACCTGCCTACTTCTCATTTGTGGAATTTCTTCAGAATAGAAAAAGGAAGAATGTGGCAATGTTTCCATAATTTTTTTAGTGCAGGTTTTTCATGTCTTGAGCCAGCAGCTGAGTTACCGGGGCGTTTACCAAAGTAAAACACTGTGTACCACAATCCACTTTCCAACCATCTGTTGTGCGCATCTGTATCCCAGTGACCAGGAAGGCATCTACATATCAATTGCTTTTATAAATTGATCACTGAGTCTTTTTTTTTTTCCCTAAAGCAGTTTCTTGTGAATTTATGTGTCTGTGAGTTAGTTCTGTACTCCTTATAACAGTGGTCCAGTGATACTATGAACAGTGTTCATAGTATCAGCATTCAGAAGCAAAAGTGTCAATCTTTTTTGTAAAATATATCTTGGTTGTTCTTTTTTCTTTACTTCCTCACAGTTCCTGTTGGTAGACTGTTCAAAACCTCACTCACCTCATGGTTAGACTTATAATTTCTTTATTGAAATCTATTTTTGGATATTGTATTATCTTGTTGTACCTTCTATTATTTCTGTCTTTCATACAAATTGCTTTGAGCTTATAGCACCTAATATTGCTTCAGGAGGAAAATTTTTATACTTAAAAAAAATCATTGTGTTTTATGTGTTTGTTCCATAAAAGACACTATGAGGTGAAAAAGTGCCTAAAGTTCATGTGCCTAAAGTATGGTAAAACCTATCCAAGTGGCTGTGGCTTTAGAGAGTGAAGATTAAGCTGCAGAAAAATCACCTGCTTGAAAAGCTAGCATACATAAATGTCAGATCATTAGTGTAATATTAATGAAATAAATCAAATGGTTTGATTTATCTAAAACTTTCTGAAAGGCCTATGTATGCATGTAAATTTTTTGCATGTAAATTGTCATATTGAAGAGCCAGTTGTTAGCAGAACTTTTAATTTTAAATTAAACAATTGTAAATGTGGTCACCCACAGGATAACTTCAGTGTTTTCAATGGACAATTTTAAATGCTCTTCATTAAGACTGGTAGCCAGTGGAAATTTTGTACAAGAGACCTGTAATTGAACTTGATAATATTAAACCATTCAGGGTTGGGGTTTTTTTTGTGTGCGGTTTTTTTTTGTTTTGTTTTGTTTAATTTTTTAAAATTCAAGTAAGTAGAAGCAAAGGAAAAAAGGAGATGTGCAGCTTTCCAGTCTAACACCTTGTCGTAACACCTGCTATTAAGATCATATCACCTGTTATTATGATAGTGTTCTTGTTGGCAGCTCTTTACATTTTCATAAGATTAGTGAAATGTTTTGCAAATTAGGCTTTTGCTAGCACTGGGTTGCTCATAGAGATTCACATCATTTAAAATACTAGCCTTGTAAGAAAAGGAATTTTACTGGGCATTTATTATTCTTATGCCCTTAGAGTTCTGCCTGTGGTTTTTAGGGTTTTTTTTTTGTCAATGGGGCTTTTGGTTGTTGAGGGGTTTTTTAATACAGAAAATGTGAAATCTAACCAAGGTCTGGTGAGGGAAAAGGTAAGTACTGATAGGCAAGAAAGATGGGTTTCATTGCAATAAAACATTTTAAAATTAAGATTTTAAAAGCTGCCTACAGATTTTGGAGGTCAAGTCTCATATGGAGAAAAGAAAATTAACTGAAATTTTAGGGTGTTTTGAGTGTGTACAGATGCTTAAAGCAATGGAAAATACAAGGATGCTGTAAAGCAACTTATTTATTCATTCAGAGCCATTTATTCACATTGGTACACAGCATTTCTAAGTGAGAAACAATTGTATTGAGTAGGAAATGCAGAGAAACTGTAGTTGGGCTGTGGACTAACTCCTGCACTGTTCAGTCAATCTCATTTCCTTTTCTGGGATTACTTGACTCAAGAGATCTGAATTCAGTACAAATTCAGTGATCTGTTTGTTTTATTTTGCTTCTAGAACCTAGAGATTATAAGGCATATTACTGGTTTTATTGCAAGCCATTTATATTTGTTTATTAATGGTATTATTTACTCTGCATTATTTAATGCAGTCTCAAAACAAACTGATATTTACCCTGGCAGTCTTGTAGGCAATATTGCAATACAATATAGTATGGTGAAGTAATGACTTTCTTCTTTTACACAAGATTTTCTCTATTACAGAGCTCACTTTTTTGTTTTTATCAAAATTGAAGTCAAAGTGCAATTCAACTATATTTCATGAGAATTATGCAAAGCCAGATTAAACTAATTATGTTTTGATCTGTCAAGAAACACCATTTGTAAAGTAAAACAGGTTCATCAAGCTGTCTTTTTAAAAGACAGGGTCTTTTTTTTCCAAGACCCGGGGTCTTGGAAAATTAACCCTTTGCAGGAATACAAGCGCATTCATAGGTTCCCCGGGATATTCTGTAAAAAGTATTTTTCATTTGATACAGTATTGCTGTTATTGTGCAAGTAAAAGTAGTATAATAATGGAGCAAGTTTTTTGTGCAAATATCCTTTGGTCAGGTTCTTGTTTCGTATTACCATTTGGTGTATCTGTAGATTGAACAAAATAACTTTTGTTGGCAGTTTGCTTTTTTTCAGTCCTTGCTAATGTCTGACTTGTTTTTACTCCCCTGTTGCCATATGAATATGTAAACAGGTTCTTACAGATGCAGATTTTTTTCCTTCTCAAACTTGGTGTTTTGGTTGGTTTGGGTGTAATTGTGAAGTATGTATGATGACAAGTAAGGATGAGCTGTGTGGTAAAATTTTCATTGGTGTTCCGATGCAAACAGCATTTTTAACTCATTGAGTCTGTTAACTCTTTATACACTAACAGTGATGAAAATACATAAATATCTTGCAGACTCAGTCTTGCACAACTCTATGCCAGTCTTAGTCGTGTGAAATGTAGAACAAAAGTATTGCATTTGTAAAACATTACTAGAACAGAGTTAATAATAGATCTTTTATATAAGAGTTAATTTGCTTCTGTCTGGACCAGATTCTTGGTTGCTTCACAGAATGACATTTTGGGTGTTTTGATTAAATGCTCTTACACACATTTTGTACTTTGGCACAGTACAAAACGTCATTTGCGATTTTAAAAATGAAACCTCTGAAGTAATTTGCTTTAAATATTACCTTTTAAAGTGCTGCAGCATCCAACAGCTAGCATTTTTTAAGAGCTGCTCTTTGATAGCTATATAGTTTCTATGGTTTCCAGTATCTGCATTATCTTTGAGGCTGTGGGGTTTTTTGGGTTAGGTTTTTTTTTTTTTTTAATTTGCAGTGATTTTATAAGACTGATTAATATTAATTTTGTATTTATAAAAGTTTCTAATTAAGCTGTTGCAGGGTCAAAGTAAACCTGACCTTATGAAACTATACATATACAAAACAGAATATATATGTATTGTCTTAGAAGAGAAATATGCATTTAATGGCTTTCAGAAATACTGTTTCACAGCATATTTGAGTGTTTCTGTTCTTTCATTCTGTTGTTAATTTATCCAGTTTTTGTTCTGTAGAGGAATGTTTTGCATTACCTCCATGAAATCAGCTCTGTTTCAGAGCTGTGCTTTATGCACAGTGCTTGTTTCTGGGAGTGGTGATTGGTAACCTCCCATTCACTGGACTCTGCTGCCATTCATAAGCTGTGTGCTGCTCTCGGGAGCTGGCAATCCATCCCCAGAGCAACTGGCACGTGGGCTGAGTGGAGCCACACCAACTCGTGTGCTGGATGGACACGCTACAGACAGTTAAGTAGCAGCATTGTCAGAGCATCTCTCTGTCCTTTTTTGCTTTGTTCAAATCAATGTAGAACTCAATACAAAGCAGAACCAACCAAGGAGTTTGCAGTCAAGTCCCGCAGATGACTGGACAAGGTGGTGGACCACTGTATTTCAGTCTGTTCTTTCCTAAATCTGCATTCACCTGACATAGGGAATAAAAGAATAAAACTAACAGCGTGTGCATGCTGCTCTGCTATAAAAATTAAGTTTTAAGAGCAGAGACTGTTAACTGCACTTTACAAGCAATGCTGAGTGACTTGCAGAAAGTCCAATTACCAGCCATGAGCCAAGCTACCTGTGGAACCTAAATACACCAGCTGTCTGCCTCTTCTCTCTTCAAAGTATTTTAAGAAGCAGTTAAGCCATCTAAATGCTAAATTTGAGAATCAAGTCCCATTATACAAGATCGTGATCTCCTGGAAATCAATGGGAAATTTATTTTCTGTTTGCTTGGTTGTATTCACTTTGTTACAAGATGTTAAGTAGATAATTGCAGATTTGTTCTAGTGGTATCTTACGTCCAAACAACCACCAGTGGTCCCGTGTTGGACTTGTAATTTACTTGATTATTAAGGAGACGAGGACAGACTGAGTGGGAGAGTTGATCTTGGAAAAGGTGCATGTTTGTTCTCAGGGGCTGGAATAGGTGACCTGTCAAGGCAAAGCCTCTGTTCTCAAGAAGCTAAAGCTCCCGAGGGCCTGCTGTTAGCAGAAGTCTTTCAGGCCATTGTATAGCACTAGAAATAAAGGCAATAATTCCCAGGATCAGTTCTTGCCAGTAATGTTGAACTGATAAGAATTATGAAAACTCTGGTAAGGTTTATTTGTTTCATATTCAGTTTCTGCTTTTCTAGCAGGACTCCCAGACATTTTAGTGTCCAGACAGAACAGAGAGGTTGCTTTTTGTGTTCTTACTAAACTCAAATACCATACACAAAATAGCAAATGTGTTCCATGATATCTCTGGCTTGCAGGAAAATCAGAGTTATCATGTGCATAAATGACAAATGCTTTCCAGAGCCCACTTCACCTTTCCTTATGAGAGAGTGAATTTAACATGTTAATTTACTATTTATTGTCCTTCATTATGTATTTTTCTGTATGATTAGAGTAGCCAGAAGAAAATTAGATGATTCATCTCCGTGTTTCTTTGGCCAAAAGTCTTCAATTAAATTGGAATTAAATTCCAGCAATTATAAAATATAATTATGTTATTTAGACCTTTTTTTCCATCATGATTTTAATCCAACTGAGGGCTGTGATTTCAAAAAAAAAAAAGGAAAATTAACTCAGTCCTGCACCCCTTTCCTACCATCAACAGATACTTGTTTCACCTTCGTCTCTTGTACCAGCACTGCCAATGCTATATTCTAAGTCAATAAAAGGAAATTATCCGAGCTGAAAATGTGTCCAGTATTGCTAGGTTCATTTACAAACATATTAGTTCCTTCCTTCAGAGTTCTCTGATGCAGTTATTCTGCTCATCAAGGTGAAGTCTGCGTAAAGGAACAGGCAGAAATAAAAGGGTGGGAGAAGCAAGAGGGATGGCTGGACTTCCCTATCAGAGGTCACGTGGAGCTGCGGTTTTGCACTTGCCATTTGACACCAGACAGGCTTTTTTGTGGTAAATTGTTTCACAGCTGGCTGGATCAAGAGTATAGGCCAGGTCACAGTGAGGTTTTGGTGCTTTGACCCTGAGTAGCTTTAAGATCTCTCTTAAGAGTGATACCATTCTTGAATTTTTTTGGCACCCTTCATCCCAGACAATTCCATGCAATTGGCAGGTGTAATTGAAATAGAGCTGTCAGTAACAGTGGTTAGGTCGATAGTTGCAACTGCTTCTGCTATAGAGGTTTTCAGTATTAGTGGGGTTTAGGTTACATTAGTAAAAAACTTGTTGATCAAAAAACAGGCAGGCAGCAGTGTTTATTTTCAAGGTCATGATGCAACTCAGAATAAAATATAAAAAATGTATGGACTGTCAGCAAAAATGGTTCATTATCTGACCTAATTTGCCTTCCAATAGCATTTTTGCAGGACTTCTGCAAGGTAAAGCGTAACTTTTCCTTTTAATCTTTGTCTCCATTTGTACATCGCTTTCCTGTCAGCTTTCTAGTTAAGTGGCTGCTGTTTTCTCCAGCCTGTATAATTGCAGATGATTGCTGCTGAGGGCATTACAATTATTTGTGAGATTACACCTGCCCTTTCTTAGTAAATGAAGTGTCCTTAAGTGACAGTTTGACAGTGTTGATTGTGTGGAATTAAGGAAGACTTGACCAGCTGGCTCCAACGTCACTTTGTGCGGTTGCAGACAATGTGACATCAGTGTCAGCAGCTCCCAAGGCGCTTCCTCCTGGGCCTTGTAACTGCACAATCCACTGAAGGAAGAGCTGCTGCTCCAGGCACTTTGTGTGGAGGACAGCAGGGCAGCTCAGTAATTGATATCTGTGGGACTGATCGTCTTCCTGGACACCTGAGACAGGCTGTTTGCTTCTACCAGCAAGGGATCCTTTGCTCCTCCCCTCCTTGGAAGAAAAAGGCATTTAGCCCCAGTGAGTCTCAGCTTGAGAAAGAAATACTTTTTCTCTGGTTGAAGAGCAGGACTTGTAGAGACAAAATACTTGTATGTACCCTTCAAGTATGACTTACCAAGTCTGATACTGTTATCTTCTCACAAGCTGATTTTCAAAGGTGATACATTCTAAATATCTTTCCATTAAAGGGGGAAGGCTACAAAGAGCTGAATGGTTAGGCAAATGCCCTGCCACATCACATGGGCCTGTGAGAGAGGTGGGTAATCAGGAAGAATTTTCTGTGTTGGTGGTTGTCCCCTATATATACAACCTCAGGAGCTGGCTCTCAGATCAAGTTACGTATTCTCTGAATCGATGAATGATGTTCTCAACTGATTATCAAATATTTCACTACCACTAGTGTTCCTAGTCTTAGATGCAGGGCAGAGTTTCCATTAAATACATACTAGGTAAGAGTGGAGATCAGGGGATTGTTTTTGAATGGGATGGGACTGATTATTTTTTCCTCACAGCACCTGAAATTATATATATTTTTTGCGACTGAAGTAGAAATGCATGAAATGCAAACTCTGCCACTGCTCGTATTCTGGTTCTTTGGTGAAGTGTTTGAATTCTAGTATAACAGAGGTGTTCGTGAAGTGAATTAAACCAATGTAAATTCAGTCACATCACAGAGCCATGTGAATGCAAGTGAACGCTTGTATCTCTTCTCTCAAGTTCAGCAAACTCTACTTTTGCATTTTAGTTATTTCTAGTTCTGTGATAGCACAGGGAGAGCTGAATGGTTTGCTGCTGTTCAGGGCAGGGACTATCCATTTATCCATGCTCCTAAAATAAAGGAGTTTGCAGCCTTCAGCAAAGTGACCACAGTGCAAACTGTTTGTTAGCAAAAATGGTTAATAACTAATAAATAACTACATAATTTTATGATTAAACCAGTTGTCTCCAGCAGGGGGATACTTAAAGTAAGAAGACAGTTTTTGTCATCAACAACAGATTGTTGTTTGTAGTTTTCCATATTATTTTAATTAATACTTTTGGCATATACCTTCTGTTTTGTATTTAATTTTGTTTCTGGTCGGGTCATTCTACATTGGAGATATATCTCAGCAACCTGTTTTTTCCTCCTGAACTATCACAATATCAAGATCTTTCTTTTTACTGATAGGCCTGTATTGAAATATTCCTGTTATTTTATAGTGTATATTGCTTTCTGAGTCAAGTGTAGATGGCACCCAAACGGCATATTTAATGTTTTTCTGTCAGATCTGAGTTTCCTTCCAAAAGGAAAGGAAATAACTCTTTGCAGTTGTTTTCAATATTTCTGTAGTACAATGACACAATTTGTTTCTTTAACAGGATTGCACGTTCTTCACTCGGAAGGAAATCCTTCGGTAAGTAAATCCTTTTAAATTTCTCCTTCGTGATCCATGTGGAAGGGGCTAAATCTTTTTATCTGACTTGTGAGGAAACCAGATAATGCCTGTTATTCTGCAGGAATTAATTGTATAGAATAGAATAGGATTGGATTTAAGATACACTTATAATGTATAATTGTCATAAGGTGGTGATTAGCTTAAAGTGAGTATCATAGACTATTTTAGGGTTGAGCCAGTGACATGTTTGAAAGGGATTTGCTGCTTTTCTGCTCAGTGATACCAGTGAGGGCACATCCTGCAGTCAGTGTAGAATCCAGAGGTGTTTCTACAAGTCTGAGGTGAAGTTTTAGTGAGCAGGAATAAAATGGGTTATGACTCCCTGGTTAATTAGCACTTACTGATTTAGCATCTCCCTGTTTCAGTGAAGGGGCAACCAGGTACTGCTGGGCACTTATTTACCCTGCAGGATGCTCACAGGGCTGATGTGGAGGAAATGCATGTTGAGTCCTCTTTAGGCTGAACTGAATTTCTTGTGCAGCTGCTGACTTCACTGAGATGATCCAACAAGGAGCATCCTTACAAAAAGAAAAAAAAAAAAAGAAAGCCCTGTCTGTCTCACAATCTATTTGCATGGCTGTTAATGACTGTTGTGTAGGTGGGGATGAAGGAATGAATATGGCAGCTTCAATTTAGATTGCTATAAACTGATGTAAACCAGCATGAGACTGCAATTAGGTAAAACAGGCTAAGTGTTTTTATCTGTCCCTACAGGGAAAGCAGACCATCAAAACCCCAAACAACAGTAAATCTATTTTCTGCTGGTTTAATAAGCTGAATCAGCTCTCTGAAGGATCAGATGAGTGCCAAAGCTGGCATGAGAGACACAGTGAGCAAATGCAACTGAAAATGAGGAGAGCATTTCCCTACCAGTAAGGTGTTAGATTGACTTACACACTGACTTTAGAATGCAAGGCTTTGGTGTCAACAGCAGCTCAAGTCAACGTAAATACAGGTTGTGGTCAGAGGGGTTGAAGACATATTTTTTGATTAGTAATCTGAGTGTGGATAATGTGCAAATTATTAGAAAATAGTATAACTTATTAATTTAAAGTGAAGAAAAGTTTAACACAAAATGCTGAAAATGGATCTAGGAAAAAATATAAAGTAAGACTGCAGCAGAGGTAAGTGTGCCTGGTGAAAGAGAACCATAGCTCACTATTGGTATTTGATAGCTGTTTATCACAAGAAAACCTAAATACACTCCTAAATCTTGGTTAAAGATGGTTAATTTTTGGAAGTGCTGATCGCAGCTATGAGCATTCAGGCATGGGCCCAGGGCAAGAACATATTAAAGAATTGTAGGCATATTTATGTTATCACTGACTCAAAACATTATCTAAAATATTAATATAACACCTGACAAATTTTTAGAGCTGTTACTGGTGGCTTTGGTGGTGTTAGGGCTTTGAAAACATGCCCCCATTTTCTTAAGGAGAATTTCCTTTCTTAAGGAAATTTAGACCTATGTGTGTAACTTCAGGACAACTTCTCTGCAGGGAGAGATGCCAGAACACACTGGTAGACAATCAGTCTGTAAGTGCCTAGAACTTAATACATGCTCAGAGGCAGCCACTGCAGATTTGTTAAAAGCAAATCTTCCTGTGAGTATCTGCTTTTGTAAGTCAGAGAAAAGAAGTAGCTGCAACATGTCTTTATTTTGGTAAAGACTTCTACAATTCCAGTTTGTGTTAGTCCTTTTCTACTTGTGTAAGTGCACTGAACTCTTGGTCAAAATACTCCTGAACATAGAAAATTGGTGAGAATGGTAAGAAACATTGAGGTGAAGTGAGTTGCAGATGCTATGAAGATCGAGATTTGCTTTTTCAGCTGTACTCAGTATGTTAGAGAAATTACTAGAGTCAAAGTGAACAAAAGAAAATTCACACACTTAAGTCCTAAGAACTGAGAAAAAATTTGCAAGTGCAGAATGGAGTGTATCAAAAAAATGGGCTGGGGAGTTAGTGATCTGAGCAAAGTAAGCATCATTTTAACAACACCATGCCCCACAATGCTCTTGCAAAAAAGAGAAATGCATTTCTAAAATGCATTAACCTCAGCAGTGTTTATAAAATGGGAGAATTCCGTTCAGCAGTACTGCGACCTCAGTAGGAATAGACTGTCCAGTTTTGGGCATCACCATTTGAAAAAGATTTGTTATCCTGGAAAACATCCTGTAGAGAGAAACAGGAATAAAAAGAAAAAAAAATAACATGAAGAAAAGTTGGGAAAACCATTTAGTTATAGCAATGAATCTGTTTATATAATGTTCCTCTCTTGTGATTGTAAATGGGAACAAATGGTTGAGTTGTCTCTCATAAGGCATTATTTCTCTTACTCAGTTTTACAAATCTGATTTTCTGGCAGACAAGCTTTTACTCTAGCAATAATGCTTAACTGTTCATCAGCCCATCTGTTTCTGCTTCTCCCTGCAGACTTGTACAGTTTGGCACCCAAACAAGCACTCAAATGCATGTGTTTTTGGAAGTCTGTCCTAGCCAAAAAGCACAAAAGTTGTCAATTCAAGTTGTATTTCACTTGAGAGTGACTTTACCTAGTTAGACAACTGCCAGGGGAATATGGCACTAAATGACCAAGCTGGGCACCGTTTGGGATGTCAGCAAACCTTTGAACCTTGGTAGAAGAAAAATAGCTCTTCTGTTGCCTTCTCTTCTCCACCTGTTTCGTGGCTTGTTCTTGATGGGTGAAAGGTGAGGTAACAGGAGCCCTTCTAGCCAATCCAGCTGAATGTTGGATTTTAAATCTGAAATCTGCCAGAGAATTAAGCAGTGGTTGCTTCAAGAGTCTGGAAAGCTTCCTTATAAGGGAGCAAAGGCAGCAAACTGCTTGGGAGGCAGCTTGCTGTGGAGCAAGTTGCTGCACAAATGGAGGGAGGATTAGAAAACAACTCTTGTTTTTCTTTTAGAGAGTTTGAAGTTTTGTATGCAGAAAGGGGAATTGCCCTATTGTCAGCTTTGGAGGAAAACACATCAGCCAAAAGAATGAAATTAGGGGAGGTCTATACCCTTGGGAATCTTCCTGAGTTTTAGGCAAGAAACTATACACACAAAGATTATATATTTTCTGAAGCTACTGTTGATCTTCTTGATAATTATGTTACTTTTCTTGTTGTTAAAAATATTTCTGTATCCTCTATGAATGAAAAAGGAAAAAAAAAAGGGTTTTAGGCAGTCTCTGTATTTGCGTACCATAAACCTTTCCTGTATTATATTTAAGTCAGATTGTACCTGTTTTGCTAAGGCTTGTGAGAGGACAGAATCCCTGTCAGTGTTGATCTGTATGGAGTCCGGAGTGATGCTGTGCTGTGTCCAGTTGTGGGCTCCCCAGTACAGCTGCTCCAGCATCTGGCAAAGGGCTGTTGAGATGGATGGGGGACTGAGGACTGTCTCATATGAGGAAAGGCTGAGAGAGCTGAGATCTGGAGGCTGCAAAGGAGACAGAGGCCCATGCCAGGAAAAGGGGCAGTGGGTACAGACAGAAACACAGGAGGTTCTGCCTGAACACGGGGAAGCACTGTGAGGGTGACCAAGCACTGGAATAGCCTGCTCAGACAGGTTTTGGAATCTCCAGCCTTGGAGATACTCAAAAGCCATCTGGATGTGGCAGCCTGCTCCAGGTGCCCGTGCTGGGCAGGAGGTTGCAACAGTTTGTTGTGAGGAACTCTCTGTGTGTGGAGACACGAGGCTTGACTCCATGTTTCTCAGAAGGTTGATTTATTATGTTAAATATTATACTAAAATACTACATAAAAATTATACTAAAAGAACAGAGAGATCAGAAGGCTACAAAGAACAAGAATAGAATAGAATGCATAACAAAATCCTGTGACTGCTCACAGCCTTGGCACAGGTGACTGTGGTTGGTCATCAATCGAAAACAATCCACATGGAGCAATGCACCTGTTGCATTCCACAGCAGCAGATAGTTATTGTTTACATTTCTTTCCTGAGGCTCCCAGCTCCTCAGGAGGGCAAAAATCCTAGGAAAGGATTTTTAATAAAATATCATAGCTACACCAGTTCATCTCAGGAGTTCCTCACAACCTCAGTCACTCTGTGATTCTTGGAACCACCAGCAGAAAAGATGCCTGTGAGCAGGGATTTGAGTGGCACTTCAGGAAGGAAAAACATTATCAATATACTCACTTTGCATCATGTAGGTCTGGGAGCTGTAAGGTACATATATTGGAAGTCAGAGTTTTCATAACTATAACTAGTTATTATAAATTATAACTAGTTATTATAAATTGTCTGCCAAAAACATTTCTCACAATTTCTTTTTAATTTTACTGTATATGATTTGAGAGGACATTTTTGTAGTATTCTCTTAAATCAATTTGTGCTGCTTCATTTTGCATTGCAAAGATGAATAAATACTTTACATGCTAACTAAAAACTAGCAGAAGACTCATCTATACACTTTTTCTCATCTTATTATGCTGCCTCTTTATAAATCTGATTTCAGTGCCCAGTTATTGTGTTTTATTGATACAATGAAAATAACTTCAACTGGAAAGCGTAAAAGGGAAAAGGCATATCAGTAACAGAATTCCTTCAACTTTCAACCCTTTCTGCTTATGTTTCTCAAGGTCCTTTGTTCCTTATCTGTTTGTCAAACTGCAGCAAGTCAGTGAGTTTTGGTTTCAGTTTCTGACTGAATTTCCTTGTATCACGTTTCCTGCTGTTTTGGTTTCAGCTTCACACGGTAGACCACCTTCTCTAATAGACTGTTCTAACCTCTTGCAATCCTTGGAAGCAATAATTCACTGAGGAATTGGTGCAGCACAGGGATTTATGCCTCCGTTACCATGTGTAGCATTTAACATTTATTATTGCAAAAACAGTTTGTGCAAGTATGGCATAAATCTGAGACCCTCCAAGTACTTTATCAGGTGCCCCAAAGGCCCCTCCTTCCTTAGTTTCTCAACCCCAGATTAAAGAACCTCCTTCTTTTTGAGCTATAGCAGCTTTTTCTCCCTGTGTGGCAGACTTGTAGGTTTTGGTCTGTCTGGCTCTGTTCCCCAGCTGTCCATTAAAGGACTGCAAGACAAGAGAGCATGTGCAGTTCACTGATTTGCATCAGTACAGGGCTACAGCCTCTGCAGCAAGGGTTGTAAATCAGCTCCCATCAGTGCATTCTGTCCTGCATTCTGTGCAATCCCATCTTCAATGCTGCTTCTTTTACTTCCAGCCATCTCAGGTGCTTGGAAGGGCTGATTAATTAAACCTGGCTTTATGTTGACTTGTTTCCAGGGCTTTATGTTGACTTGTCAATTCTCCTGCTGGTCTCTGGAGTGGTGCATTCTTTTCTGTGTATTACACAAAGTCCTTCTCCAGCTGTTCCATTCAGCTCTGGCATCTGGACAGGAGCCTATCCTCTGTGGTGGGTAACCAAAAGTACAACTGAACAGCAGCTGTGCACTTCTGGTCTTGCTGCAGGCACAGGTTGTTCCATCCTGTACAACCAGTGTATAATCAGCTCATGCCATGGCTCCTGTGAACCTGTGGTGGCACTGTCCATCAGCACTCACTGCCTGCTTTCACTGTTCTAGTTAAGCCATTTGCTTTTTTTTTTTTTTTTTTTTTTTTTTTTTTTTTTTTTTTTTTTTTTTGAAC